>NW_028145697.1:987500-1587500 GCF_977016875.1 Pavona decussata
ATTTATCCAAGCAACTATATTTTCAAAAAACTGACTGCTCTGTAAGGTCTCAGGCCTGAGACATCCAAATACAGAAAAAATATTTAAATCAGCTTAATGTTATTACTCGCTAAATTGTTTATCTGTCCAACTGTGGTTCAGAGCTCAGTTTGAACCGTACTTAATAAAAGAAAGGTGTTGAACATTTTACTGTCCATGGCCAGTGGCCTCCTTCTACTGATTAACGGTAGCATTATTAAGGTCATGTTATCCAGCCTCTAACTCTACTCTTCCTTTGTTTTTGTTTTTTTTTTTTGTCCCGATAATATTCATCAGAGCCCGGTTGTTCGAAAGCCGATTAACACTAATCCACGATTAAATGTTGACGGAAGTTTTCGTCTCGCTCATTAAAAAACGATTTTAAGGATAATTTTAAGCTAATGGTAAAGAAAAGTCTAAGTTAAAACTTAGGGACAAAAATCTTTTGGACAAATTAATAAATATACTAGAATCAAAGTTCACGTTTACCCAGGATTAGCTTAATCGGACTTTGAACAACTGGGCCCAGAGTTCCTTTCTATAATATGCCTTTATTAGCCTTGGGAGCAGTACCCCTCCCCAGCCCTTATTTATCATCTGTAGGCGTGTATAAGTGTTTCCTTTTTCTTGAATTGGTTGTAATCCGTTTGCAATTCTTTCCCTCTTCCTTTTGCTATGTTGGCTTGCTTGCTATCTTAATGCTCCATTGTGACGTCAAACATCTTAAGAAATAGTCTAGTTCGTGCATTCTGGTTAAGACTATATTTGAATTGTTCTTTTATTCAACTAAGTGATTTTCTGTGTGTGAGTTTATCAATTATTGTATTTCATTCTGTTGTACTGTATAGGTTTATTGCGCCCTGTTGGTGCCAAAATAAAAGAACATGTGTTCACATAGTTTGCATAAAAATGGAATTTAACTCCCAGAGGAGAAATATGTCATTTTTCCTAACACCTACACCTATTACTCTTTGTTTATTAATAAAAATGAAAATAAAATATCAAACAAGGAATCTACTAATACTGTTTCTATTAATAGGTCATCGTTAATCATCGTTAATGTTATTGTTCTATTAATTAATTAATTTATTTTTTGTGCAGACTCTTGGGGAAGAATAGAATCCTTCATATCCAACCTGGCTTGTTCAACAGTCTCTCGAATTTGAAGACCTTGTAGGTTTCTGCCCACCTTTTCTCCTATACCATACAGCCCATGGTTGTCGCGAAAGAAACAAACAAATTAAAAATTACAGTTCAAAGCCGCTTAAAAATAACGTACGTGCATGGCCATTGGGTGATAAAAATAGTAAAGGTTCAAATCACGTGCACCTCACGTGAACTGACATGTCAAGTAAGCAAGTTTTAGAAAGAAAACACGGCATGATTATATGATTATTGAGGTGGGCAGGATGGGGGAGGGGGGTGGGAGGAAAATAATTCGTTTTGGGATCGTAAGCTATTGTTGAATATCGAATATGCGTGCGACACTTCCGGCTCAGAACTAACGTCATGAATTATGAGATCAAAACCGATTCACAAACACTTGACATTTGGATCCCGTGAATGTTACCAAACATCACATATTGGGCCCTAAAACTATTCAGACTGAATGAAGACAGCAACTGAATGTTCTCCCATCCTAGATTTCTCTCCTATTCCGCTCTAAAAATATATATATATTCATTCCTGCCGTGTTGTTTTGAGTTATCGTTTTAGCAGCGGCGGCTCAAATCAATGAGGCCCTGTTCAGAATAGAGCTCTCTGCCTTGACGCTAAAAAGGACGTTGTTCAGACTCCTTGGTGCCCAAGGGGCATTCGTGTTCTCCTTCGTTAATTTAGCACTCGCCATTTTGTTTGCTGTTTCGTACACAAACCTGCATGCTTTAGAAAGCAGCCAGCGAGTTTGGAATGTCTATTGTATCAATTTTCTTGTACGATAGTTGGTCAAGGTTTTTCTTAAGTTTCAAATTCATTGGGTTATTTTATAACCTGAACGGGGCTTGGTCCTTTGACCTAAATTTTCGCGGCTTTCATCGGCCTGTAACCGCACCTAGGTCGCATTTCAATCTCGTGCAATTTTCTCTAAAAATAGCATATCTTGGGAATTTAAAATTTCTTCGAAAATAGTTAATCCAAGGCTATCTTCAGACGAAGTATCAGAAATTCGACCAGGTTGTCGCTGAAATGGAGTTCTCGATTCTTACAAGCAGCCGCTCTTAAGTACGATAAGGAAAAAATACCCGTAAATCTTGCTAGTCTTTCGGAGCTTTAATTTGGCAAGAATGTTTATTCCTCGACCAATGGTAAAAGACTCATTCTCTTGAAGGTAGTCTCCCCCAGCAGTTAACATTTTGAAACGAATTAGGCTGGCTATTAATTAGTCTAAAGCTAGATACTCGTTGTTTTGCAGATTTGTTGGATCAAATGGATTTGTGAACCTACCCACTGGAATATTTTTTAATGTGGCAAAGTTGGGAAAACTGTATGTAATCGACACGTTTCTCTTTGGAAACTTTTTTCTTATAGATACCTTTATTTCAAAAGGGCAACAGCTCTTGATAAATAATTGGACTAACAACGCCTTGTATTTTTGCAGTGGTATGGCGTCAAATGGGATTCAACGTCTAAACTCTGGGATATTCTCCAATCTGCCAAAATTGTGGATGTTGTAGGTTTCTTAACATTTTTCTTTGTGCTTATCACGTGGCGTTGAAGCCGCGGTAACAATACCTACGTAACTGACTTGACTAATTTAACAATGATTAAAATTACATCTAAATTATTGCAAACTTTTATTCAGAACCATGCGGCATAAAACAAAGTCATTTCCAAGTATTTTCTTGTCTGCTTTCAGCTGTCGGCATTCAGCTTTCAGCACTCAGCTGTATGCAATTACTGAGCGTGATAAATAAGAAAGGCTACAAGAATGCAAAAAAATCCTCCGGTAAATAAAAAAAGTAGTGCTGAAAAAACGAGATTCTAAATATTTTTGAGCAGTCAAAACAAAAAAAGGCATCTTGTACTATACTTAGCATTGTATTAGTGTCCTTTAAACTTGGTGTTTCTGTACTGAAAAGAAAGAAAGAATCAAAAGTAAAAATTGCCTGTTAGTGTACTTTGGTTGTAAAAATCCCACGCATGTAAAAATGACGTCATACACTCATTGCCAACAAATGGCTGAAATCAAACTGTCTACACAATTTAGGCCTGGTTTTCATCAGTGTTGCAATCGTGCCCACAAGCACAAATACCATGGAATGACAAAGCAACTAATAAATTGTTGATCAAACATGAAATCCGCACTGGATTTCTTTGAAAAGTTCGGGGTGGTTTAGGTTCTTAAAGCAAGCGAACATTGTTTTCTCTTCTTGCAGGCATCTGGGTTTCAACAAAATTCGTAGTCTCCCACCAAGTATATTCTTCAAACTGACGAAGCTGTTTTACCTGTATGTGCTATGTATAACGCACATTATTAAAAACTGGATTATTGTCAATGCATTTTCAGGGATTTGATTGGCTTAGAAGTCATTGTACCATGCACGAGAAACAGCGACGATTCAATTGTCTTTTGATTGTTCTTCCAAAGCGAAATCAGCGAGAAATAACAATTTTCTTAGCTGTTTTTAATGAAACAATTACTCCACTCATACTTCGGATATGAGATAATTGTGGCCAACTCTATCATTTCACATCTAACAGGCGTGAGTGGAATAATTGTATCACAGTATCTAGTGAGGCGTGGTAAGTATAGCTTCTAAGGCCATTTCTAATTATCAAAGAATTTAAAAGCAAAAGCTCACCAAATTTCATGAAACTTTAAAACAAATTTTAAAAACTCCTTTACGGCAGTGATTTCTTTTCTTTTCTCTTCGGGAATCATTAATGATTTGAGACCTTCGTGTACAGTTTCTTCACATTCAATTATTCACCATCTACAAGTATAATGCCAATGTGACCACACCCCTAGCTAGCGTCTATCTCAAATTCACATTCACATAAGGGGACATTCATAACTCATTACTTTATTAATGTAAGCTGCGCCACAAGCAGTCTGGCAAAGCCTCCCCCAGACAGTGTCGTAAATTATCCCTCATAAAAACCGAAGGGGAGTGATAACTAGATATTTGATATTTGATATCAGGTCACACTGATTACTCCCTCGTTGTTTATAGTAACACTTTCCTTTCTTGCAGGCATTTGGCAGGTTATAAAATTCAACAACTACCATCTGTAATATTCTCTCATCTGCCACGATTAAAGTTCCTGTACGTTGCCTAAATAATATATGACCAAATTATTTGTATTGGAGTGTATTGGAGGGTCAAGGGAGCACATGTTACCTGCGCTAAACAAAAAAGTGCCAACGCTGAGCTCATAACTTTTTTTAATATCAAGGCAAAAATCACTTAACCTGCTAACTTTGATTAGTCACGAGACTGCATATTTCTATTGGAACAAAATTCTGACAGCTCGGTTTTCATCTTTTCATCAGAAACTTAAGTCTTTTATAGTAACTTTAATATTTTGACACCCTTTCGATTTTCTTCAGTTGGTATGATTAATTTGTAATCAATTTGGACGATTTTCTGCAGTAATGAAGAAATCGAGAAATCCAAGATGGCGGTTGTGAAGAACAAAGGACTTGATTCTCACGTGATATGACGCCATCAGTGCACTTGATGGACCTCAAAGAAAACAGTTTGGGACAAACAATATATCTTGAAGTCTTATTATCGTAGTTAACAGCCTTAAATTTACAAGAGGGGGGAGGGGGAGTTGTTTGAGCCCCCTACCCTAAGGTTAGAAAAGCAAAAAATAAAAAGTCCTAAATGGGATTAAAAAAGTTATAAAAAGGCTTAAGGTTTATTTAAGTGATATTTATTTTAGCTTAAAAATCAAACAATAGCCCGCAACTCAAATTTCCATTTAGATTCAATTTTCCTCGTACTACAAAAACTGGATTCACAAAATATTCAGTGTTATTTCTATTACTATTAAGCAATCTGGGTGACCAAAGCAAAGAATATCGTTCTATTCATCCCGTAACGTTTTTTTTCCTATTCAGCTACGACTTTTACCCTTCATCTTTCTACTTCACAAACAGCAATCATCTATTTCTAGAGCACTATCTGAAGTCGACAAATAATTCATATTCATTTAAGTTAGTTGCCGACTTATCCACAGTATTAATTATTAATTAAACATTTATGTATAGCAAAAAAAGTTACTTACCAAACTCATCAGAGGCAAAAGACCACCATTGAATAACCGAGGAAACTCTACCATCCATTTCAGATTTTTGGACAACAACGCTATAACATCCATATCGAATGTTACCTTTTCCAGGCTTTCAGGTCTTCGATATTTGTAAGGATAAAGCTTCCAGTTCTCTTGTTTTTATATAACCAAATGCCCATGGCAACAATACATATTATTGATAACAACAACAGAACTATTATTAATTTTAGCCACCTGCAATTATTACCTGTCTTGTCATTTTGTTAAACGAACATTACGAACACCTTTTTAAATATTTTATTATTGTCCCTCATTCTCGACGTGTTTAATTTTCATTGTCATTGGCAATGTCATATCATCAACATCGTACTCTCTATTTTTGGAAATCCCTTTCCAAAATTACATGAAGAAAACTTAAGGTCAAGCTTGGACAGACTGATTGCCATTCTGTTTAAGTCTGTTTGAAGAAATCAGTCATACGTACTACAGCACAAATTCGAGGATTAATAAAGTTTATGATGATTGTAAAAAAAAACATCAACAACAAAAAACAAAGACTGATTGCCCTTCTTTCCCCGTGAATGCTTGGGAAACGAATATGACCAGCGCAGATAAATGATCGTATTAGAGAATAACCATATTATTACATGGGAAAAACTTTGTGACAAGACTGGCCTGTGCATAAAGGGTCGTACATGATTCCCATGGAACAGTATGTACCAAAATTGCTATTGAAAAAAGAAAAAGAAAACTCCCGGCCTACAATGCCAAATTATGACAAGAAAAAGCAGGATTTAGGAGACTGATTACGTGTCTATCTGTTTCTTTGTGTCGTTTTTCTTTTTTAAGGAAAAAAGCAATTAAATCTTAAATAAGTTTAACTAACGTTATCCACATTACCAAGAGGCTAGGTACGTTTAGCTTGTAAATTGTTGTAGAGCTATTAAATTATGTTTGTTTTGCAGATTGCTCAATAAGAACCGTCTACAATCGATCCCTGATGGAGCTTTCAAAAATCAGCAGAACCTTAAATTAATGTATGTAGGTATTCGGAACATGTAGATTCTAACGGATATTCTGGAAACCAGGATGGAGGGTTTTAAGAATATTAAACACAAGGTTATGTTAGTCTTCACGTTTTCTTCTTACTATTTCACCTAAGTATACCAGTTTTCACATTGTCGGAAGTATAGTTTATAAAACTCGCTCATAGCTTGCTTGTCGGTGATGATTTCTCTTCCTAAACTAACTGTGTATGTATCTGTCTTTCAGAAATCCAAGGTGAATCGCCATTCTAACAGGAATACGTTCTTGTCATTCTAAAAAAATATGGAAATGAGGCAACAGTTTCTGATGTAACCCCTTGCCCAATACATGCAGTGTGTCATTGCCTGCCATTGATGATCTTTTATTTTTACCGAAGGGGGTCAGGGGGGGGGGGGGGATGGGAAAGCAAATTCTATGGCATCTTCTAACTTTTACGGTCATGTCTACACGTCTACACGTCTTTCCAAGTTGTGCACAGCTGTCAAAGTTTTAACACACACAATCAAGTGTGGTATTAAAATACGCAGTTTACATGACTTAAGCTCGTGTATAAAATGTATATCGCTGTTTCACAGAATGCTTTCAGATAACTCTATCAAGACAATTGGATCCGAAGCCTTCACTGTTCCGAAGAAAAACCTGTTAATGTAAGAAGTTGACCTTTTGTATTAAATCTTAAATCCACTTTTTAAGTAATACTTTTACGGTAGATATATCTTTTTTTCAGTCAGCGATACAGGCATACTCAGAAAAAGAAAATCAGAAATTCTTGTTCAATGCCCAAACTCCCAGGAGTCTCCTGTAGCTCAGTAGTGCGGAATATCCGAACTAGTAATTGGAAGGTCTTAGGTTCGGCTCCTGTTTGGAGAACTCAAATTTTATTTTTTCTGAGTAGCCCTGTGTCACTGACTGAAACAAAAATGTATCTATCATTATCTAATTTCTTTTACCTTTATGGTATTGGGGGCTGGGGATTAGGGACTTAGCATGGCTTAAAAGCAGAACGCATATTTTTGGTCGCATTCTGGATATACGCCTGCCTCGCAGGCTTCAAATCTCTTGATTTGGAAACCGGGATATGGAACGTTTTTCAACAGGTTTAACATAGGTGAACTTAATATATTTATTAAGCCAAGCCTAAAAGCAGAGCTCCAATTTTTTTCATAGCATTTATAGAAATCTGCTTATCGCGCGTATAGACATTGTAACCTTACCAGTCCCTCATCCTTTCTAAAGTTGTATATATTTTTAGTGCACATGCAGCAAACTCCCTATCAACAATAACAATGTAATACACAATTATTACTTAAGGCTGATTTGTTGTAACAGAGGGCATTTTTTCTTAATTTTCCTTTCACCGATCAAGGGTTGGTGATTGGTTGATCTTTGCGCTTGTACCCCAATCTCTTTCCCAAAGCCCGCGAGCGTTTTTGAATGGGAATGAGATTGCTAGTACCTAGCCTCCTTCGTAGACGCTATTCAAACCCTTTTCATGGGGTCATACATAAATTCCTCTCCTTTATCAAGCAAAAATGGCGCCGGATAAGGGTAAGCGGGCTCTGAGAACGAGCGAAGAGGCGAAGTTGCTTCTGCTTCGTTCTAGAGATTTGGATAAAACAGGATAAAAATAGCAGTGTGCAGACATCTTCGTGTATTAGGATGGTGGAAAAAAAAAAAAAAGAAAGGATATTTTTAAGCGCTAGTAAACTTTGCATAAGTTCTCAAGTTTGGAAGCGATCGAGTATTTCGATTCCTACGCCTCATCTTATTTTTCCTGCGCAACTGTGTGGAAATGTGCCGTTCTAACAGCAGATTTGTTGGGTTGAAGGAAAACTTTTAGTGTGATAAATGTCAAACGTAGAAGGGGTTTTGCTGTGTCAGTGGACGGCAAAACGTCCGACAGCTCTGTCAATCAAGGAGGTAAGATAACTTCAAATCTTTATGTACGTATAAACACCTTTAAACTGTTTGTAGTACGTGTTTTTTCTGTAGAGGGAGCAATTTTCCAGAGAAATATTTAATCAAGATAATATTAAATTGCAAACTAATAAGGACAATAGTAGGCCAGTGTTGTTATAATAATTCATGTGGTCCACTAATACTAGGAGATCATTCCAAACTAGTACACCGTGGAACAATTGAAAAACAAGTCATCATAAATTAAAAGGATTTACAAAATATTCTAAATTTCATCGTTTTCTAGTCAATTTGAGAGATTTTTTTTTGTTCATGTTTAGGTTCTGGGAGATGGACATTGGAGATGTTTGAATACAGGAGAAATATTTGAAGTCAAATTAGCTTCGTGTCATTTTTCGATTTTCTTACTGCACTTGTAGCTCTATAGCCATTCTTGTACACTTGAAGTTGTTTATTTTGGTTTTTGTATAAACTTAAACAAAGTGCTCAGTTCCATGCAACTGACATTGATTTACAAGAGAGTCAAGATGTCTTTCTTGCTCTTAACTTAATCTGAGAATGCAGTATAATTTTTCCCATTTGTTTTGGTAGGGATAGAAAAACATGAACCTTTCATAACTTCCTGTCAATCACGTTAGTTTCTTTGTTTTGAGAGTGCAAAGTGATACTGTTTTGTTCAGAGAAACCACAGCAGTAATTGGCTGCCTCTTATTCTTGATATTTGTAAAGTCAACACAACAATGAATTATGAATGCCTTTTGCTACTTTGTATAAATATGAAAACTAGTAATAATCAAAACTGGATTACAGAGTGCATTTGGTGACCTCGATCCTAGCCTAGGTTCTCTCCTTTGCCAATTTGATGATGATGTCATCTGTCCCTGCAAAGTTTACAGGGGGTGCCAGATATATGTCCCAATATCCTTTCATTAATGGCAATCAACTTTAGTTCTCCCATACAATCTCAACTCTCAATGCTCAGCGAATGCCCATTCAATTTGGTTCCTGCGATCATAAAAATTTATCAAAAGGTAAGAAATTTAATACACAACGGGATCTATCCCTTGATGGGGAAAGTGCACAGAAACGTTCACGCAAGAACGCATAATTTACAAGTTTATAAACTGCCTCAACAAGAACTTCCATTAAGGACGGTGCCTACTGTTGTTGCTGCGCATACGTTCTGCGCATCTCGAGATACTCGGGTTTCCTATGGGTGATGCCTACTAATACAGGGATATTTTTGCGCGGTTTAAAACTATACGGAGAAAGCAGAACTTAGCAAGTGCTTTTGGTATCTCAAAAGAAAATTGGGGGTAACCGTGCATGTTTCAGAGATAATTAAGCTTCAATTTAGGAAAAAATCCCATACATTGCTTTATATTTTGTTTTTCCCGCGTAGTCATAAACCACACAAAAATACTCCGGTATTAGTAGGCACCGTCCTTACGAGCCATACTGTGTTTTCATCACATCTGTCATGATCTGTGATGGTAAATAAAAAGCTTACATCAATTTGTTTTTTGTTACAGCTAAAACACAAGATCTAAACCTACCAGTAAAGTTTACACCCTCTGTGCATGGCTTTTGTGCCCAGGCAGTGGCAAATCTTAAAACACTCTTGAGTGAAGGTTCATAATTTATGCAGATGGGGCCTATGATGATTTTTAAATTTTCCCTGTCATGTTTTCGATAATGCTATTGCTAGATGAGGTCAGGTTCCGAGATGCCGAATTGTACAGAATTTGCATGTCTGATTACTGCATCAGGATTTATCAGGCACATGAAAGCAGTGGCCAGGGGGAAGCTGGCTGGAAAGGACTAATTCTGCAGTCGGCCGAGATGCCATTATCGATGGCGGTTCTATAAAATGGAATATTTTCAAAGATTTCATGACAAATAAGACGAAGAAATTTAGAAAATGACTGTGACTAGCTCACTATGAAATTACGAAGCTAAAGAATGGAAGGAAATGCATGGAGGGTTGCTCATGACATAGCGTTGCACATTGACGATGTACCTGTTGTCAGATTACATAAGGGCATTTGTAACAGAGAGGGAGGAGGAGGCGGGTTTTGTTTTTTTCAACAGGACCCAGCTAATCATGATTACATGAAGCCATCTGAAAGTTAAAAAAAAACATGTACCCGGCTATAATTATTTTGCTAACATTTGCTGCTAGAGTTATACATGGAATTTGTCAAAGACACCTGCAAGGTTAAGAAAGAGCAGCAGTGCGCTTCAGTTGAAAATGGTTGGCTGGCTTCATGATGGGCAGAATTCCATGCCCTTTCCCAGATAAGGAGAAGTCAAGGTGCAAATTAAAATGTCTTTGAATCTCCGGCTAACTCTTTAGATGGAACAGCATTACCGATACGTTGATGGCTTTATGCCTTATTCCTTCGATAAAGGAAAGCTGAACACAGGGAAAGAAATTGCAGACTTTTCTTTTACTTTTTTGGTTTCTGAGGAGCCAGTTAAAATATACCTAGATCATTCAAAACATCCCCATTTTTCCAAAGATTTGCGAAGTCACGCGACCGTCGAGAAGCGATGAAACCGAAAACGAGGATAACAATTGGGAAGAGTTTCTACTATCTGGAGGGTTAAAATCTCTTTATGTTTTTGAATTTGACATTCACTCGACAAAAACTCTCCCTTCCATACAAGAAAAAAATTGAAAAATGAAAAGATTATTGTGCTAATAACCAGTCATCTACAAGAAGCAAAGGGGACAGAAATAGTGACAATGAAAGTGCCAGGCCAGTGTCTTTTACAAGCTAACAAACCCACATCTGATGATAATGATAAAAAATGTGGAGACGACACTGTTGTTGTAGGTGAAACATGGTGCAGTGAAACTGAGGGGATGCTGAGTGAGAGTGAGAATGATGATAGCGAGTGTGAACTTTTACCATCGCCAGCGAAAAAACAGTACAGCACTAGAAGTGGACGCGCTTTGCATTCAATTGGTAAATTGCTTAACCCTAAATAGTTTAGAAAAGTGCTTAGCCCTAAATAGTATTGTTTGTTGCTTAACTGGAAGGGGTATTTTGCAGAACGCTGAACGCCAAATGTCGCATTTTACGCCACCTACAACAGTTTAGCATTAAGCAACGAACAAAGTTATCAAGGTCTAAGCACTTTTCTTTTCTGTTTAGTGCTAAACACTGATCATACAGTCGGTTAGCTTTAAATTATTTGTTGCTATGGCAGCCATTGCATAAAAGAACATCTATGGATTCAGTGTTTGGTGTTCTGCAAAATACCTCTGCCGCTTGAAAATTAAACCCTAATTCTTCTCGGCCTCATGCAAATCAAAATACTATATGTTATACAATAAGCTAAATTAAGGTTGTAAGGTATCCTCTTGAACCCCAAAACCCCACTTCAGCAGAACTGACATTTTCAGCTACACTGGGATTTTGAGTAGGGGTCCAAAAAAATATCAAAATATTATGTACACTGTAGGTAAATATTCAGGACTGGATCGGCTATTTATCGAGTTTTGATAGTTTCCTTCACGCTTAAAGTATTTTTTCTGTTATTATTCTTTTAAGTTTTAAAGATGACCGAGGCGAACTAAATATATGCGAGTATTAAAAACTTGTCAGTAGTTTATGCTAATGATACAGTGTTAGAAGACGTTTACTTGACTGACTATTTTACATGAGAATCAATTTTTTTTTAAAATGAAGCAAAAAGGAAAGAGATTAGAAAATAAAACTCCAAGGGAAATAACGAACATGGACCGAAAAAATGAGGTCAAGAGATTGCTCCGGCTGAAGTTAGCAGTAGCTTAAGTTAAACAAGTTGCAGTGTCAACACTGCAAGAAAAACAACATCTTCCAAAATTCAGCAAAGTTTTGTCAACAAAATCACATAAATAATATTATACTCGCCTCTTTGGAGTATAATCAGTCGTTTAATTCCATTGCTGATTTTTTCGTTTGTTTTACAACGTTAAGTAAGCGAAACGTTCCACTTCAAGAGGAAAATCCAACGTTTAGTCGCGCCGGATCAGAGTAAAACGATTCACTTGAAGATCGGCGACCCTAAAAGCCGGAACGGTGGAACGGCGGAATGGTGGAAAATCACCCCAAATCCTAAAAGACAGAACGGCGAAAAATACCCCAAATCAACTATAACCCTAAACCTAACCCTTACCCGTATAGTGTTTAAGAATGTGGGGTGATTTTCCGCTTTTCCACCGTTCCAGTTATTAGGGTCGCCTCTTCAAGACTCACGTACGGCCCCTGCGCCTGCGATGTGCCGATGTAACACCTTCATGTATATTTCCGCCGCGAGTCGTCTTACTCTTTCTCCCGCTGTTGGAGGAGATAAGAAAATAAAACTTCAAGGGAAATAATGAACATGGACCGAAAAAAAATGAGCTAAAAACACTGCTCTGAAGTTAGCAATATTAAGCTTAAATTTAAATTAAACGGAGTGTCATCACGGCAAGAAAACAAATCTTGCACGATAGCAATCCAACAAAGTTTTGTCAACAAAATCACATGATATATATCTACCTCTTCTCAGAATAACCAGTCCTTTTATTCCATTGCCAATATTTTTAGTTCTTTTTACAACGTTAAGTGAGCGAAACGTTTCACTTCAAGAGGAAAAATCCAACGTTTCGTCGCGCCGGATCGGAGTAAAATGATTTCACCTCAAGATTCTGATGATGTGCCGGCCAATTTGTTTCTCCCGCCGCTAGTCGTATTGCTCTTTCACCCTCTGTTGGTCACAAAAATTGACTTTGTATTCTGTCAAAATTATCATTACTAATATTTTTCTCTAAAACGCAGTTGGTGATCCAACTTCCCGCCGTAAAAAAGTGGGCTGCAGCACAGGGTTTGAGTGTCTCATTTCACATTGCCTTATATGGAGGAGCGTACGTACGTACGTACGATTTACGGTCGGGACGTCATAACCAAACCAAAATTTTTCGCACTCATGGGTTTACTAAAATCTCTTAGGTATGGGGCTCTGCTCGCGCGCGCCTTGAGGCGCGCGTGGAACTCCGCTAAAAGTATTTTAGTCTTGTCTAGGGAAAGCGAGGCATTTCAAGGACAGTAAAGGTTTTTAACACAAAGAAAAAATAATATTGCAACTCATCGATTACTTATTTTTTTTTTTCTTTCTCAGATATATGATACGCACGGAACTAAGAAGTTTGTACTTTGGTTCTTTCCACGGCATTTCTTATCTAACAACCAACGTGTAAGTTTAAAGAGACAGTGTCACCTAAACATAAAAAAAAAATTGCTCTAGTTTTGTTAAGAGATACCCTACCTACTTGTTTACAGAAATTAGCATCAATCATCGTTAGCTGCTGATAGCTGGGATGGAAATGGATTACGACCAATTTTTTTAAATTAATTAATTAATTAATTAATTAGTTAATTTTTCAGTTTTGCCGAATACAATGGACGCGTCATTCCACCATTGCACGATCTACAAAGCGAGGGTTTTACCTGAAAAGTGACAACAACCTGATTCATATGGTGATCGATTAGAGAAGAAGGTTTCTAAATTATTTTAGTAACATGATGAAGTGCATGTACTTTTATTCAAGTTACTCAAACCTAACAAATAGTCTCTCAAACCAAAGACAAAGGAAATCATGCACTGAGACGTGTTTGGATATTTGATGAAAAACTCCTCGTTTTTGCATTTTCAACTCTCTTTTCGGTGTTTCATATGCGATAAAACACTGCGTTTCGTTTTTGATATATTACATGAGGGAGCCAGGTTTTGTTTTAACAATTCTTGTCCTTTTTGTCATTTTAGAACCTTACAGGAAGGAAAAATTGGCACATTGTCATTTACGGATCACCAAAGTGAACGTTGCAGAGTTTACCTGTTTGTAACCCTTTTTATTATTTTCTGCATTAACGTTCGACGTCAAGTGCTGATTACTCTTACATTTCGTCTAATATCAAAATCACGTTTCACTTTAGCGGTTTAGGGATAAATGACCAGGAATACATCGACATTTCTCAGACAGCACCTAATGGGAGAAGCATCTTAATCCAGGCTTTTGGTCGAGCTGGATTTGGACGGGAAGTGAGTGGTGCCTATAGTCTCCCTTGCCCGCTGGGAACGTTTCTGAATCCGTTTGTCAGTGATCCTAGTGAGCTTAAGTGCTTGGAATGTCCTGCAGGTAGTACTGTTTACAGCTGAATACAATTTATCATTTTTAAGGGCAGAATCACGCTAAATACAATGTACAATTTCTGGCTACAATTTAGGTTTGAAAAAAATGCATATTCCGATTTTAATAACGCGATGCATGATCTCCTGGGATCTAGTTGTTCAAAGTACGTCTAAGCTAATCCAGGTTTAGCGATATTATTTTATAATTATTTTGTTCAACAACTAGTTCTTCAGTTTTGACTTAGGGAACGTTTCATTTGTCAGAACTGGCCGACCAGACCAGTCAGTTCGTAAACGGAATGTTTCAATTTGAAGGATAACTTTTAACGCTCGTCCGTCGAATTTCTTCAAAATAACGTGTATCAGTCTCGGAGTGATTATTTTCCAGATTTTGCAAGACCATCCCTTTCAGAATTGATGCAATTGATTTACAGACTAGCCGGTCTGTAAATCCCCTTTATTATTGTATAGTAAGCTTAGTTAACTTTATGCCAAGCTTCATACAGAAACATTATTCTGATCCGCGCTCACTAAACCTTGCATAATAGTTTAATTCATTGTTAAATAGGGGTAGTTGTTGAATTCGGTTTAAAAATAATACCACTCAAATTATTCTCATAGGAGGTTTCTACTCAGACACCAAAGCGTTTGTCAGCAGAAGCTGCCTTCATTGTCCCAATGGTACTTTTGTCCACTATAATAAAACACCAGGAGTAAGTCCTCTTGATTGCAATGCTTGTCCACAAGGTCAGTTTTTAAAAAAAATAAGAACGACAACAAAAACACACTTGCAAACAATGCAAATGCGAGGTTAGTACTCAGCAATACAACTGGTTATATTCCCGACAAGGATTCTAAAAAAATGTGCTTGGTTGTAAAATGGGTCGTTAACATTAATCGTCAGCAGTTATCCCTGGAAGTCTTGCGATCATGTTGGTTTCATTACACGCTCACGTTTAGTGCCATTTTAAGCCCCTAGTTTTCATATGTCGGCAAAATCCCAGACGATCGGGGATTTAACTGTTTCCTGACCGTTCCAGACTTTCCCGACTTATGAAAACTTGAAATCGTAGTCATCTCCAATCGTCTGGGATAGTCTCAAAAAATTGGGAGTGTTTCTATTTTCACAACGCGTCCCAGATTTCTGCGATGATCGGCGATCATTTCCGACATATGAAAACTCAAATTTGTACTGACGAGGGCGTCACCGACAGTTTTAGCTCGTTACCAATCCTCTCAATTGCATCGCTCCAGTTCCCCACTTCCCCTTGACAATTAAAAAAAAGGCGATCACTCAAATCTGGGAGCGATTTCCTGATATCTTGGCAAAATCTGTGATGGTCACGCCGGAAACAGTGAAATCCCCAATCGTCTGGGATTTTCCCGACATATGAAAACTAGGCATAAACTGGTGCATCTCTACAAAACGGGACCTGAAAACAGACAGCTGAGTTGTGTTCGGCCCTCTGCATTCAAACGTTTCGAATGGACAAAGTAAAGTTGCACTTTCTTTATTGACAAATAGATGTTAAAGTGGGTGGACTAAGAGACGCATTAAGCCTCACTTCACGTGTGTTGTTCTAATCGTATCGGCTTTTGATGAAAATATTAAGGTTTAACCTTATGTCAGTAGCATTTCAAAATAATAGAATATCCCGAAACGCGCTGAGAAATATTTATGACGGTCACTGCTAACTTCTTTTTCATTTTTTACATGGTTATGTTCCAAAGAGATCTCACTTTCTGTCACCCTCGCGCCCTTAATTTTCCCTCTGCAAAGCAAGGTTCCATATACACCAACCATTAATATGTGATATGTCTTGAATTGTGTGTAAGCTTTGCGGTTACAGAGGCTTTTTCATACAAAATTATGGAATTTTAATTCCCAAAAAAATTTACATCTTGAAATGTCTGGTCTAATTTCCGACTTAGTTGAAAATAGTTATCTCATTACTTTAATTGTATTTTCATGCCATGCCTTGCGAATAGTGAACAGTATAATTGGTTAAATCCTGAATTACGATAAATTTACCATTCTCATTCATTCAAAAGGCAAGAAAATATTTAAGCATTCCTGACTGCTTGGCTAAATTCGTATGGCATAATCCACGTCCTCTCAGGCTATTCCCTTGAACAGGGTTTATCTTGGACTACTTAAGCGTTCTCCCCTTGTAAACTCGTCCTCTCTCATTCCCACGCGGGCTCTTTGGTGTGTCGCCGATTGTTTTTCCCACCCTCCTCCCCTTCGGTGGCGTCTACCATCCCTACATTTATACTTCCACGCTATGTCTAATGCAATATTTTTCCTCCTATATCTCAATCAGCATAAGTCATAGAGAGTCTTTTGAATCACTGTGAATATATTACTTAACTTTCATCAGGGACAGATACTGACGCATTCGCTGGATTTCGCGCCTGCAGTTGTTTAAATGGATTTTATCGAACTCACTTATTTGAAGGCTGCAAACCATGTGATGAAGATGGACTGGATTGTGTAGATGACTTCGCTACTTTAAAGAAAGGTTACTGGTGGGAGTGGAGAAATGAAACTCACAAAACAATTTATGGAAAATTTATTGATCACGTCGTTAATAGCACTTTTCGCCCTGTGGTAAAGGATTCCCTTATTAAGTTCCCCTACACTCATCCTCGACCTTATAAGTGTCCTAGGGAAGAATAATGCATGGAAGGCTTAGATTCTCTATGTGCCGATGGATACAAAGGCCCGCTGTGTGAAGTATGCAGTGCTGGATATTATAAGCAATTTAAGACATGTATAGCTTGTCCAACCAAAAAATGGATGGTTGGACAACTCTCAGTCTTGGCAGCAGTAGTTGTAATAGTGATGTTCGTCGTGGTTTGGTTAAGTACAAGGGAAAGGAAGAAAAATAAAGAGCGTTCATTGGTGGACATCATTCTGGGGAGACTGAAAATTGTCATTGGTTTCTACCAAGTAACTTTCGGGGTCATTGAGGCATTCTCGTACGTCAAATGGCCAGACTCCCTTGTACTTATTGGAAAATATTCAGAAATACTACAGCTAAATATTCTTCAGATCGCTCCTCTTCACTGCCTCTTTCCAAATTTGAAGGTTGACGCATTTGGAAGCTTGTTTGCCATGCTCATTCTGAATGCCACTGCCATTGCTGCTGCAATGGCTGTCTATGGACTCAGAAAACTGACTTTAATTCGAAGCACATTAAATAAAGCAGAGAAACTAAAGAAAACATCACAAACAAAAGAACTGATCTACAAGAACTTGTTTTTCTTTCTTTACGTCACGTACCTGAGCACGTGTTCAAAGACAGCAAGTGTCCTCCCTCTGGCTTGTCAGACACTCTGTTTTGATGAAAAAGAAGGAAGTTGCCACAAGTTTCTTAAGGCTGACTACAAAATTAAATGTTCAAGTCCAGAATTCAATCGTTCCGTGATCGTTGCATACGGTGCTATCCTATATCTTCTGTTTCTGCCTACTGCAGCTCTGGTAGCCCTTTGGAGGCAACGACGTCATTTTTGCAAAAATTCTACCGAATTGGTGAACGAAAACTATGATTTAGAAGAACAAAACACAGAAGATGGTATTTTCACAGGGTTACGATTTCTCTATGAAAATTACAGCGCCCATTCTTGGTACTGGGAACTTGTCGAAACAGCTCGAAAGGTGTTGTTGACGTCTGGGTTAATCCTTGTGGGAGGCGAAAGCAGGGCTTATGTTGGACTAGCTTGCGTTATATCAGGTTTCTATGGAATGTTCTTCGCCTATAAAAAGCCAATCTGTGATCCGTTCGAGAACAAGTTGATGCTGGCATCTCTCGCAGTCACTTTCTTTAACTTGGGGATAGGAGCTGTAAGCAGAATTCCTAAAGAAAGTATCCCTTCCTCAATTGATCCTTACATAGACAGCATTATGTTTAAGGCAGTCGTGTTTGGAGCTAACTCTTTAGTGATTGGGCTTCTCGCAGGTGAGTGAAAATTTCCTTATTGTCAATAGTTCACATTTATTTCTAGCTCTGATAAGTTTTCTTTTCCTTTTAAGTATGGACACACTTAATTTTGTGAAGAAAAATGCAGAGGTTCAGATCTGAAATGGGGTCCCGATCTCCCGGACCCTCCAGCACAATCTACCACTGCCATCGCACTGAAACCCTCTCGTATTACTTTTTCTTTTTTTTTTTTTTTATTTTAAAATCAGTTCTCGTTATCATTAACTCTTAGTTTATTTCTATTTATTTATATTCATTTTCATTTAGAAGTTGTTTTTATTCATTTTTATTTCGCATGATTGTTAGTAATTTTGGCCTAAAATATAGGAACTAGTTTGCCTGGTTTTTACGTTTCAATTATTTTGCTACATTGCCATTGTCATGAAGATAGCCTGAAAAGGTGAAAGGTCTTTGAAATACAATAATGAAAACATCCATCTCCAAAGGACCAAGGTTGCCTGTAGTTTTTGCTTTTCAAGTATTTTACTGTATAAATGTCCCCATGGAAGATAGCCTGAAAGGCATCCCCGGAGACCCATGGGCACTGAAATAGTCGGTTGAGGAGGAAGTCAAAGCTTGCTCGTTCGTTCTCGTAAACTTACTAGTTTTGACTTCCTCCTTCGAGGATGCCTGGAAGGGTGAAATTAAAGGTCTTCAAGGGAGACATGGAACACATGAACACATGGAATGTTGGCTGTTTACAGCTAAACATCCACCATTCACTTTAAAGATAATACTAGCACCTCAGCTGCTAAATCTAATTGTGCAAACGGTGTTTGTTGAAGCAAAAGCTAGAAAATCCTCTGTGATGTGCGATAATTAAACTCATGTTAGAAATAATCCAAATAGGCTCTAGAATAGCTTGACGAGGATGCTTACAAATGTATATAGATTCGTGTACTCCCCTTCATAAAATAACTGCTCCATATTTCATGGTCCAAACTATGTTTCATATTTATATTTCCATCCCAAATTCACACCCCTTATTCCTTTTTTTAATATACTGTGATAGTGCTATTGTTTCTGTAATTTTAAAAGCGTGTATCTTTCTCTCTTGTTGTAGTTCATTACGTCACATATTTGTATCATTTCATGAAAGATTTCCGCAAAAATCCGCAATGGTCGTTTTCGTGCTGTTTGGCGTTGCTACTACCTCTTAATGACTTGCAAGGTGAAATACGTGGGCTGGCTGGAAGGGATATTCTGATGCAACAACTACAAAATGGTAAAGTAGACATGCCTTCGGTATCCGGTGCTTTAAACGAGAGCCAAGCGGTCAACTTTGGTCTTGAAACTACAGATGACATAAAAGTAACTGAAGAAAGGGATCTTCACAGCACGACTGGCAAAGGAGAAATGAGAATTGATGAATGCGTGCTCTCCTTCGCTAATATCAGCATCTATGAGCTGCCTTCGGGTGGGCAACAAAAACAGTCTTAGATGACCTACAATTATTTAGCCCGCGTGCATGCTCACCCAGAATTTTGTTAACTTTTAATCATAGACATGGACTACATTTGTAGTGTATATACCGCGAGGCTTAACACGCAAAGTAAGATGAAAATCGGAAAATGAAAGAGCAAAATGTTACATTACAGTATCAATCACTTTTAAAAAGTTTTTGTAAGTTTAGTGACTATTGGTAGAGAGATATTTCAAAAATCCAATGATTACCAAAACATAAACGTTGAAATAAATATTTTTTAGAATATTAAGGTCTAAAACTAGTTTCTTTTACTTCTGAAGGAATCCAGTGTTACTGAATGATAGCCTATCAAGTCACGTAGTTTCTAGTCTGTAGCTTAATTATAAACGGCACTAATTAACGGTTCTCACACTGAACATGATTGAAGAATAGACTGGACAAACTAAGGCGACGTAAAAAATTAACGCGGTTCTTTCTTTTTCACTTGTTTAACGACAACCGTTTTTTCTTAACTCTCGTGTTCTACGAACTGTCCAAGCATATGGAAAAACCAAAAGTGAACAGTGAATAGTCGCGAATAGTGACGAACCGTCTCGAGTAGTTAACAAATAGAGACGAACAAATGCGGATAGTAGTCGAGACAAGCGAGGGATAGTGAACGAATGTAATGAATTGTCATGGATAGTGGCAGTAGTTCGCGAAAACCGAATGGTCGCCAAATCTCTCTATTTCAAGAATATTATCAAAGAAACTTTCTCCCAAAATCTAGGAGAATATCGGGTGGTGAATGACAAGTATTATCCGAGATTTGAATAGCTAATCAAAGCGTGCGAAATCTGACTATCCCCTGGCTAGATATTCACTTATAGCGATTATAGTTCACAAGGAAATTTTTCCAATTCCGTCTGGCTTAAATTGACCACATGGCTTGGTAGTGTTTATCCATGTAGAGGATCAAAGGTTCAAGAAAAAAAGAAAGCACGTCATTTTATTTTCTTTAAAACAAACAGGTTGCTTACACATTGTATTCTTTTTTCCTGTGCGTTTGTTCGTCAAGATGTGTTTCAGTTCGTTTCACAAAGGAATTTCCCATTTAATGGTGGCAAGTGAATTTAAGTGTAGCAGATAAAAGTTCACAAGATTAAATGGGAACCACTGATTCGCAACACATTTATCGAAGACGTGGTTATTTGAGAGACCCCTTGAATCGCTTTCCACCACTTTTTTTGGCTGTTGTTCTGTTGTTGTCGTTCTCTCGTTTCTTTTCATTCAGTTTACCTGTTCATACTGCAACATTGTAATTCATTAAAAATAAAAATAAAAAGTAGAGTGTGTGGATGGGTTGTTATCTAGGTACCTTTTAGTAGTGCAATGTATGTGGCTTTTGTACTGTAATGTAAGTAATGTAAATAGTAATGGTAATAAAATTGTATTAAAAAAATAAGTAGTGAAGATACTGCTAGTATTGTAAATAGTGTATTAGTTACCGTAGTATAGTAAGCATATATTGTAAGTACAGTCAGGACTGCAATTATGGCAATTAGTGTTAATTAGTGTTAGTAGTGTTAAGTATTGTATTATTGGTGTTGCGTAAACCTAATTAAAATCTTAAAAAAAAGACAAAAGCTCCCGATACAATTGCGATCGAGTCATTTGTTTTGGTCCAGGAAAATCTGTTAGAGTAAAAAAAAAATCGGATAATGTAATGTTCGTTACACCTCGGACGTCAAGGGAGCATAATAGTTCTTCAAATAAATTTAGGTTTTTTGATAAGCTTCTTATATTGCAGTTAAGAATCGTGAGATTTTTCGAGCCAGATTTAAGTAGCAATTTGTTGAAGCTATGGACTGAATAATATTCGGAGCACGGGGTAGTTAACAATAAATCTGGGTCACACTCATCAAACTTATCAGGAAAAAATCAAAGAGGTCTAAATTATCACGCCTGTCCGACCACCTGCCAAACAAAGCGTTAAATTCTTTATCAGATATACTGAAAAATGGTAATTCGCTACTTACGCTTCCTGCGTGCGTTAAGTCTTGGTAACCAAGCGCTTTCTTCAAATCCTAGTGCGCAGCGGCTAAGCGCTTGGTTCTTCCCTTTACACTATAAGCGTTTATCCGCCGCTTTCCACGAATAGCTGGATTATCTCGAGTTTTGCATCTTTAGAAATTAGGCCTTTGCAGGATTTCCTCTTCGCTCCTATCGCCAATCGCACCATGGTAAAAAAAAAACTAGATAAGAACAAACAAACGCTCTTAACTGTTGTTAACCAACGCGAGCCATGCCTCGATGCAGATCAGTCAGAAATCGTTTGGAAAAGTATTTTGCACCTCCAAAGATCTTTTTTTTGGTTAAAAATCATAGCAGTAAAAACTCCGAGGACGAAAATTGATAGGTGCTCTATCGCACAGACAAACATGTGATGCATATGACATTCATTTTTATTTAAATTTGCATTGGGACTTAGTATGATACATTGCTTCCAGTCTTATATAGCTTGGCCCGTTAGATTATTTATGGAAAGATGTTACGTTTAATGGATGACCTGAAAGCCTTGATGTGTTCCATAATACAAGGTTGTCATTACGGGTTGTAGCACTGCTATGGCTGGTGTCGTGATTGTCATCATTTTAGATTTGACATAAAATTAATACTAATTAAAAAATAGTAAAAATGGGCAATTTACCATGCTAGGCATTTTAACTATGATGTGCTATGAATATGAACGTTGTGAGAAGTTTTCATCACGGATCTATATTCTATTCCATGTTCCAAAAACAATTGAGCGTTCGCCCAAGATAGCAAGACTCTTAAAAGTAGGATATTTCAGTACTATTGTATTCACAGAAGATCTGAGGTTATAACGAGGGGCTGGCTTAGGCTGTAAGAGTTCTGATATATACAAAGGGGCAAGTCCATTTAGAGTTTTAAAGACAAAAAGTAAAATTTTAAACTGTATTCTATATATAATGGGTAACCAGTAGAGACTGTACAGAGAAGGAGTAATATGCATTGCAGATGAGACGTGCAGCTGCGTTTTGCACACGTTGGAGTTTGTGCAACTGGTTGTTAGGTAACCCGTTTAAGAGACTATTACAATAGTCCAAGCGACTAGTCACGAAAGCATTCACTAAGATATTTGTACAATTTATACTAAGAAACTTTCTAATGTTCCTAATGTTAAATAAATGGAAGAATGCGGCCTTACATATGTTATTTATGTGCGTGTTCATTTTTAAACTTGACACGCAAAGAGACTAATGTACAAACAAGATCAGTGTCAACTCCCATTTCAGAGTGTGAGAATTTAAAACCTTTCAACGTATGTTGTATTAAATTGCACAGAGAAAATAATACAAGGCTCCTCTTAAATTGGCCGCAAGATATCATCAGGCTTGAATCATAAACGGTCAAAAAGCCATTAACACTCAATGCACTCAAACTGAGTGCATTGAGTGTTAATGGCTTTTTGACCGTTTATGATTCAAGCATGATGATATCTTGGGGCCAATTTAATAAAATTTTGCACCTGTGATTTACAAGCTGTTTCCTTGCTTTTTTTATGTACGAACATAGGAAAGAACACAATAAAGAGTAAGAAAGAGTCAGTAAGCCCCATGAGAGATTGCTAACGGTGTTCGTTTAGAGCGTATTGTGCATTTTTGTGTCACAATTACGAGAGCGCAGTTTTGTTAGCTACAGATGCAGAAGTTTTATTAAAAAACAAACAACGAACCAGCAAAGAGACCGCCTGTAGATAGAAAGTTGCGTAGTAAAGCAAACTACTCAGTATTAAGTTCTTTTTTGTTATGCAGATTTGGAGTGTTAGAATTTTGCGCTGTCGAAGTTCGCAAATTGAACTTATCTTGAAAATGTTGTTAATACGCATTAATGTAAAATAGTCTTCAATCACCAGTTATTCTTAACTTGAAGTAATTTTTTCTTCTTCTTTCGCAAAACGTTTTCCTTGAAGGCTGCAACACGTTCTTTTGTACGGCAAGAGCAGGGCCTCCGAAAAACGTGCACGCCGTTCGCTGAACGAGAAGACTTGTAAACGAAAACCTCACCAAAATGTTGTCATCAAACTGTGGATATGTATAAAACATGTAAAATAAAAATGTGCGCGTGCATAATTTCCTTAAGCGAAGCCGGATGCGATAAGTCTCCTTTGAAAAAGAGCGCCTATTTTTATGAGAGTTTCAAGATGGTCTGCATGCGAAACAATAATATAAATATTTTAAACTAAAATTTAAACGAGAACAGGCATTTTCCCGTGAGAGACTCGATCACTTTGCGAAAGAATCAAAACAAACTTGTTGGGTGAATCCTTACTTTAGAAGGGGAGTGGGAGGGCAAATCGCTGAAAACAGAAATTCTGTCTAACAAAAACATGTGTAAAATGGAATGACGAAAATGCATTATTTCAAAATAAACATTTCAGAAAGTAATTGCCAATGACAATTCATGATCTGGAGCACGCAAATAGAGCATTTTAAAAAGCAACCTAAAAAAAAAAAAAAAAAAACATAATAATAATAATAATAATAATAATAATAATAAAATGTTGTTTCCTAGTGGATTCCCACATCAGTTTACGACCTTTCAAAAGACAAATTTGTGCAAACTAACACAATTTGATCTGCTTCAATTGCCAAAAACTTCAAGGAACGGGATTTTTATCCTCCATAACCAGCTGCTGTTTCCTTTCTGAAAATGCCAGCTGACCTCTTTTTCGCACTTTTAGCGACATATTTTCCCCTCTAAAACAAAAGAGATCAGGTTGCCTTCCGCTACAGAAAAAGCTAGTTTTTTTCACAATTTGATCCGAATTTTTGAGGTGAGTAACGTCTTTCCAAACAGATATTCCACAGAAACGAATCGTTGGGTGCCCAAAGGGTCTGCTTGATATTCTCTGACAAGGATTCTACCCCATTTTCCCGCAGTGGCTGGGTTAATATTACATACGGCTTTATGATCTTGATATCTGCCGTGCTTCAATTTTGAGAGGATTGCAACTGCCTACAGTGTAGTCGACTCGGCTTCTTGTTCAGTATAATTTTGGCTTTTCTTATTCCCCTCCCTCCTCTCTTTCATCAATCGTTTTGATTCCTCGTTTTCACAATGGAAACAATCTTCAATTCCCTTTCTCCTTTGTGGAAGAAAAAGTTTTTTTCTTGATAAATTGTTATGGCAATTAGAACGTGTATCTACTAAGTGCTCAAGTTCGAAAAGTGCATCAAATGAATTCATGGAAATTTTCAAGTAGCTCTTCGATGGTTGATTTCCTTAACGACTTAATGGCTTTCGACGAACTTTTTGAACTTATAGCCTCACATAATAAGCACTTAATGACTGGCCCCCAGGGAAACAGTGAGTTTTGTTTCCCAGAGACCTTCCCTTACCATCAAAGCGTCCATAACTTTTCGGATAAATCGTTCCCAGGCAAGTTGTAATCAGTTTATTCTTGTTTTGTTTTACCATTGTTTTCTATTGCTGTCCTTTTAATTCGTCTAGTGTGGGCTTTGTTTTGCTTCAAAGTGAGGCAAACAACTGTTCTTATCCTGGGTAATTCGTTTATTCATCGCTTACAGAAGTTTCTTGCTAACAACTATGGGGAAGAACGTTTGCTAAAATAATTCGTCTCGATCTCGGGTAGTCGAATTGCAGTCGGTCCCGATATCCAAATCTTACAGTCAGGTTGTTACGACTTAGCTTTCCTTTCCGCTGTTGTGACTGGCTCCTTACTTGGGGACAATACTTGTTTTCTGTACGATTCTTAAGATGTCAAGCTTGTATGCGTTCTCCAGACAATTTTTTGGGAGGCCTTTCCCTCCTTCACGAACAGACAAGTTAAACTCTTATCTCAATAATCTTAAAGGTAGTCTTAGAGCCAATTCCCTACACAATATTTTGGCGTCACAGGGGATTTTGGAAGCAAATCTTGTTTCCTTAAATAAACTAGAGCAGTATAACATTTTTCGCAACTTGAGGGGGTTTTGAGATGTGTGAAAGTTGTCACACCCGAGTCATGAATCGATCATTGTTCACGGTGATATCTTTTTTATTCAGTAAATGTCTGGCTTGGCTAGCAAACCTTTGTAACTAGCTCGTACATTGGTTCAGGAGCAGCATGTTCTCTTGTTGTACCCGTTCCTCTTGTGGGGTCCAGTTGTTCAAAGCCCGATGAAGCTAATCCTGGATAAACGCAAACTTTGACACGAGTTTAATTGCTAATCAACAAAGATTCTTTCAAATGATTTTCGGCCCTCAGTTTTGACTTAGACGTTTCTTTACCTTTAGCTTGAAATTAGCCTTTACTGGCCCATTTTAACAAGCGACGATGAAAAACTCGATTAACTTTTAATCTTGGATTAGCGTTAATCGGCTTTCGAAGAACCCAGCCCTGTTTGATTAACAAGCAGACCCTTGTTAGGGGGTGGGGTTTGCGTGGCCTTGGTACATCTTACTTTAAGGGTATTTTTGCCCTTTTTAGCGAGGCTCAGTTGGTCCGTTGGACCATTTTAATCATGATAATGTTTTCTTGTTTTTGAAGGCTTGGTTCTGTCAGTTCTTGTCCTTTCACTTATTTGCGTGGGTGTACATCTCAACTGGAGACAAGTACTCACAACTCGCTTTTATATTTCATGATTTGCTAGTTTTAATTCGTCAAAGGAAAATTTAGCAAGTTCGTTCCGAACTTAAAGGGGAAGTATCACGAAAATCTGATGTCATTTCACAACCCAAAAATGTTTGTCTGACAACAGAAACAAAAAATAATTGTCTAGGTTTTTTATAAATTATCACCTTAGTACAATAAAACTGTCGATTAGTGCCTCTAGCCAGAGATAGAGTAGGTCGGAATGGATTGAAACTTGAAAAATATTAGGCTAATGCTTTTCAAGTTCTCTCATTTTTGTTTCCAAAATACGCTAGATTAGATCACGAGTTGTTCCTTTCAAGAACTGGGTAGTTTTCTCTCTTCTCGTTGTTCTAGAATTATTTTGTAGCAAAGTTAAGGTCTTATTTCACTATTTTTAACAAAAAAGGTCAAAAACCCCATGATACTTCCCCTTTAATGTCGTAACAAGTTGTTTTTCCCAAGGCTTAGAATTCCAAGACTTTTGAACATATCAGTGGTTTCTTCCTCTTGATTACAACATATATGAGTACAAGTTGTCCACGTTGGTGTCGAAAAAAGGTAAATTCTGCATATATCATTGTGACATGTTGGCTCACTGTGAGGTACTGTTTCGGCAATATTAATAACCGGCCAAAACTGATTTCATATCATCTGAAAAGGTTTCACTTGCTCCAAAAGCTCTGTTTAATCTGAACCTTCAGCATCTTGTATGTACAGTTTAAGAGGCAGTGGTTTGAATATAGAGCGGAAGTAAAATAATTTACTGGTGTATACATTAACAATTGATTTTGTTATCTAGTTCAGGGCTGTGGAATCAGCTGCCAACTGTAACAAAGTCCTTGGGCTTTTAACCTGAATTTATGAAGGTAATATATTAAAAATGAGGAAGAGTGTTTCATCCAAACACCGAGAACAGAGTTGAAAACACGAGGCGCAGCCGATTTTTCTTTAACCGACTTTCGAGTTTTTCATCGAGCTTCTCAAATGGTCATTTATTGTTAAAGATATTGAAGGTAAAAGTTCACCAAATTTTATGATAATTGAGATTGAACACATTTCGTTAGCGATTCTCTTTGTTTTCTTTTCATGCATTATTGATGAGTTCGAGGAGAATATTTATAAAATAAAGCTTTCTGCTTCCCAGGGTGCAAATTGCTTGTAGCACGGATTATAGTTCACTTTATAATTTTTTATTTTACTTTCTGTTGTTGTTGTTGTTGTTGTTGTTCTTTTCCTCCTTCTTCTTCTTTTTCTTCTTCTTCCTCTTTTTCTTCTTCTTCTTCTTCTTCTTCTTCTTCTTCTTCTTCTTCTTCTTCTTCTTCTTCTTCTTCTTCTTCTTCTTCTTCTTCTTCATTTTCTTCTTCTTCTTCTTCTTCTTCTTCTTCTTCTTCTTCTTCTTCTTCATTTTCTTCTTCTTCTTCTTCTTCTTCTTCTTCTTCTTCTTCTTCTTCTTCTTCTTCTTCTTCTTCTTCTTCTTCTTCTTCTTCTTCTTCTTTTTTTTTCAAATATTATATGCCTCCTAGATTTGTTTAATATTACTCTAACTAATGTTTCTACATGACTAAATTGAATCAATCTTGTTTCTCATTAAATTTTACATCTTTTGCATACTCTAAATAAGCTGGGGGTTGTAGTCTCTTTCCTTAGTGTGCAAGTCCAGTGTTTGTAACATGAGCCTTGTTCAGGAGAATTATGAAAAACAACTGCCTACGTTTTCGACAGTACATAAATTTTGCACTACATCCGCAGTATTTGGGTCATCCATCCGCCTCTTGACTATCTTCTTCAAGTAAAGTCAGGTTCTCATATGTCGTCGATACTGCCGAGGTTCCGGCATTAGAGAACTTGCACAGAGAGAATAATACAAGGCTCCTGTTAAATTGGCCCCAAGATATCATCAGGCTTGAATCATAAACGGTCAAAAAGCCATTAACACTCAATGCACTCAAACTGAGTGCATTGAGTGTTAATGGCTTTTTGACCGTTTATGATTCAAGAATGATGATATCTTGGGGCCAATTTAATAACATTTTGCTCCTGTGATTTACAAGCTGTTTCCTTGCTTTTTTTATGTACGAACATAGGAAAGAACACAATAAAGAGTTAGAAAGAGTCAGTTAGCCCCATGAGAGATTTCTAACGGTGTTCGTTTAGAGCGTATTGTGCATTTTTGTGTCACAATTACGAGAGCGCAGTTTTGTTAGCTACAGATGCAGAAGTTTTATTAAAAAACAAACAACGAACCAGCAAAGAGACCGCCTGTAGATAGAAAGTTGCGTAGTAAAGCAAACTACTCAGTATTAAGTTTTTTTTTTGTTATGCAGATTTGGAGTGTTAGAATTTTGCGCTGTCGAGTTTCGCAAATTGAACTTATCTTGAAAATGTTGTTAATACGCATTAATGTAAAATAGTCTTCAATCACCAGTTATTCTTAACTTGAAGTAATATTTTCTTCTTCTTTCGCAAAACGTTTTCCTTGAAGGCTGCAACACGTTCTTTTGTACGGCAAGAGCAGGGCCTCCGAAAAACGTGCACGCCGTTCGCTGAACGAGAAGACTTGTAAACGAAAACCTCACCAAAATGTTGTCATTAAACTGTGGATATGTATAAAACATGAAAACTAAAAATGTGCGCGTGCATAATTTCCTTAAGCGAAGCCGGATGCGAAAAGTCTCCTTTGAAAAAGAGCGTCTATTTTTATGAGAGTTTCAAGATGGTCTGCATGCGAAACAATAATATAAATATTTTAAACTAAAATTTAAACGAGAACAGGCATTTTCCCGTGAGAGACTCGATCACTTTGCGAAAGAATCAAAACAAACTGTTGGGTGAATCCTTACTTTAGAAGGGGAGTGGGAGGGCAAATCGCTGAAAACAGAAATTCTGTCTAACGAAAACATATGTAAAATGGAATGACGAAAATGCATTATTTCAAAATAAACATTTCAGAAAGTAATTGCCAATGACGATTCATGATCAGGAGCACGCAAATAGAGCATTTTAAAAAGCAAACTAAAAAAAAATACAAAATAAAAAAAAAAATAATAATAACAATAATAATAATAATAATAATAATAATAATAATAATAATAATAATAACAATAATAATAATAATAATAATAATAATAAAATAAAATGTTGTTTCCTAGTGGATTCCCACATCAGTTTACGATCTTTCAAAAGACAAATTTGTGCAAACTAACACAATTTGATCTGCTTCAATTGCCAAAAACTTCAAGGAACGGGATTTTTATCCTCCATAACCAGCTGCTGTTTCCTTTCTGAAAATGCCAGCTGACCTCTTTTTCGCACTTTTAACGACATATTTTCCCCTCTAATACAAAAGAGATCAGGTTGCCTTCCGCTACAGAAAAAGCTAGTTTTTTTTTCACAATTTGATCCGAATTTTTGAGGCGAGTAACGTCTTTCCAAACAGATATTCCACAGAAACGAATCGTTGGGTGCCCAAAGGGTCTGCTTGATATTCTCTGACAAGGATTCTACCCCATTTTCCTGCAGTGGCTGGGTTAATATTACATATGGCTTTATGATCTTGATTTCTGCCGTGCTTCAATTTTGAGCGGATTGCAACTGCCTACAGTGTGGTCGACTTGGCTTCTTGTTCAGTATAATTTTGGCTTTTCTTATTCCCCCTCCCTCCCCTCTTTCATCAATCGTTTTGATTCCTCGTTTTCACAATGGAAACAATCTTCAATTCCCTTTCTCCTTTGTGGGAGAAAAAGTTTTTTTTTTTTGATAAATTGTAATGGCAATTAGACCGTGTATTTACTAAGTGCTCAAGTTCGAAAAGTGCATCAAATGAATTCATGGAAATTTTCAAGTAGCTCTTTAATGTTGATTTCCTTAACGACTTAATGGCTTTCGAGAAACTTTTTGAACTTATAGCCTCACATAATAAGCACTTAATAACTGGCCCAAAGGGAAACAGTGAGTTTTGTTTCCCAGAGACCTTCCCTTACCATCAAAGCGTCCATATTTTTTTGGATAAATCGTTCCCAGGCAAGTTGTAATCAGTTTACTCTTGTTTTGTTTTACCATTGTTTTCTATTGCTGTCCTTTTAATTCGTCTAGTGTGGGCTTTGTTTTGCTTCAAAGTGAGGCAAACAAGTGTTCTTATCCTGGGTAATTCGTTTATTCATCGCTTACAGAAGTTTCTTGCTAACAACTATGGGGAAGAAGTAACGTTTGCTAAAATAATTCGTCTCGATCTCGGGTAGTCGAATTGCAGTCGGTCCCGATATCGAAATCTTACAGTCAGGTTGTAACGACTCCGCTGTTGTGACTGGCTCCTTACTTGAGGACAATACTTTTTTTCTTTACGATTCTTAAGATGTCAAGCTTGTATGCGTTCTCCAGACAATTTTTTGGGAGACCTTTCCCTCCTTCACGAACAGACAAGTTAAACTCTTATCTCAATAATCTTAAAGGTAGTCTTAGAGCCAATTCCCTTCACAATATTTTGGCGTCACAGGGGATTTTGGAAGGAAATCTTGTTTCCTTAAATAAACTAGGGTAGTATAACATGTTTCGCAACTTATAGGGGGTTTTAAGATGTGTGAAAGTGGTCACACCCAAGTCATGAATCGATCATTGTTCACGGTGATATCTTTTTTATTCAGTAAATGTCTGGCTTGGCTAGCAAACCTTTGTTACTAGCTCGTACTTTGCTTCAGGAGCAGCATGTTCTCTTGTTGTACCCGTTCCTCTTGTGGGGCCCAGTTGTTCAAAGCCCGATGAAGCTAATCCTGGATAAACGCAAACTTTGACACGAGTTTAATTGCTAATCAACAAAGATTCTTTTAAAAGATTTTCGGCCCGCAGTTTTGACTTAGACGCTTCTTAACCTTTAGCTTGAAATTAGCCTTTACTGGCCCATTTTAACAAGCGACGATGAAAAACTCGATTAACTTTTAACCTTGGATTAGCGTTAATCGGCTTCCGAACAACCCAGGCCTGTTTGTTTAACAAGCCGACCCTTGTTAGGGGGTGGGGTTTGCGTGGCCTTGGTACATCTTACTTTAAGGGTATTTTTGCCCTTTTTAGCGAGGCTCAGTTGGTCCGTTGGACCATTTTAATCATGATAATGTTTCCTTGTTTTTGAGGGCTTGGTTCTGTCAGTTCTTGTCCTTTCACTTTTTTGCGTGAGTGTACACCTCAACTGGAGACAAGTACTCAAAACTCTCTTTTATATTTCATGATTTACTAGTTTTAATTCGTCAAAGGAAAATTTAGCAAATTCGTTCGAAACTTAATGCCGTAACAAGTTGTTTTTCCCAAGGGGAAAACCGTAACAAGTAGTTTTTCCCAAGGCGTCAGTGGTTTCTTCCACTTCATTACAATGTATATGACTTAAAGTTGTCCATGTTGGTGTCGAAAAAAGGTAAATTCTTTGGCATATATCATTGTGACATGTTGGCTCACTGTGAGGTACTGTTTCGGCAATATTAAAGGCGGCCAAAACTGATTTCATATCATCTGAAAAGGTTTAACCTGCTCCAAAAGCTCTGTTTAATCTGAACCTTCAGCATCTTGTATGTACAGTTTAAGAGGCAGTGGTTTGAATATAGAGCGGAAGTAAAATAATTTACTGGTGTATACATTAACAATTGATCTTGTTATACTAGTTCAGGGCTGTGGAATCAGCTGCCAACTGCAACAAAGTCCTTGGGCTTTAAACCTGAATTTATGAAGGTAATATATTAAAAACGAGGAAGAGTGTTTCATCCAAACACCGAGAACAGAGTTGAAAAAAACGAGGCGCAGCCGATTTTTCTTTAACCGACTTTCGATTTTTTCATCGAGCTTCTCAAATCGTCATTTATTGTTAAAGAAATTCAAGGTAAAAGTTCACCAAATTTTATGATAATTAAGATCAAACACATTTCGGTAGCGATTCTCTTTGTTTTCTCTTCATGAATTATTGATGAGTTCAAGGAGAATATTTATAAAATAAAGCTTCCTGCTTCCCAGGGCGCAAATTGCTTGTGGTACGGATCATAGTTTACTTTTAAATTTTTAATTTTACTTTCTGTTATTGTTGTTTTTGTTGTTGTTTTTCTCCTTCTTCTTCTTCTTCTTCTTTTTTTTTTAATATTATATGCCTACTAGATTTGTTTAATATTATTCTAGTTTATGTTACTACATGATTCAATTGGACTAAATCTTGATTCTCATTAAATTTTACATCTTTTGCAAACTCTAAATAAGCTGGGGGTTGTAGTTTCTTTTCTTAGTGTTTAGAATGTCACACGCAAGTCCAGTGTTTGTAACATGAGCCTTGTTCAGGAGAATGAAAAACAACTACCTACTTTTTCGACAGTACATAAATTTTGCACTGCATCGTATTTGGGTCATCCATCCGCCTCTTGACTATCTTCTTCAAGTAAAGTCAGGTTCTCATATGTCGCCGATACTGCCGCGGTTCCGGCATTAGAGAACATGCGCTACTGATCGTTAGGAGACATCCCGGGACTTTATCGCCCATGTACCTGCACAGTCGCCTTGAGCTCGCCTTGGCAACATACTGGCGATAAGGATATTTAATGAGAAGCTATTCGGCGGTACTTTAAAAGTTACGCGGAATGTTCACTTGTGTCCAGAAATGCACCTAACCCTGAATTTGGGCACTTCATATAAAACAGGCCTTTTTCTCGTTTTCATATGACTTCGTGTTTTACAAAATTATGTGTGTTTTACTGAGAATGAAGGTTAGGGGACACCTTGTGGTGTCTATCATACAGTTCATGAATCTCATTAGTGTGCATTTCTGGGCATTTCTCGGAATATTTGGAATATTTTGAATTTCGAAATTTAATGAAATCTGGGAAATATTTTCCCACTAAAAGTGGGGAAACATTTCTCAGAATTCATTTAATTTCAAAAGTCGTCGCCGCTATGTTGTAGAGGTATCTGGGGATGCATTGGAACTAAAACTGAATATTGCCGGCGATTATGCCGCAGCTACTGTAGCGGCATATAAGAACCAGGCTTAATGCATTTTGCCATATATTGTTCATCAATTGCAAGTATGAAAAAATAAATTGAGTTTGCCCTGCGTTAAAACGTAAAATGTTAATTTTCTTTATAGCCATACCATGGACAATTGGCTTTGCTGCTTATTTGTACTTTGTGCGTGGAATCTAAAAGGTAAGTCATAAGGTGACTTAACATAAACACGATAAACTTTTTACAATGGACGTACAAAAAGCAAAAAAAATCTTGTCTAATATAAGGTTTTCCTATCCACAGAAAACAATAACAGCAAGTGACAAATTTAAGAAATAAGTAGAATTTCGGTCAATTTTTGGTAACTTGTGGAAGTAATGACAGGGTGCAAAAAATCCTTTTGTGAATCTTGATTGCAAAACTGTAATTTAAAAGTGCTTCTTACCTTTTCATTCTAATCTCTCATCTACGATACTTTCAAACGTTTTAACGTCTAGGTATAGCTTCCCAGAGGTTGATAATATGGGCTTGAAATTTTGAGAAAAGTTAGTGGCATATGACTAATTCAAGGTGGAGGCATTTTTAGCATTTTCAGTTCTAAAGTGTCAATGTAACACTGGGTTCACAAAGCCCTCTTTTAAAAGCAATCTCGTCCCCAGGCTCCTCGCGAAATTAAAAATGACGGGTGGGAAAGACTATGGTACGGGCAACAAAATACTTCACGAATCCTGAAGTACTTTGTGACGTTATGCACTTGGTTTTCGTCTTCGCTTCTCTTTTCCGGGATCAAATATGGCTGTTCTCCATATCTGATCTCGAATAATGTGTTATAGAGAACACGAAAATCAAGGGTGTCACGAGTCCACGATTCATGAAATATTTTTGCAGCCTGCACCAGGGTCGTCTCCTCTGTCTATTTTAAATTCCGCGAGGACCCTGGGGAGGAGGTTCCCTCTTAAGTTAAGATGTATCCTTAGCATTCAGATTTTTTAAGAATAGTCCCGTGCTTTTGGAATCTCAATTGACTATTGTTTAGAGTCAATACTTATCAATCATCTTAAATTTTGGGGGCTTCGTTAGTCTATGCCTTGGTGACTTAGGGGATGGTTCACAGTATAGGGAAAGTATCACGCTATTTTTAGTAACACATCGAAAATCGGAAAGATGCTATTTGGGTCCTATTCGGTTGATAGCAGCCACGATATGATGACAAAATTCCATTTAAAGACTATCAGAATGCAAAGAAACTATCCAAGGATATTTTCGCCAGCAGATGACCAAGATAGAGTGGGGTTCAAATTTGAATACGTCTGGCGGACGTTTTCAAATTTCGCCGTTGTACCGCACTAAAAATCGCCGGTTGTACTATATTTTGGTTCAACCCTTCGTCTAAGAACCACTATTAATGTTTCTTTAAATAAGCGACTGAGAAATTAATTAACACAGTGTTCAAAGTTTAAATTTAGTGAATTTTAGCAAAAAAATCATGATATCTCAAATTGATCTCCCATGATACTGCCCCTTTTAGGAGCTATTTTGGTCATAACTTGCAGTAAAATGGCGTGATCAAAAATATTACGACCCACTCTGGGACTAAGTTTAACCTTGCAACACACCTTAGACTTTACAATTGCAACACTTTTGGCCCTTGTTTAAAAGAATCAAATTATGTTAATTCCAAAAAACATTTCACCCCTTAGGTGCATTTTAACTCTTTGAAAATAGATTACTTTGGCCCTATTTAGGATTATCAAATTAGCCTTCAAAATAACTCGTTATCATATAGCTGAACTGGTCTCCGCTGAAAAGGAGCATTCTGATTGGTTTCCTGACCGGCCCGACTTTTCCTACAGAGACCGCTAAGTTGGACCGGTTGAGTTTCAACGTACGTTTTTAAAAAAGCGAAGTGTTTTAATTTGACAAAAACAAAGCAAAAATGTTTTAAATTAAGCTTGGGAAGTAGGATCTGTTCAAACCACCGCGTCGGAATTTTACTTTCTTGCACTTTTTGCTAGCACGGCTTGAACATAAGCAAGTTCCACGCAGACTAGAAAGCAGCAAGAGGGATAGTCTAACTCGACCAATATTTTCCTAATACTGGACCTCACGTTAATTCAGTAACATATATGCATTTTGCTCACCAAAACGCCTCCAAATTCAGGGCTTATTTACGGTACACATCCAAAGTTACGTCACAAAGAAATGACAAAGGAATGACAGCACTAAAGACTCTGTATCAGACGATAACAATACAATAGACAATATAGCAACACAGTACATCTGAGTGATGAAACATTGCATGTTTACGACGGAGAATTAACCATCTTGCGTTAATACATTACATTTTTACTATTTTACTTTTAACGTTTCTCCTTTGCAGGTTGTATTCCGTCGTGTATTAGCAGCTGTAAGAAATCAACAGATCTAGTTGGAGACAAGTATGTTTGCAGCGAGCAAAATGCATCGGCTGACATGTTCAAGTGCATTCCTTTGAACGCGACACAACTGTAAGATTACTTGCTCCTTGGTTATTGCAGTGAGAGGGACGCATTCAACTCTTTCACTCCCATGAAAAATGCCTTATTTTTGTAAAACGGAAACTGTGAAATGCAATACGAAATGTGACATACCAAACTGGGAAATTATATAAATGATTCTAGAAAAGACAAAGGAAATAGAAGAGTAGATTGGAAATTGTCAAAAATGAAAACAAAAAACTTAAAAAAAGAGTTGTTTCTTGCAAAACATTGATGGGTGTTTGATCGTCTGTCCTGTAATGAAGGGAAATGTTTTACGCTTCCAATTTTGAGATCTCTCCATTATCTGTTTTGGGTCCAAATAATAAACAAATTGATCCAATGGTGAGCAACTAATAAAGAGCTCTTGGACCATATGGCACTCTTGGGAGCAATCAGCAACAAGTAACGAGCTTTTTACATTTTATGGTAAATGTTGAACGTACAACATTCTTCAGTTCCTATATTTTAAAAAGTATTTATCGTTACTTGTTACTGATTGCTCCCAAGAGTGCCATATAGTCCAAGAAGTCTGTAATTGTTCACCATTGGGTCAATCTGTTTAACATGCATTGCTTATTTTTAACTTCCTCTCGACCCTGTCATTGCCCTGTTTTATTGTATTTGTTATTATTTTCTGATTTCTAGTTATTGCCCCCCACCCGCCCCAGAAAACATAAAACAAAACAAAAACATGCCGGTCAAGAAAGGGTTGAATTTCATAAAATATTTTATAGAAAAACCCATTAGTTTTAAGTTGGTTTGAGTAGTAAGCCAACCCCGTTCACACAGCAGATAAACCTTACGCAGAAACGTTCTAGTTCCTAGCGTTTTCTGAAACCCTCAGTACCAGATGAAGACAGTGTGGTTTATCTTTGTCGCCCATTGGATATTGAAATATAAAAATAGCTACACCAAAATCTCTTCTCTGTAACGAAATGATATAGGATTATGAGAGGAGTGAAGATACGAAATCTGCCAGAAGATGCATTTCATAACATGACACAGCTCATCTACCTGTAAGTACACCCCTCAGCGCCACTGTTTAAAATCCCAACATTAATATTTGCAGAGATATATTCAAAGCAACCAGCTGTAGGGTAACGTTCTGCATTATAACTTAGTTCCATAAAGTCGTAATCAGAGGTAGTTTCCGTAACGTTTGCACTTCGCGGATCGCCGGTTCAACTCAACGCCAGTTTCAGCGTCATGTCATTACGAAATCGCGCCTATAGAGTGTCTGCACGGCGGCCATGTTGGAGGACTAAAACAATAGAAGATGTTTGCATAAAAATAGAATATATTTCCCAAAGGAAAATCATTGTATTGTTTTAGTCCTCCAACATGGCCGTCGTGCACACACTCTATTGAAACACGTCGCTCGTTATATGAAAATGAGGTTCATTTTGGACGTCAATCACAGCAATCTTTTGTGTATGGGTATTGTTAAAGTGAAAATTCGTGGAACGTATCTATTTATTGAAACAATAGAAAATCGATGGATAACAAAAGAACGGAAGGCAAAGTTTATCAACAGAAGTTGCGTGACTAAACTGAAAGGAATTAAACATTGCCCAACATTATCAAGGAAGGAATGTTTTTGAGCGTATTCGATGAAAAACTAAAGTTCTCAATAAGAATGGGAATGCTAATAAAATTCTATGCTAACATTGTGATAGAAAGAGAGGAAAACGAATAATCACAGTTTCCAGTGATTTGAAATTAATTTGCATATAGTATTTGCGTAAACGTCATGAAACTTGGTGACTTTTTCAGGAAATCATCTGGGAACAAATTTTTGTGGTCGGTTAATGTTCATTGACCTTGATGTTACCATGGCAATTCAGTTTTGTCAGTCCGTTGTCAAAAAAAGGAAAAATCCTATTTAAAATGAGGACAAATTGTTTTTTCTTACAATAACTTTGTGTTTTTAACTCGTACGAGAGTTCTTTTAGTGTTTTTGACTAGTTTAGGTTCAATGTTAGCGCTTTCCTAAAGATTTGGAGGAAATTTAGAAATGTAAGATGGCGGATCCAAAATGACCGCAATTTGGCAGTTATGACGCGATAAACGCGTCATATGAAGTCATTTCTCCTCGTTGCGCACCTTAAGGAAACATCCTTAGAAGTATTTTTTTTGTATATCATAGCTGTTATAGTCTCGTTCCCAGCTCCCCTGGGCCCCACAAGACAACAAAAGACCCGGTGCAGATAGGGTTAAGAAAAAGAACCCAAAAGTAACTGTAGTTCGTAATATTAGGGAGTAGCTGTGACCGAAGGAGTTATTGGATTGAAAATAACTGTGATGTTTTTCTATGGACGAGTTCTGTCATTTAGCTGCTCACCGCGCGTAAACGCTCTCGCGTCATCTGGCCCTGGTTGTTCAAAGAGCGGATAACTCTATCCAGTGGATAAATCGCTATTCAGCGGATAAAATGTATTCCAACCAATACATTTTATTCTCTGGATAACGACATATCCGCTGGATAAAGTTATCCGCTCTTTGAACAACCGGGGCCTGATAAACTTGAACATTTTTTTTTACATTTTTTGTGAGGAATTATAGCCCTTGATAGTGACAGAGGTCACAACAGACGTAAATAGGGAAATTAATTGATAAATTTCATCAAACTTATTTCTTTCCCAACCTCTAATACTTTAATGACATGGATAACCTTTTTGTGCACTACTATTTTGATGCTAGAGATCTTGGAAATAACACAATAGTTGAGCTACCAGAAAAAGTATTTGCTGACTTGCATAGGCTGGAAAAATTGTAAGTCTAATACCATATCAGTTTCTCACATATTATATGTATTTATTTATTTATTTATTTATTTATTTATTCATTCGATAGTTCATTCATTCATTCATTTCTCATTAATTGATTGATTGATCGATTGATTGATTGATTGATTGATTGATTGATTGATTGATTCATTTATCCATTCATCCATTGCTTTATTTCTTCGTTCGTTTCTATATACATTTATTTCCTTATTTATTTGTTTAACTTTTTATCTATTATAATACAATATTTGTATTTTGAAGTAGAGATTTAGATTTTTCATAATGATTACTTCCCGAGATTGTTTTTTTTTTTTTTTGTTATTTTTGGAGCCAGCCATAACCATATTATGCCCTACTTTTTGCTAAAATGGGCTAAACATGTTTTTTACATCTTTTCTTTTGTTCCCTTTTCGTGTTTGTAGGGATCTTGGCGAAAACGCAATAACTCAGCTCCCAGAACGAGTATTCATCAACTTGTCCAGCTTGCAAGAATTGTAAGTTTGTGGCCCGCTTCAGCGAGTCTGTTCTTATTTGTACTGGGTTATATAAAGAAAAGAATGCCGCATTTTAAGAACTTGGTAAATTTTTCCAATACGTTGTATGCTTGCAAAATGAATTGGTCGGGACGCTCGAAATGAAAAATTTAGAAGGTTACGGATGTGTCTTACGTCGACAAGAGCTTAAATCTTAAGCCTAAGTTTAGGAGGGAACCAAAGAAGTTTAAATTTCGGAGCTCAATCTGGTTTAGTCTAAAAAGTGGTGAAATCTAAAAATTGGTCATAATTATGGCCCATTTTTGCGGTTTAATTTCTTGTGCACTTCCACTTTGGAGTTTATGGCATCACATGGTTACCGCTATTGTTGGCAAGCAAAACTCCCTTTTATAAAACAATTAGGTAACCATTGACGCCATGTAATCCAAACTGGCGGTACGCGGAAAATTTAAACGTGACGATAGGCAGCAATAAACTACAATTCTTAGAACACTAAAATCATATCTCCAATTGTCCAACTAAGCTTTGAAATTTAGACTCTACAGTACGTAGAACCCCGGTAACTCGAACTCGAATAACTCGAACTGAGTCTCAATTCCCTTGAATTTGACCCAACTTTTCTGTCATTTTTACTCGGTTAACTCGAACTCGGATAACTCGAAAATCCCGCTAACTCAAAGTTAATTTCGTTTCCCTTGATCACAATTTACCCCGATAACTCGAATTTCCGTTTCTTATAACTCGCTACGGATGCCCATTGAGATATTTCATTAGTTTTTCTTATCGTGTGATCGAATTCTAACACTAGAACAAAGACTGGACGACGCAAAAGGGAACATAAATCGAGTGTATTAAATAAACTAAGTTACATTAACAGTATTGCATTGTCGTAAGAATGCATAATCGTTACAGTTGTTACAAAATGTATTAGTTTCTCGTGAAATAAGCTTAATTTGCAATGTATTGTATACCGAAGTGCTGAAAATCAATAAACTATTAATTACTAACCTGAAAAATTGAATATTTTATCGACCCCGATAACTCGAAACCCCGCTAACTCGAACAGTTTTTCGTTTCCCTTTGGAGTTGGAGTTACCAGGATTCTACTGTATTTTCAGCAGTTGACGACAATTTGTTTTAAGGGTAGAGGTTCCGTTTTTAAAACTATATCAGATCAACTATAAACATGACATTTGTCAAAAGTAGACTTACTAATAACTTTTGCAGTAGTTTCGCTGTTTGTTACGACAAAAACTACATGGCCAAAATGAAGTTATTTGCTTCCTTTAAACATTACACGTTAAACAAGAATCAGTGGATGTAGACTTACTTCCCTTCATTGAACTAACACCGTTCGTTATCTTGCAGAATTTTGAAATCGAATACAATTCAAACTCTGCCAACAGGAGTACTTTCTAGTCTGCTGGATTTGAACGTTTTGTAAGTTCTATCTCTTTATTTACTCCATATCATTTGTTTATTTGTTTGTTTTCTGTTACCTTCAAGGAGTTTGATTATCGATTTTACATTGCTGACGAACCGTAAACGAGTAAAGCCCCTCTCTAGCCCACTCGAAGACTCACCCGTTTGGGATTTGATATACTGACATCGAGTGTAATTGATGTTCATGTAATCCTTACGCATTCCCCAAAAGTGTTAATTTAATGTCTCCCGTTTTAAATTACGGTCATCGATTACTTTTTCTAGGGACCTTTCAAATAACGTTTTAGATGAGATACAGGAACGGTTGTTTTCAAATCTGTCAAGGCTGCAAAAACTGTAAGTGCACTTTGCAGACAGATTGCATGTATAATTGAATGGCGTCACTAATGCCAACCTTCAATTTTCCACTGCAAATTGAGTTTGTGTTGGTATTTCTGTTAAAGATATATGCACCATCATATCATTTCAATCTTCGTCTAAAATAAATCAGGTCATGGGAGAAGACTTGACTTGACAAAATAAGGACCAAAACGGTTTAGGCTTTAAAACACAGCAATTTTAAGCAACAGATAACACAAAATTAATTCCACTAACCTTAGGGCAGATGGCAACAATAAGGATACCCCAAAAAATACCAACCAGAGAAAGAACCCCATTAACTCGAAATAGTAATAGTAATAGGACGTCATGATGGTATTTAGTATCTTATTAGTATTCATTTTATTATAAGTGTATAGTATGTAGTGATAATATCTATTACATAATTTTAATTATGTAATAGATATTATAAGAATTAAAATTCTTTATAGGTATGATGGTATTGTTAATTGCATTGTCACTGAAAAGCCCCACCAGGGGAGTGTCAATAAAGTATTGCATTGTATTAGCAAAAGTGAAATCTTTTGAATGTTTTTGTTTGCTATGGCCAGCGTAGTAAACTGGTTTCGTAGAACGAATAGAAAATGGTTAGAATAAAGGCCATTACTCTGTCAAAACAGCATGCTCAGTAGGAAATACTGGGCATGCTTTTTCCATTTATATTGCATGATGTTTTGTTGTTACTTTACTTAATAAACTAAATGCGTTTTTTTAAACAGGATTTTGGCATCGAATAGGATTAAACATCTCTCCGATGGAGTATTCTTCAGTCTCTTTGATTTAAAAGTGTTGTAAGTTTCACCGCAAATGAATTTATTTGTTTATTCATTCAGTAGCTCACTCATTCGTTAAGCCTTGAGTCTTTATGGAAGTGAATTTTAGCCCTGCTCGTTGTACTATGCTTAAAATTGCAATAATTAGCTTTAGTGCAAGCTAATTGGAGGTGCTACGCTAACTAATCTAATATGTTAACCTTCTTGTTGCTGTCGTTTTGTACCTATAGGAATCTTGTTGAGAACACAATAGTTGAGCTTCCAGAGCGAGTATTTACGCAGTTATCCAACCTGCGAGAGTTGTAAGTTTGTGGTTTGCTTACGTTTTTGTTTTATTATTTGCTGGGATATACACAAGTAGATTGTTAAAGGAAGCGCAATAGTTTCATATCGTTTGGCATATAAATAATTATAGAAAATCATATGAACTGCTTGTACATATAACGATTTAAGGCCATTAGTTATGCTTTGAGAGACTTTCAAAGCATCTTGAACAACCTTCAATCACAAAATGAACGAGCAGTTGATACTACACCTTATCGCAAACGAGTGACTGTTTTCGCTCAAAGGCTCACTGTGTGTTACCTGTTAATTGTTGCATCAATGAATGTAATGTTATATTTGTTGTATCAAACATAGCAGCAAACAAAGACAAAAATCCTTACGTACTACCAGTACAAAAATATTGCAGCAAGTTGTCAAGCACTTGGAAACTCAAGCTATTACTCTGAGCTCAATTTTTAAGTGTAGCATTAACCCTATACGGCCCTATGTTTTACAATATAAAGGCAACCAATTTGACATAAATAATTTAGTTGGTCACGGGACTTGATTTTTCCATGAAGACAAGTTTTAACAGATTGATTTTTTCCCCAAATTTGGATTTCTTTTACCTCTTTATGAGAAAAGTTTGATTTTGATTTATGGGCATAAGTATGTCTTCGTGACTTTACATTGATATAACAATATATTCTTACTGATCAGTTTGGATAAATTTTAAGCCAATTTGAAGGGTTTTTCTGATTTTGGAAATCTAAGATGGCCGATCCAAGATGGCGGCTGTGAAGAAAAAATGACGTTCTCGCTGACGATATGACGTCACTGGTCTATTTTCCCGACCTCTAAAGAAACATATGCATACTATACGCCTTCCAAGTCAGGAAATAATTCTTTCTATGTGCCACATATATATTTACTTTTTCAAATGTGTCCCTTAAACTTTGATATTTATAATTATTACCGTCTGACAACTTTTGCCTTCTCTAGAAACCTTGAAAAGAACGCTATAGTGGACTTACCAGAAAAAGTGTTCTCAAATCTGTCCAAACTGCAAAAATTGTAAGTGTAATTTGGGCCTAAGGTATGTGTGTATTATTTATCCTACTAGTTTTTGCTGAAGCTTGATTCTTTGTTCCCAATCACATGCAATTTGCCACCATAATGGCATCCTGAACTCTCAAGGGAGCAGGGATGGTGCAGTGGTGAGAGCACTCGCCTCCCACCAATGTGGCCCGGGTTCAATTCCCGGTCTCGGTGTCATACGTGGGTTGAGTTTGTTGTTGGTTCTCGTCCCTGCTCCGAGGGTTTTTCTCCGGGTACTCCGGTTTTCCTCCCTCCACAAAAACCAACATTTCCAAATTCCAATTCGACCTGGAGACAGTGGAGAGAAGAGCCACTCCGTGGATTCCACTGAAATTCCTTTTTATTTATTTTTTTATTTAAGTCATTTTAGGAAGCCAATACACCTTTTTATATTTCGTTGTACGTTTGAGGTCATTTCAGCTGTAGTGCTCTGTAGGGGGTAGAATAAAGTTGTTGTTGTTGTCATCTAGATGGTAGTTTACAAGCTAAGCCTCTGGCTTCACATGCGAACACAAAAACAAACTCACTGAGAAGTCCAAAACCGTGTTCAATAATTATCACTAGAAGCTTCTAACAATGTTTATTGAATTTTTTTTCTGACTGAGGGTGGAATAACAAGGGCCCAGATTGTTGGTTACAGTTATTAACGTTTCAATAAATTGGCCCCAGTTCATGGGATCACGGGTTAGCAACATGTGCACAGAAATCATTTTTATCAGATAAGTAAAGACAGAACCCCCAAATTAAGACCTGCAAAAAAAATATAACAGTTACACCTTTTTTGGTTTTTCTACGAACAACGTAAGATTGAACAAACAACTACAAACAAACAAAGACTTTGTTTCTACACGATGGGTTAAAAGCAAAACAGCTTATGTGGTCATATAGTACTAATATAAATTACCTAATCTATCAGCCTATTCACAAGGAGATCTCTCTCCAAAATACCTACTTAAAATGTCCATAAAATTCAACGCCCTGCGACATTTTTGAAACACCTGACGTCCGGTATGACTCTAGTTCGATTATCGGCGGAGTTCCACATAACTTATTGAATTACGAAGAAAGTTAGTATAAGGTTGTATTAAATAGAAGAAGTATCCTCGCAATTAGTATTTAACTAAAGCAGTTGCGAAAAGTAAGCTTCAACGGGATTCAAACCCATGACCTCTGCGATGCCGGTGCAGTGCTCTCCCAACAGAGCTATCACGCCAACTGGCAGCTGGTTATATTGTGAGTTCGGAGTGAATAAAGGCGTGAAGGATGAATAAATGAATATGAATATAAGAATGAAAGATTAAGATTGGCAACGCAAAAGTCCATTTTCTTCGAAGATTGTATTTACAGCAAAGGTTTAAAAAATATTTCATAGGATCAGTACCGACATCTCATAAAAGCACTTATGAGTTGATAGAAGCAGCCTTTGCTCCTATAGGTGTCTCGTATGCAATGATTTAGCATAGGCTCAAACCTTATCAGTAAGTGTGTACCAGATAAGTGTGGCAAAGACATTATTGGCGGCTCTCACGTGAATCCTTTTCAGCTCACCGAAAAGGGATTTTTCCTCAGGAATCTCATACAACTTGTGCAAAAGTAACAGAATTATTTTGAGATGAAAGTCAGCTGTGACAGTTGTGGGTAAAAAAAAAGGAAAGATCTGATAAGACTCAGTTTGATTGATATGACTATTGCCTAATGTAATTGCCTGCAACTGATCATTTTGCAGTTTGGTGGCTAAATAGAGAATGGTACTACACTGTCACAACGTGTCGGAGCATGATATGTTTTTACTGATCGTTTTGCTCTCCCTTGTTTCGATGAACTAACAGAGTTCCTTTTCTTTTTTTCAGAAAAATGGCATCAAATAAAATTCAACATCTCGCCCCAGAAATCTTCGCAGGTTTATCTGACTTGAAAATGTTGTGAGTGCTATCTCAACTCTCTTTCTCTCTTTAACTGTAAAAATGGGATACAAAAAATGATACGGTGTGTACCTTCTCCAACGAAACATCCCAAGTTTTTCATGGTAACGTAATAAAACCCAAACCTTTTCCAAGCATGTCGCCCCTCTCCTGCAACAGGTTAACATTTTGCCAAGCAACTATATTTTCAAAAAAACTGACTGCTCTTTAAGGTCTTAGGCCTGGGACATCCAAATACAAAAAAAATGTATAAATTAGCTTTATGTTCTTACTCGCTTTATTGTTTTTATCTGTCCAACTGTGGATCAGAGCTCAGTTTAAACCGTACTTAATACAAGAAAGGTGTTGAGCCTTTTACTGTCCATGGTCAGTAGCCTCTTTCTACTGATTAACGGTAGCATTATTACGGTCGTATTATCCAGCCTCTAACCCTACTCTTCCTTTTCCCTATTGCTATGTTTGTGTTTTTGTTTTGTTCCGATAGTATTCATCAGGGCTGGGTTGTTCGAAAGCCGATTAACGCTAATCCACGATTAAAAAGTTAACCATGGTTTTCGTCTTGCTCATTAAAAAAAATCTTGTAAATAGTTTAGTAGGAATATTGTAATAGTAGGAATATTGTGTATCATCTTTAATGTATTTATGTTGTATTTTCTGGTTAATGGCAAAATAAAGGAATTGAATTGAAATTGAAAATTGAATTAAGCTAATGGTAAAGTAAAGTCTAAGGACAAAAATCTTTTGGACGAATCCTTATGGATGAGTAAATATACTCGAATCAAAGTTCACGTTAACCCAGGATTAGCTTACTTGGGCTTTGAACAACTGGGATCAGTGTTCCTTTCTATAATATGCCTTTATGAGCCCTGGAGGCAATACCGCCTCCGTCCCCCCATTTATTACCTGTAGGCGTGTAGAAGTGTTTTCTTTTTCTTGAATTGGTAGCAATCCGTTTGAAATTCTTTTTCTCTTTCTTTTGCTATGTTTGCTTGCTTGCTATCTAAACGTTCCATTGTTACAAATAGTCCAGTTCGTGCATTCTGGTTACGACTATATTTGAATTGTTCTTTTATTGAACTAAGTAATTTTCTGTCAGTTTAAGATTATCATTTATTTTTGCGCTGTATTGCTCTGTGTTTGTCTATAAAAATAAAAATAAAATATCAAACAAAAAATCTACCAATACCGTTTCATTAATAGGTCACCGTTAATGTTACTGTAGTTTTGTTCCATTAATTATATTTTTTTTTTTTGTGCAGACGCTTAGGGAAGAATAGAATCCTTCATATCCAACCTGGCTTGTTCCTCAGTCTCTCGAATTTGAAGATCTTGTAAGTTTCAGTACACCTTTTTTTCTATATCATACAGTCCATGGTTGTAATGAAAGAAACAAATAAATTAAAAATTCCAGTTCAATGCCGGTTTAAAATCACGTACGTGCATGACCATTGGGTGATAAAAAATAGTCAAGCCTCAAATCACTAGCTCCTCACGTGAACTGCCATGCCAAGTAAGCAAATTTTAGGAAAAAAGCACGGCATGATTATATGATTATTGCGGCGGCGGCGCGGGAGGGGGAGGGGGGATGGGAGGTAGGGGAGATAATTCGTCTTGGGATCATTAGCTATTAGTAGATATGTAAGAAATATCAAACAAAACACGCTGTGAGGTTGAAAAATGAAAGGGGCCAAATTGATATGTTTCTGTTTCATTTTAAAAGGCATTGCTTCAGGGAATACGTGTTATTTTCGGAGAATACGATAATGATAAAATAACCGTAAATCTTGCTAGTCTTTCGGAGCTTTAATTTGGCAAAAATGTTTATTCCTCGAGCAATGAAAAAAAACTCATTCCCTTGAAGGTATTTTTCCCCAACAGTTAACATTCGCAAACGAATTAGGCTGGCTATTAATCAGTCTACTAAGATACTCGTTGTTTTGCAGATATGTTGGATCAAATGGATTTGTGAACCTATCCACTGGAATATTTTCTAATGTGGCAAAATTGGGACAACTGTATGTAATCGACAGGTTCCTCTTTGAGAAATTTTTTTTCTTATAGATACTTTTATTTTAACAGGGCAACAGCTCTTGTTAAATGATTGGACTAATAACGCTTTGTCTTTTTGCAGGGGTATGGCATCAAATGGGATTCAACGTCTAAACTCTGGGTTATTCTCCAATCTGCCGAAATTGTGGATGTTGTAGGTTTCTTAAAATTTTTCTTTGCATTTATCACGTGGCGTTGCAGCCGCGGTAACAATACCTATGTAACTGACTTGACTAATTTAACAATGATTAAAATTACATCTAAATTAACTGTCAATTTGTAACCTGAGGTTGCATAAAACAAAAACATTTCCAAGTATTTTCCTGTGTGCTTTCAGCTGTCAGCATTCAGGGATTACTGAGCGTGATAAATAAAAAAGGCTACATGAATAAAAAAAATTCGCCGGTAAATAAAACAAAAAAGTAGTGCTGAAAAAATGATAAAACCGATTCTAAATATTTTTGAGCAGTCAAAACAAAAAAAGGCATCTTGTACTATAATTAGCATTGCATTAGTGTCATTTAAACAAATGGTGTTTCTGTACTGAAAAGAAAGAAAGAATCAAAAGTAAAAATTGCCACAATTCTGTTAGTGTACTTTGGTTGCAAAAATCCCGCCCATGTAGAAATGAAGTCATACACCATTGCCAACAAAGGGCTGATTTCAAACTGTCTACAAATTTTAGGCCTGGTTTTCACCAGTGGAATGACAAAGCAACTAATAAATTGTTGATCAAATTAAACATGAAATCCACACCTAATTACTTTGAAAAGTTCGGGCTAGTTTCGGTGCTTAAAGCAAGCAAACATTATTTTTTCTTCTTGCAGGCATCTGGGTTTCAACAAAATTCGTAGTCTCCCACCAAGTATATTCTTCAAACTGACGAAGCTATTTTATCTGTATGTTCTATGTATAACGCACATTGTTAAAACTGGATCATTGTACAATGCATTTCCACGGATTTGATTGGCTTAGCAGCAATGGTATATGAGCCATTATACCACGCACGAGAAACAGCGACGATTAAATTGTCTTTTGGTCGTTCTTACAAAGCGAAATTTGCTTTGAATTTCTCTGCGAATTAGAAATGGCCTTAGAAGCTATATCAAATACTTCCCACGTCCCACTATATACTATGATACAATTATTCCACTCAAGCTTGTTAGATGTGAGATGATAGATAGCTAAAGAGACGCGTAGCGCCGAGTTGGCTATAATCATCTCATATCCGAAGTGTGAGTGAAATAATTGTTTCATTAAAAACAGCCAAGGAAATTGTTAGATCTCGAAAGTTATCCAAATGTTATGAAAATTTAAATCATATTTCGAAAACTCCTTCACTGCGGTGATTTCCTTTCTTTTCTTTTCGTGAGTTATTAATCATTTGAGAACTTCATGCACAGTTTCTTCACATTCAATTATTCACCATGTAAAAGTATAGTGCCAGTGAGACCACCCCCAATGTCTATCTCAAATTCACATTCACATAAGGGACATTCAGAACTCATTACTTCATTAATTGTAAACTGCGCCACAAGCAGTCTGGCAAAGCTCCCCAGACAGTGTTGTAAATTATCCCTGAAGAAACCCAAGGGGAGTGATAATTAGATATTTGATGTTTGATACCTGCTCACACTGATAACTCCCTCGTTATTTCTAGTAACACTTTTCTTTTTTGCAGGAATTTGGCAGGGAATAAAATTCAACAACTACCATCTGTGATATTCTCTCATCTGCCACGATTGAAGTTCCTGTACGTTGCCTAAATAATATATGACCATATATTAACTCTATTTAGCATTGGAGTGTGGGGTAGCAAAAAGGTGCCCGCGCTAAACAAAAAGTGCCAACGTTGACTTCATAACTTTTTTTAATATCAAGGCAAACACCACTTAACCTGCTGACTTTGATTAGTCACGCGACTGCATATTTCTATAGCAACAAGATTTTGACAGCTCGTTTTTCACCTTTTCATCAGAAACTTAAGTTTTTTTTTTATAGTAACTTCAACATTTGACACCATTTCGATTTAATTTTTAGTTGATATGATTAATTTGTAATCAATTTGGACGATTCTCTTCAGTAATGGAGAAATCAAGAAATCCAAGATGGCGGTTGTGAAGAACAACTGACTTGATTATCACGTGATATGTTACCATCAGTGCAATTGATGGACCGTAAAGAAAACAGTTTGGGACAAATAACATACCCTTGAAGCCTCATTATCGTAGCCTTAACGGCCTTAAATTTACAAGACGGGAGGAGGGGGGGGGGGGGTTGTTTGAGCCCCCTCCCTTAGGGTTAGGAATGCAAAAAAAAAGCCCAGGCTGAATGGGATTAAGAAAGATATATATATTCGATTTTCCTCATACAACCAAAACTGGATTCACATAACATTTGCATTATTTCTATTAGTTCCCAAGCAACCTAGTAGCCAGGGCAACGAATAGCGTTCCTTTCGGCCTGTAACCGTTCTGTTTTTTTTTTTTTTTTTCTGTTCAGCTTTGGCTTTAACCATTTATCTTTCTACTTCACAAACAGTCATCATCTATTTTAAAAGACTACGTATCTTAAAGGAAACCTTCACTCTTGAAATAAATTCACGTTAAATGGTTGAAAATGCAATCAAATTTCGAATTTTATTGGAAAACGTGGAAATAAGATCTTTGTGTCAGACAAAACAGGATTTGATTAACACCTATTTTCCTTTTAAATTTCCCGGGCGCAGCCATCTTAGCTTGGATGACGTAATACGGTTGCTCTATTATTTCACACAAAAGAACTTCTGCTTGTTAACAATTGCGGCAACCGTGTGACGTCATAATATCCAAAATGGCGGCGCCCTGAAAATTTTAAAGCGAAAATAAGCGACAATTTTATCCCATTTTTAGTACACTTGACTGTTATTTTTTTTTTACTAACATTTAGAATTTAGACACTATTTCTAACAATTTGCCGTCCATTTTTTGTCGGAGTGAAGGTTCCCTTTAAGAAATAATTCATTTTTCATATTAATTGAATATTTATGTAAAACAAAAAAGGTTTCGTAACAAAATCATTTCAGGCAAAAGATCACCATTGAATAACGAGGATTCTCTTTCATCCATTTCAGATTTTTGGACAACAACTCTTTAACATCCATATCGAATGTTACCTTTTCCAGGCTTTCAGGTCTTCGATATTTGTAAGGATAAAGCTTCCAGTTGTTTTGTTTTTAGACAACCAAATGTCCATGGCAACAATACATATAATTGATAACAACAACATAACTATTATTAATTTTAACGACCCGCAATTACTATTCTTGTCATTTTGTTACACGAACATTACAAACACCTTTTTATTTATTATTGTCCCTCATTATCTACGTGTTTAATTTTCATCGCCTTTAGCAATGTCATTTCATCAACATCGTACTTCCTATTTTTAGAACTCCCCTTCCAAAATTACACGAATAAAACCAAGGTCAAGCTTGGTCAGACTGATTGTCGTTCTATTTAAGTCTGTTTGGAGAAAGTCATACGAACTACTGTACAAATTCAAGTATTAATAAAGTTTATGATGATTGTAAAAAAACAACGTCAACAACAAAAAACAAAGACTGATTGCCGCTCGTTTCCCATGGATGCTTGGGAAATGAATATGACCAGCGCAGATAAATGATCATATTAGAGAATAACCATATTATTCCATGGGAAAATGAATGGCTGGCGCATAAAGAGCCGTACAGGATTCCCATGCAACAGTATGTACCAAGAATGCTATTGAAAAAAAATCCCGGTCTACAATGCCAAACGATGGCAAGAAAAAGCATTATTTAGGAGACTGATTACGTGTCTATCTGTTTCTTTGTGTCTTTTTCTGTTTTTAAGGAAAAAGCAATTAAATCTCAAATGAGTTTAACTAACGTTATCCACATTACCAAGAGGTTAGGTACATTTAGCTTGTAAATTGTTGTAGTGCTATTAAATGATGTTTGTTTTGCAGATTGCTCAATAAGAACCGTCTGCAATCAATCCCTGGAGAAGCTTTCAAAAATCTGAAGAACCTTAAATTAATGTATGTAGGTATTCGGAACATGAAGGTTATAACAGATATTCTGGAAATCAGGATGGAGGGTTTTAAGAATAACACAAACTTAAAAGCTTATGTTGTTCTGCACGTTTTCTTCTCCTCGTTTCACCTATGTATACCAGTTTGCATAGTGTTGGAAGTACATTTTTTAAAAATCACTCATGGCTTGCTTGTCGGTGGTGATTTCTGTTCTTAACCTAACTGTATATGTATCTGTCTTTCAGAAAGCCGTGGTAAATCTCCATGCTAAAAGGAATACGTTCTTGTCATCCTAAAAACAATATGGAAATGAGACAACAGTTTCTGATGTAACCCCTTGCCCAATACATGCAGCGCTTCATTGCCTGCCATTGATGACCTTTTGTTTGTGCAGGAGGGTGGGGGAAGGAAGGGGGTATGAGGTGATCTTTGATATTTCTCCTCAGAGACAACCACTCTCAGGAAAATCAGCAACTTCTATGGCTGGCTTACTGTCCGAATGATTATTTTTACAAAATCACCGAACAAAATGACACGTCTTTCCAAGTTGTGCATAGCAGTCAAAGTTCTAAAACAATCAAGTGTCGTATTAAAATACGTAGTTTAAGGTGGCCGAACACAGTTTTCCAGTATACAGGTGTTGGTAAACATTATTTGAAAAGTACGTACTTCTGAGTACTCGAAATTAGCATGCTGCACGATTAACTAAGAAGGAATAAATTTTGGCACTTCTTGTTGAGCAAGATGCCGTTGCCATAGCAACACAGGAAGCTATTAACCGTCTTCAAATAATGGTTTTCCTTAACTTTTAGAAAATGCACTCGTTAGGTTTTTTCCATTTTTTTGTAACCAGAAAAACTCACAAAATACTGAAATAGTGACGCTGCTTTCATGTAATTTTAACAGAGAGATCTCCTGTAAATGTTGTTTTTGCACTTTAATGTTTTTTGGAGATACCCTCTGTTAGATTTTGGTTTTTGTTTGTAGGCGAATTACGCTTTTAGGGAACTACTGTTGTGTCATATTTCACAAAATTCTAACGAGCAGTTCCTTAGAAAAAGGTTTATTTACATTAAAACAACCACTGAATATTTTTGGTCAAATGCGCATGCGAGGCTTTTAATTAGGTTATCTCAGCAAAAAAGAAAAGCTGGCAAAAAGGCTTAGCGCCTCGTGAACTCACTTTCTTTGTTCGGCGATAAATGAAGAAGGATTCACAGATTAAGAAACTGAGTTTTTTGAAGAGCAAAACTCACCTTTGTGATCCATTTAGTATAAAATCGAGGGATCGATAGTATTTGCTTACCACAACCCTAGCGAACGCTCAATAGCATCACAAATAGAATCTGTAAAGCGCACGCAAACTGTGTTCGGCCACCTTAAAGGACATAAGCTCGTGTATAAAATGTATACTGGTGTTCCACAGCATGCTTTCAGATAACTCTATCAAGACAATTGGATCCGAAGCCTTCACTGTTCCGCAGAAAAACCTGTTAATGTAAGAAGTTGACCTTTTGTGTTACATCTAAAATCCACTTTTTAAGTAATACTTTTATGGTAGATATATCTTTCTTTCAGTCAGCGATACAGGCATACTCAGAAAAAGAAAATGAGAAATTCTAGTTTAATGCCCAAACTGCCACGAGTTTCTCCGTAGTACGGAGCATCCGAACTAGTAATCGGGACATCAAAAGTTCGACTCCTGTTGGCAGAACTCGGGTTTTTTTTCTCAAGTATGCCTGTGTCACTGACTAAAACAAAAATGCATCTTTCATTATCTATTCACAGAGGCTTAAAAACATAACACCACATTTGTTTCACCTTATAATAATTATTATATAATTATTATATAATACCTTATATAATTATTATATAATTAGGAGATGTAGGCAGGGGATTAGGGACCTAGCATGGCTTAAAAACACAACGCATATTGAGAATGATGTGTTATTCTAGAAAGTGACACAGGCATACGCCTATCAGGAGTCGAACGGTAAACCTAAAACCTTCCGATTACTAGTTCGGATGCTCTACCACTAAGCTACAGGAAACTAGTGAGAGCTAATGCCATTAAACTAGGTTCATGGCATATTTTTGGTGGCATTCTGGGTATGCGCCTGCCTGGCAGGTTTCAAACGTCTTGATTTTGAAACCGGGAAATGGAACGTTTTTCAACAGGTCTAATATAGGTAAACCTATAAGTTTTTAGTCTTGTATAGTGAAAGCGAGGTACATAATTCAAGGACAGTAAAGGTTTTAAACACAAAGAAAAAAATAATATTGCAATTCATCGATTACTTATCTGTTCCTTTCTCAGATATATGATACGCACGGAGCTAAGAAGTGTGAGCTTTGGTTCTTTCCAAGGCGTTTCTAATCTGATAACCAATGTGTAAGTTTAAAGGGGCAGTGTCACCTATTTTTAGTGTCCCCCCAAAAAACATTTTTTAACATAAAAAAGTAATGGTCCAGTTTTGTTAACAGTAACCCTACCTACTTGTTTACAGAAATTAACACCAATCATCTTTACCTGCAGATAGCTTTTTTTTTTTTTTTTTTTCAAGTTCTCCTGTTTATTCGGAAGAAATCGCTAACAACTGATTATAATTAAATTTCCCTCGGGGAAATCATTTCACATTTTCCTCAAGGTGCTCTACGAGCAATTTCAAGTTAGAGAAGCGGTTCTTTGTTAAATTCTTGAGCCTTTTTGAACAACAAACAGCAAAATGTAATCCCCGCGACAGTGCCCTTTAATCAAATCAGCTAAGTTGTAAATGCGCTTCGACAGGCAATTAATCTTTCTTGACTTGAAACTAACATTACCGCTATTACTATTAACTCAAAATGCGTTTGATTCCAGCTAGCTCGGACCATGGTTTGATGAGATTGAGGATACACATAGCAGGGCAAAGAGAAATTAAACTGTCCATTCGTTATTAGTAAAAATCTACAAATTTTTTTTATCAAGAATATTGTGGAAGGATAAGAATTTGCTGTCGAGAGAGACCGTTTTAATTCATTATTATACTTCAAATTAAAGTTCATTGCTTGACAAAATATAATGCCCTTATTAGGAAATATAATCCACACGAAACTCCAGTTTTAACGGGTCCTTTCCAGAGTTTCATTTAGTGCTCGTTAAAGTCGCGATTACTCTCGGAACGTACGGTATCTGTCGATTGGTTTAATAACTTTAGATACAAACTAGCACTGGAGTGAAGAGGACAGTTTCTCCGCAACCAAGAGCCAAGAGAAAAGTGGTTCTGCTAACCACAGAAAAGAATCTCGCGTCTTGTTCCCTGTGCTTTAAGTAATGTTCAAAACACGAGCAGCAGACTCGTGAAGCGAGTTTTTTTGAACGGCTTCAAAAACATTCCTGGAAAAGCGTGTGTCAAGGGGGGTTCATAACAATGATGCTTTTGTGAACGTTGGAAATTAGCATACGAGAAAAAACATTTAACACCGCATACTAATAAGGAGGAGGTTTTATCGGGTTTTAAAACCACTGCACGTGATGTTTTATCAACTATTTGATAGGTCAATGGACTTATGAATTATTAATGAGTTTTTGAAGATGGCGTCACACAATCAATTTCCAGTTTTTGCAATCCATACGTCATTACACCATCTACAAAGCGAGCGTTTTACCTGCAAAATGACAATACCCTGATTCCTATGGTGATCAATTAGAGAGGAAGGTTTCGAAAATATTTTAGGACACATGATGAAATGCATGTACTTTTATTCCAGTTATACAAGCCTAACAAATACAGTCTCCTGTCATTTCATTATTAAATAAAGGACCCAGGTTTTGTTCTAACCGTACTTTTTGTCATTTTAGAACCTTACAGGAAGGAAAAATTGGCACATTGTCATTTACGGATCATGATCAGAGTGAACGCTGCAGAGTTCATCTGTTTGTAACTCTTTTCACTATTTTCTGCATTAATTAATGTTCCACGTCAAGTGGTGACTACTCTTATTCTTCGTCTAACATCTAAATCACGTTTCACTTTAGCGGTTTAGGGTTGAATGACCAGGAATACATCGACATTTCTCAGACAGGACCTAATGCAAGAGGCATCTTAATCCGAGCTTTTGGTCGAGCCGGATTTGGACGTAAAGTGAATGGTGCCTATAGAATCCTCCCTTGCCCGCTGGGAACGTTTCTGAATCCGTTTGTCGTTGATACTAGCGAGCTTAAGTGCTTGGAATGTCCTGCAGGTAGTATTGTTTACAGATGAATACAATTTATCATTTTTAACGGCAGAATCGCACTAAATACAATGTACAATTTCTGGCTACAATCGAGGTCTGGAAAAAATGCAAATTTCAATTTTAATTACAAGTTGCATCACAAGAAGTTTTCATCTCTTTGGACCCAGTTGTTTAAAGCACGTTTAAGCTAATCCAGGTTTGCCAATTTTATTTTTTATTATTACTTTGTTTAACAACTAGTTCTTCAGTTTTGACTTAGGGAACGTTTCATTTGTCAGAACTGGCCGACCAGACCAGTCAGTTCGTAAACGGAATGTTTCAATTTGAAGGATAAGTTTTATGCTCGTCTTCAAAATAGCGCGTACCAGTTTCGGGGTGATTATTTTCCAGATTTTGCAAGACCATCCCTTCAAATTGATGCATTTGATTTACAGACTAGAAGGTCGGTGAATCCCCTTTATCATTGTATAGTAAGCTAAGTTCAAAACTTTATGCCATCTGTCACAAGCTTCATACAAAAACATCATTCTGAATCCGCGCTCACTAAACGTTGCATAATAGTTTATTTCATTGTTAAATAGGACTAGTTGTTGAATTCGGTTTAAAAAATTACCACTCAAATTATTCTCATAGGTGGTTTCTACTCAGACACCAAAGCGTTTGTCAGCAGAAGCTGCCTTCACTGTCCCAATGGTACTTTTGTCCACTATAATAAAACACCTGGAGTAAGTCCTCTTGATTGCACTGCTTGTCCACAAGGTCAGTTTTTCAAAGTAAACAATAATGTAAAAAAGAAAACAACAACAACAACAAAAACAAAAACACACAAGCAAACAAACCGAATGCAAGGTTAGCACTAAGCAATGCAACTGGTTCTTTTCCAGACAAGGATTCTAACAAAAATGTGCTAAGTAGTAAAATGGGTCGTTAACATTACTCGTCAGCAATTATTCCTAGAAGTCTGGTTTCATCACACGCGCACAATAAGTGCCATGCTAAGCCTACTTTTCATATGTCTGGAAAATCCCAGACGATCCGGGATTTCACTGTTTCCCGACCGTCCCAGACTTTTCCAACTTATGAAAACTGGAAATCGTAGACATCCCCAATCGTCTGGGATGGTCGCAGAAAAATCGGGAGTGTTTATTTTCACGACGCGTCTCAGATTTCTGCGATGGTCGGCGATCATTCCCGACATATAAAAACTCAAATTCGTACTGTTGGGGACGTCGGCGACAGTTTTAGATCGTTAACAATCCTCTTAATTGCTTCGCTCCAGTTCCCCACTTCCCCCCGACAAATAAAAATGGCGTCTGTCACTCAAATTTGGGAGCGATTTTCTGATGTCTCAGCAAAATCTGGGACGGTCGGAAAACAGTGAAATCCCGATCGTCTGGGATTTTCCCGACATATGAAAACTAGGCTTAAAATGGTGCATCTCTACAAAATGGGACCTGACTACAGACAGTTGTGTTGTGTTCGGTCCTCTACATTCAAGGATTTCGAATGGAGAAAGTAAAAGTTGCACTTTCCTTCTTGATAAAAAGATGTTAAAAGTGGGTGCACTAAGATGCTTGTCTTGTTTTAATCGTATCAGCTTTTGATGACAACATGAAGGTTTAGCCTTATGAAGTACGGATACATTATTGTTAATAGCATTTCAAAATAATGGAATATCCTAAAACGCATTGAGCTATATTTATGACGGTCACTGCTTCTTTTGGGTTATTTTCCAAAGAGATCTCACTTTCTGGCACCCTCGTACCCTCAGTTTTCCCTAGGCATTACGAGGTTCCATATGCACCAACCATTAATGTGTGATATGTGTTGAATTTTGCTAAGAATAATGGTCCTAGCTTTGTGCTTACAAGGATTCTTCATACAAAATTATGGAATTTTAATTGCCAAAAAAATTGTACTCCAATGTAACAGCATACTTAAGAATTCCTGCCTGCTTGGCTAAATTCGTATGTCACACTCCACGCCCTCTCAGGCTATTCCCTGAAGGTTTATCTTAAACTATTTCAGCGTTCTCTCGTTGTAAACTCGTCCTCTCTCATTTTCCACGCGGGCTTTTGGTGAGTCGCCGGTTGGTTTTTCCCACCCCCTCTCCTTTAGCGACTATACTTCCATTCTATGTCTTGTGCAAAAATTTTCCTCCCATAACTCAATCAGCATAAGTCACAGTGTCTTTTGAATTAATGTGAATATATTACTGTTAACTTTCATCAGGGACAAATACTGACGCATTCGCTGGATTTCGCGCTTGCAGTTGTTTAAATGGATTTTATCGAACCCATTTGTTTGAAGGCTGCAAACCATGTGATGAAGATGGACTGAATTGTGTAGATGACTTCGCTACTCTCAAGAAAGGTTACTGGTGGGAATGGATAAATGCAACTCACAAAACAATTTATGAAAAATTTACTGCCTACGTCGTTAATACCACTTTTCGCCCTGTGATGAAGGATTCTCTTATTAAGTTCGCCTACACTCTTCCTCGACCTCATAAGTGTCCTAGGGAAGAATCATGCATGGGGGGCTTAGATTCTCGATGTGCCGCTGGTTACAAAGGCCCGTTGTGTGAAGTGTGCAGTGCTGGATATTATAAGCAATTTAAGACATGTATACATTGTCCGACTAAAAAATGGATGGTTGGGCAACTCTCAGTCTTAGCAGCAGTAGTTGTAATAGTGATGTTCGTCGTGGTTTGGTTAAGTACCAGGAAAAGGAAGAAAAATAAAGAGCGTTCATTGGTGGACATCATTCTTGGGAGACTGAAAATTGTCATTGGTTTCTACCAAGTAACTTTCGGGCTCATTGAAGCATTCTCGTACGTCAAATGGCCAGACTCTCTCGTACTTATTGGAAAATATTCAGAAATGTTACAGCTAAATATTTTTCAGATCGCTCCTCTTCACTGCCTCTTTCCAAATTTGAAGGTTGACGCATTTGGAAGCTTGTTTGCTATGCTTACTCTGAATGCAACTGCCATTGCTGCGGCAATAGCTGTCTATGGACTCAGAAAACTGACTTTAATTCGAAGCACATTAGCCGAAGAAGAGAAATTGAAGAAAACATCACAAACAAAAGAACTGATTTACAAGAACTTGTTTTTCTTTCTTTACGTCACTTACCTGAGCACGTGTTCAAAGACAGCAAGTGTCCTCACTCTGGCTTGTCAGACACTCTGTTTTGATGAAAAAGAAGGAAGTTGTCACAAGTTTCTCAAGGCTGACTACAGAATTAAATGTTCAAGTCCAGAATTCAATCGTTCCGTGATCGTTGCATACGGTGCTATTCTATATCTTCTGTTTCTGCCTACTGCAGCTCTGGTAGCCCTTTGGAGGCAACGACGTCATTTTTGCAAAAATTCCATCGGATTGGTGAATGAAAACTATGATTTAGAAGCACAAAACACAGAAGATGGTATTTTCACAGGGTTACGATTTCTCTATGAAAATTACAGCGCCCATTCTTGGTACTGGGAACTTGTCGAAACAGCTCGAAAGGTGTTGTTGACGTCTGGGTTAATCCTTGTGGGAGGCGAAAGCAGGGCTTACGTTGGACTAGCTTGCGTTATGTCAGGTTTCTATGGAATGTTCTTCGCCTATAAAAAGCCAATCTGTGATCCGTTCGAGAACAAGTTGATGCTGGCATCTCTCGCAGTTACTTTCTTTAACCTGGGGATAGGAGCTGTAAGCAGAATTCCTCAAGAAAGTATCCCGTCCTCGATCGATCCTTACATAGACAGCATCATGTTCAAGGCAGTCGTGTTTGGAACTAACTCTTTGGTGATTGGGCTTCTCGCAGGTGAGTGAAAATTTCCTTACTCTCAGTAGTTTACATATTAATAATTTCTAGCTTTGTGTTGTTTTTTTCTTTAGTATAAACACATTTGCTTATGTGAAGCAAAATGCAGATAAGATGAGGGCAGGGGCAGATAGTCGGTTGAGGAGGTAGTCAAAACTGGTAAGTTTACGGCTTGCTCGTTCGTTCTTGTAAACTTACTACTTTTGACTTCTTCCTCACCCGACCATCTGCCCCTGGGTCTCCGAAGATGCCTGAAAGGATGAAAGGTCGTCAAGTTACAGTAATGAACACATGGAAAGTTCGCTGTTTACAGCTAAACACCACCCTTCACTTTAAAGATAATACTAGCACCTCAGCCGCTAAGTTTAATTCTGCCAAAGCAAAAGCTAGGACATCCTCTGTGATGTGCGATAATTAAACTTATGTTAGAAATAATCCACATAGGCTCTAGACTAGCTTGGCGTGCGAAGATGCTTACAAATGTGTATTGACTCGTGTACTTCCCTTCATAAAATAACTCTTGTATATTTTATGGTCCAAATTATGTTTTATATTTATATTTCCATCCCAAATTCACACCTCTTATTCCTTTTTTATAAATATACTGTGAAAGTGCTACTGTTACCGTTTTAAAAGCGTGTATCTTTCTCTCTTGTTGTAGTTCATTACGTCACATATTTGTATCATTTCATGAAAGAGTACCGCAGAAATCCGCAATGGTCGTTTTCGTGCTGTTTGGCGTTGCTACTATCTCTTAACGACTTGCAAGGTGAAATACGTGGGCTGGCTGGCAGGGATATTCTGATGCAACAACTACAAAATGGTAAAATGGACATGCCTTCGGTATCCGGTGCTTTAAACGAGAGCCAAGCGGTCAACTTTGGTCTTGAAACTATAGATGACATCGAAGTAACTGAAGAAAGAAATCTTGACAGCACGACTGGCAAAAGAGAAATGAGAATTGAGGAATGTGTCCTCTCCTTCGCTAATGTCAGCATTCATTAGCTGTCTTCGGGTGCACACCAACAACAGTCTTAGATGACCTGATTATTTAGCCCGCGTGCATGCTCACCCAGAATTTTGTTAACTTTTAGACGTAGACAAAGACATTGTTTATAGTGTATGTATTAACAAAGTAAGATGAAAATCGCAAGACGAAAGAGCAAAATGTTACAATTACAGTATCTATCACTTTGAAAAAGTTTTTGTAAGTTTGGTGACTATTGGTTGATAGATGTTTTAAATACCAAATGATTACCAATACATGAATGTTTAAATAAATGTTTAAGTGAAATTTAGGTCTAAGACTTTCTTTCATTTCTTAAAGGAATCCAGTGTTAGTCAATGATAGGCTATCAAGTTACGTAGTTTCTAGTTTGTAGCTTAATTATAAACGGCACTTATCAATGCACTCACACTGAACATGATTGAAGAATAGATTGGACAAACTAAGGCGACGCAAAAAAAACCCGTGGTTCTTTCTTTTTCACATGTCAGTTTACGACAACCGTTTTTTTTCTTAACTCTCGTGTACTACGAACTGTCCAAGCATCTGGAAAAGCCAAAAGTGAACAGTGAATGGGCGCGAATAGTGACGAACCGTCTCGAGTAGTCAACGAATAGGGACGAACAAATGCGGATAGTAGTCGAGAATAGCGAGGGATAGTGAACGAATGTAACGAATTGTGTCAGATATTAGCAATAGTTCGCGAAAAGCGAATAGTCGCGAATGCTACGAATTGTGACGGTCACGAGTGGTCAACGAACAGTCGCGAACAATAACGAATAGCTGCGAACAAGTAGCAAGTAGTTAACAGTTAGTCTTCGAAGCAAGTGGATTGATAGTCGGTGGATATTGCTTATCACTATCCACTGACACTTAGGTGAATAATTGTTTCAGTATTTACCCAACTCACTGTATTTCAACTATCTCCCGAAATCCAGGAGAATTTCGGGTGGTGAATGACAAGTATTATCCGCGGTTTGAATAGCCAATCAGAGCGCGCGAGATCTGACTGTCCCCTGACTTGATAATCACTTATAGCAATTATAGTTCACCAGGAAATGTTTCCGATTCCGTTTGGCTTAAATTGACCATATGGCTTGGTAGTGTCCATCCATGGAGAGACCTTATCAAAGGTTCGCGAAAAAAGGAAACACATTATTTTCCTTTCTTTAAAACAAATAGGTTGCTTACAAATCGTATTCGTTTCTCGTGCGTTTATTCGTCAAGATGTCTGTTTCAGTTCGTTTCACAAAGGAATTTCCGATTTGGTGGTGGCAAGTGATTTCAGGTGGAGTAGATGAAAGCTCACAAGCTTAAATGGGAACCACTGATTCGCAACAAATTTATCGAAGACGTGGTTATTTGAGAGACCCCTTGAATCGCTTTCTACTACTTTTTTTTTTGGCTGTTGTTCTATTGCTGTCGTTGTTTTCTTTCGCTCGTTTCTTCTCGTTCAGCTTACCTTTTCATACTACGACATTGCAATTAATTAAAAATAAAAATAAAAAGTAGAGTGTGTGGATGGGTTGTTATCTAGCTACCTTTAAGTAGTGCAATGTAAGTGGCTTTTGTACTGTAATGTAAGTAATGTAAATAGTAATAGTAATAAAATTGTATAAAAAAAAGTAAGTAGTGAAGATACTGTTAGTATTGCAAATAGTGTATTAGGTATCGTAGTATAGTAAGCATATATTGTAAGTACAGTCAGGACTGTAATTATCACAATTAGTGTCAATTAGTGTTAGTAGTGTTAAGTATTGTATTATTAGTGTTACGTAAACCAAATAAAAATTTAAAAAAAAAAAATAATAATAAAAGCCCCCGAATTGCGATCGAGTCATTTCGCTTCACAGCCTCTTTTATGGCACAGTTGCATTCACTAACAACGTTTGACCTTTCGCTGACAATTTAAGTCGCAGCCTTAATTTGTCTATCCGAACGCAAAAGCGATTTTTTTATGGATTTCTCCGAACGTTTGAGGTGTCATTTTGCAAAAGAGCATTCCAGGTTTTCATCTCAATTTACTTCCGAACTAATGGAGCACCTAAGAACTACCGAACAGACATGCATCGCGCTGAAACAAACCGTTGGGTGCCCTGCTGATGGGGAAAATCCAAAGCAATGATCGTAGAAGCTGTAAGCAAAACTTACCGTCACAATGAGGAATTATCCAGCACTTTTGGAAGTTAAATTGAAAGCACGTTTAGACGAAGAACGCAAATGCCATAATTTGCGAACTTACAGCGCCGACTACACTGCTGTAGTTGTTTGTTTAAGTAACGAGATATTAGCCGATTAGCTGTCTTTTGACCAGTGTAAGAGGCAAGTATGACCTTTACTCAGACGTAAATAAGACTTTATCGTCTGGCATTTGAATTTCACGGCAAAAATAGGATTTCCCGACAGGGACTCCTTAAGGTTAAAGGGGCACACTCACGGCGATTTTGCTGCATTTTGGTCAAAAGTGATGAATTATTTTACAACGAAGTTGTTTTGTAACATGAAATTGCTCTTACAGCATCGGGAAGAAAATATTAAGGTTTTTCTCCAGGGAAGAACAAACCATAACCAATTTTTAGCGACTTCTCTAAAATACACAGGACGAACTAATTTTTTCAAGTTGCAATCCACTTTCATCCCAGCCATCCGCAGCCAAACATAGGTAACAGCAGTCTCTGTGCACTAGTAGGGTTATAACAAAACTAAACCATTATTTCAACTACTCCATTGAAATAAATACGTTTTTTGGTTTTCCATGGTGATCCTGAAAATCGGTGATACTGTCCCTTTAAGCAAAACTTCGCGAGCAGATGAAAAGCGAGGCGAAAGTTAAACTGAACCAATATGGAATGTTATACGAGTGTTCTTGGGCTAAGTACCAAAAACGATACAGCTTATTGATCGACACCACATTCCACCAACGTCAACAAACGTGCAAATGTGAACTCGGATCAAGTAACTGTTAGCTCAAGCAAAACCTTTTCGTCACACAACAATCCGAGTCATGGACAGCAACAAAGTGAAATACTGACTTCAAAATGCCCCCCCCCCCCCCCCCCTCAACCCCCTCCGCATGTCATTTTCCTTCTTCCATACATATATATAAAGTTTATGACGGGAGACGGGGGTGTGTTGGTTGAGACAACAGGTCAGGCTCCTTGTTTTAACTTTGGGTCTCTACAACAATAGATTACCATCGTACTAGACTCTCGAGAAAATAACTTTTTCACAACATCACGAGCCTTCTGGCCAAACGTTCATACACAGTAAAAACCCTTTATACCGTGGTGTATCTTCTGCCTGGTAAATTGTTGTACATAATTTTCTAGTTTGACTCTTTTCTGGCCCTCAACTTGATGTTTAGGCCCTCGTATGAAAAGTTTCCTCCTTAGGGTAGTACAGGAACCGTAGGCAGTGATGCGGAGTCTTTTCCCATTTTTTCCGTTTTGTGTTCATTAACGTTGAAATTTTCGTTTAACCTTTTCAAAGGTTTCTTCCGCCAACCTGATGTCACTTTCCAGGAGATGTTTTATCTGGCGTTCTGTTGGTTTCACACCACAACATTTTTCAAGAATTCTACAATGGCCTCTCAACTCTAAAATTAGACCGACGACAAGACATGGGCGCGCGACTTTTCTTTTCGGGTATCTGATGGCCCTGTTTGGATTCTGGCGCTGGCTATCGATGAACGCTTGGACCTACGGTACTGGGGCTGTATTTTGGCAACGATCTAATTTCAGCGTATAATCGGCGGGACCTCTCCTCGACATACTTTTCATTTCCGTCTGGTAGCCCAGCTTCGTCTTCATCATTTGTATCTTGCGCATTTGCTGAAGGATTGGTTGCGGCCCTGACTTCTGTTCGCAATTGTGAGAAGATGGCCTGTTTTGCTTTGTGCGCATTTTCGCGAACACGACGGCGAATGCCCTCTTGACATGTTGGGCATGTTGAGTTTGGAACACATGTTAAGTGAAATGAATGGCCACATCATTTAAATACTCGCCAATTGGGATCTTGCCGTTCACAATTGGGGAAGTCGCATTTCCTAAAAGGATCAGGCTTGGACTCTTCATTTTAAGATAGGTGCAATCCGCATGGAAGTGCCTTACCAGAGACAGCTTTTTTTTTTTTTACAAAAAAGGCAGCATCCACTCCCGTTTCTCTCCAACTGTAGGTTTAGTTGCGTAGCTCACTGCTTCTGTTGGGTTTATTGACAGTGTTTTCGAAGAGAGTTTGTAGAAATTCTACAGCCTTCAGTTTGGATGACTTTAGTTTGTTTTGAGAAAGTAAGAAGTTCTTTGGAGGAAGAAAAGTTTGTCTAAAACTTTCCTGGCTTTGTTTCGATGCAAAAATGGACTGGCAAGTTTTCTTTATTTGCTCAGGTGTGCTGTGAGGGGACGTCTGATCGCGAATTATAGAATGATAGTATTCCACTGGATACTCAGTAAAGGCCAGAATAGAGTTACGAAAGGTAGCGAGGAGTGGATGCCCTATTTTTTCTCAGCAGACAAGATTCGCGAAGACGCGCAAAGCAAAACAACATCAGCCAAACCCTCTTCACAGCAGAAACGTACAACGCATAGTTATTGGAACGAAAAATCACTTTGGAAATTGTTAGCACTAATGGAAGATAGTTATCAAGAAAACTATTCAGAGTTAAAAACTTTCACCGAAGGCAATCAAAATACTCTCTCGGATGAGGCTCCACCCACCGTATGCGAGCTCTAAAGTTAATGAAATTCTCCAAGGAAAAGAATTATCCGCATAATCCGAATTATAGGGGCTTGCAATTAACAAATATGAACTTATAAATGTGACTCAGAAGTTTGAAAAAGACTTTAAAAACGTTTTCTTGGCCGTTTAAGGATACGTGAAGTGGGCCAAAAAGAGGTACTATACTTGAACGGACGGCCGGCAGCGTTAGCTTTTGATGAGTAAACAATTCGTCTTGGGTAAAATTGGGCGGGCCAGTCACCGGGTTGGGAAAGCACAAAACGCTCACAGTAATACTGCATGTTTGTTGCCATAACGATGTCTATAGCTTTCCTAAAATCTGTTTCTCTTTGCAAAGACAACTGTACACAGTCAATTAGCATTGTATCGTTCATTTTTCGCATTTCCTTTATTTGCGTTTCAACGGCATAGTCATGTGTTCTGAGGCGTTCTTCCTCATATAGTGGGGCGAAAATGTTACTTGCAATCCAGGGTGCATTTTCTTCACAGCATTGAATGAAGGTGCTAAAGCACAAGTTTTTAACTTCTTCGTTCGACGACATGTTTCTTACCAGATCTTCCACAGCAATACTTTCAGGATTGTTCACCGGTTCCATAATCCCATTCCACTGCTTCTACGTTGAATTTTTCTTAATACAATCGTACACATTTTGTTCGCTTGGGACGTTCCTTTGATGGGCCGCTTTTTCGTGTGTACATTTGTGTAGTCGTCTATATTCATTACCAGTAATGTTTTCTGCTTTATTGCAAGATCAATCCACTCGTTTACAATTTTATGATGCTCTGATGAATCTTTCGCTTTGATTAGCTGACAATCGCGATCGCTCATTGATGTGCCAAGTATCTTTTCTTTGTTTAGAATGTTAGTTGATAGTCCTGACCGTACAAGTAGTTGACCATGGTCATGGTCATGGTCATATTGAAATTCGTTGCATTTTTGGGATAATCCGTAGGTCAATAGATTTAAAATTGCAACTGTACGTTTTTCTTTTAGTTCTTTCCTTTGTTTTGAACGCCACCTTGATGTCATAGCGTTTAATATTGCGTCGAAGGCCTCTTCTGCGTTACATTCCTTGCATTCGCGTTTGAACGCAGTAGGCTCGTAATTAGGAACACTTCCCTTTGACTTGACCTAAGGATTGACGATCACATAGTTCGGGAACTCCTTGCGCCTGGTCTGCCTTGGTTTTTGTCTTTGTGTCAAAAAAAAAAAAATAAAAAATAAATAAATAAATATAACTAAAATAAGAATGATGTATTTAACCAGTAAATGACACAGGCATACACGGAAAAACATAATCCGAGTGCTCCTATCAGGAGTCGAACCCTAAGACCTTCCAATTACTAGTTTGGGTTCTCTACCACTGAGCTACAGGGGACTCGTGGGAGCTAAGGCCATTAAGCTAGGTTAATGGGACAAACATCCTGCATACTGCTAGGATTGGAATGTCAATGTGTGGCATATGCGAAATGGAAATGATGTGATGGAATATGGTAAGACTGGTGAATAAATGAGAATGATGTATTAAATCAGTAAATGACACAGGCATACTCGGAAAAAAAAAATCCGAGTGCTCCTATCAGGAGTCGAACCTAAGACCTTCCGATCGCGGCGTGCAACTGGCGGATGTATGGATTACCGTACAGAATGAAATCTGAAAAAATTGTCTCCAGCGTAATGATGTTATACGCCCATTTTTAAGAGTTTTTCCTTTAAAAATTATTCCATGTTATATAGAAATAATACGTCAAAGGGGTTAGCACGAGGTCTAAGACATGGCAATGCCGTGAAAAAAATATTGACACGCACAATATGTAAAGACAATATGGAGTCTAGGTTTCGCCGGAAAAGAGCAGTTGTAACTTCAGCTTAAGTATAAAAAGCACTTACCAGTTTGCCTTGATAACAACGTCGGCATGTCTCGCGATGTCTCGCGATATTTTAAAAGCGGTGGTGAAGGCCAAGCCCTCGTCGCTCCACATTTACAGCAAAATCTTCGCTGCTTGCAACTCACAACATGGACACAAATTAAAAGTGCAAGCAAAACAAAACAAATCTTGAATTTGTTCATCTCTATTGTTTTTTTTTTTTGTTGTTGTTGTTGTTGTTTTTATTTTTTTTGGGGGGGGGGGTATTTGTTTGTTTGTTTGTTTGTTTTTGATATTGAATTTTTTTACACACTGGCGACACTGCAGCTGAAAAACTGATTAAAAAAATGTAACAGCAATAGATAACAATCGCGAAATTGTTGAGTGTTGCAAATCCGTAGTTACGAGAAATGCTGCGGACGGCGACTTGAAATTTCTCGCCAGTGCTGCCCGCCGTACGAGCTAATCTATGTCACATGATCGCGCGAGAACCAATCAGACATTTTTCGCCAGCGAAACAAATGCGAAAATTGGTAAATTGCCGGTTACAAAATACACAGTAAGGACAGCTTCAAAAATCACTGACTTTTTATTTGACTTGCGGAATGGTTTCATTGTACAAGTATCAAAAATATAACAAAAGTGATTGCATGTACTAAAACAAGGAATATCAAAACTGCCCAAAACATCCCAGACAATCCAAAAGTAAGTTAAGGGTTAGGGTTATGGGTTAGTTGTTAGTGATTAAGGTTAAGTTAGTGTTATGATTAACTTTTTTGGATGTCAAGGCTTTTCTGGGCAGTTTTGTATTCCAAGTGCTAGGACAAAACAAAATGGTCGATATATCTGCTTGGATCCAAGAATTACATTTAACGTTTGAAATATTGCTGAGGAAATATTGCTGAGGAAATAATTTGAAACTCTCAGTTCTTAACTGAGTGAAGGTGATAATAAAGAGAACACAAAAGGTATTGCAAAGTAGTTTGCAATGGGTCATACGCGAATAAATCAAAATAATAAAAACAAAAAATTATGGTTGATGCTGCCTTGTTTTTGAAAAGAAATTTGATGAAGATTCAGGGGTTTGGTCATGAAAGACAAAAATAAACAGGAATATTGAGGACAAAAAAAATCCTTAGAAGCAGATTTTCAAGACAATTGATCTCTGCGGGCCCTACAGAGATCAAATTATCTTTTTGTTTCAACCGTTCACAATCCAATTATGTTTCCAGTCATTTTAAACCAGTCGTTTGCATTGTTAGTCTTGCAGGAACAAGGACCTAACCCCTGCAAAATTCTTGGTAGACTCCAGAATACCAAAATAAACGCTTCTCAAATTGGCCAAAGTAAAAAGAAACGGATTTTCAGAATGATGCTGATAAAAAAATGAAGTTTAGTGAATTAAAGTTAAAACTGTTCATTAAGTTTGAAGAACTTCAGTGCCAGAGAATCTGGAGAAAGAAAACAAAAGTTAAAACTGATTAGGGAGGAGTTAACGCAGGGAACAGTTCCTTTCAATAACAAGTTATAGGCCAATTTGTTAAACCAAGTTTAAACGATGGCCTATGGTTACTTCTTGTTTAAAAGTGTTAGAAACAATAGTTAAACAATGGCTAAGATTCGGACCTCTTTCAAAAAATTGTCCAAAGTGAGTTTTTGTAGTGGTTGATTGTTGTGGCAAACTCCTTACACATTTAGCTATGCACGTAGAAAAACTGATAACGTCTGGAGCGTTTTCTTTTTCATAAACTCTTGGTTAAAAAGTGATATACCACTTTTTCGCACAACCTTTTATTACAGGGTAGAAGTATTTGTTTTACACGAAAATGAAGTAGACTTACAGACTTAATCATGTTGTGTGATTTATTTGCTTGGTAACCGTTGAAACCTCACTCACCTCGTTCTCAATCATATGCTGACGCTCTTCAGGGGACAAATTATGAGGCTCAGCATCAAGTATCAGAAGCCTGGAAAGGCCACTGCAATCGACACAAAATTACCGCATAAAACAAGCTCATAGCTGTTTAAGATAACTCAATACTGAGTTGACGTTAAGATTAACGACTTTAGGTACAGGGGAGAGATGCAGCCCCATAAGATGACCTACTCATTCAGTTGTTGTGATGATTGTATACAATGAGCAGTGTAAAGGCTCGCGTTTTGATTAGTCTTGAGGAGTTTGTGATTAAAGTGCACTGTAAGACGCAAGGATGGCGCCATGAGCCGCAGAAAGTTCCCATAACCTTCCCTATTAAACTTTTGCAATATATCGAGGTGATAGATTGTCGGCTAATCTCAAGCCTTGTTAGCCTTACATTAGCCAAGAGGCGTGTTGTCTCTTATAGAAAAATAAGACAACCACAAAAACAGATTCTTCTTAGCAGTAAATCGCCTGAAACTTTCTAAGAACACAGTGAATGGCCGCGGCGGCAGACCAATGAAACAAGAGGCTTCAAGGTATACTGCTATCCAGAAACAGCCACTGCACCGGTATCGCACAGGTGATAACTTACAATCATGTTCAAGCCTGAATGTTTTTTTTTTTTTCCAGGCTTTCTTTTCGCAGCTGTTTAAGGACGGTGCCTACTAATATGCGCGGTTTGTAAGTAAGCAGAAAAAGGAGATTTTAGCAAGGGCTATTGGTATTGGAACCCAAAAAGAAAATTGGGGGTAATCACGCATTTTCAGAGATAATTAAGCAACAATAATTCAAAACAGCAGTAAAATACAAGCAACGTATGGCGTTTTATTCCATATCATATTAAAGCTTTAAAAAATGCATGGTTACCCCCAATTTTCGTTTTGAATACCAAGAGCACTTCCTAAGTTCTGCTTTCTCCGCATAGTTTTAAACCGCGCAAAAAATATCCCTGTATTAGTATGCACCACCCGTAGGAAACCCGAGTATTTAAAGATGCACAGAGCGTATGCACAGTAACAAAAGTAGGCGCCGTCCTTAAGTTGCGTCTATAACTGCAATGGCTTTCCATTATTAATTATTTCATCCACAGTTCAAAATATATCAATTTGCATATTATTTTTTAATTCCACATCCAGAATCATTTTGAATTCTTGAAATTTTAGGAAATTACAATTACAATATAAAGGATTGATACCTTGTGAGTGTATCGACGTCTGCATCATTTGCCAAGTCTTCAATTGAATGTCTGTCATTACCATGACCCGCGACATAGTCTTCTCTCTCCTTGACAAGCTTGTCGATAAGCTGGGAATAGTAATTTACAGGACCTCCAGGGGCTCTTTGAGCAGCCATCATCTGTTAATTAAGAGAATCAAGAATTTCAGAGTAGTAGCAATCAGGGAACGCTAAAGCCAAGTGAGAAGTAATCATGAATGAACAAAAAGAAATATATCAGACATATATACTTTTTTTTTTCGTATTGAATTTGTCACAGCGTGGCACTACAGAGAAAAATCTTTAATAATTCATCAAGAGAAAACAAAGAAAGTCACTGCTGTGACCGTGGTTTGGATATGTGTCGCTAACTACCATAAAAAATTTCCCAACTTTAGCCTTGAATTTCTCTAAGAATTATTGATCATTTCAGAAGCCATATCAAACACTCGAAAGTGTGTTTCAGCAGATATCCAAACATCTCGAAGACGTTTGGCATTGAGTTCACGCTTTCTGTGATTCGCTTCTTTCTCGGTGAAGTCTAAAGGCTGGTTCACACGAGCAACGCAAACGCAAGCGCAAGAGACGTTCACATGTCGAACGCAAACACAAGCAGAATGAGATACGCACGCGCATTTCAGTACCTTAAGATGGCGGCAATCCCAGAGTCCGCGTTACCCTAGAACAGCACTGAGTCGAGAAGCCAGGACTCTGGGAACGAGATAAAAGATGGCGGACGAAGGCGATGTTTTAGGATTGTTTTTCTTTCTCGTTCTCGGCCGTCGTCTGTTAAGGCGAAGACGCCAAATGCAAAGGCATACCGTTTTCAAGCCCCACTTCTCTTCCTACATCACTCCATACAAGTTGCTTCTTGTTTTTTTCTTTGAATCCGCTGCAACTTTTTTCTTAAAGCACAGGATATTTTCTAACACTCTCTGCTAGTTTTTTTCGCATGAGGACGCCATCTTGGTTTGAACTAGAACCGCAGAGACATGGAACGAGTGTTGTTCATCTTACCGTTGCGTTTGTGTTTGTATTGCCCCGATTCACACGTGTGAAATGCAAACGCAAGCGCAAATACAAGCGCAAGGAAATGAAAAATTTTCCATTTCTTGCGTTGGCGCTTGCGTTTGCGTTTGCGTTTGCGTTGTGGTAGTTCACACGTATGTTTGCTTGCGCTTGCGCTTGCATTTGCGTTGCTCGTGTGAACCAGCCTTAAGGATAAAAAAACCCGACTTTTTTTGCAGTCTACAAGACGTGAGGATGGTCGCCGAATAACTTCAGAGTAATAAGTTTAAAGAGGACCTCCTGGGGTCGTGATGTGAGCAGCGATCATCTGTCCAACGAACTGAGAGATGGGATCTCCAGATATTAACAAAGTTCTCAAATACGATGGAAAAACGTTTCGAGTTCCGGATCAAATTGCAAATTCCTACAATGTAATTGGGGCATTCTCCAGCTTGAATTGGAATTTGGAAACGTTGGGTCTTTTTTAGGAGAGGGGAAAACCGGAGCACCCGGTTCTCCACAGGAGAAAAGCCTCTTGGAGCAACGACGAGCACCAAGAACAAATTCAACTCACTGATGACGAGAGTGGGAGTCGAACCCGAGCCACAAGGGTGGGAGGAGAGTTCTCTCACCACTGTGCCATCGTGCCCTCCTAAATACAAACAGACTGATACAACATACAAAGAGAAGGAAACTGAAATCAACCTCTTGCACCACTTCTGTCGGAAGTGACCTCTTCCTTCTTTCACTGTCAACTATTACATCTCTGGCAACTCCAATCTCCTCCTGCAGGGAAGGGCGTCTCTTCCCAGCAAACTGCTGTTTAATGGCGCGGCATTTGTTTTTGGATCGTTCAACGCTCTGTTTGTAGTCCCATTTTGGTGCAACCACCTCTTGCGCAGTTTGTAACTCCTCCAGAAAAGACAACCGGCGCTGGTTCCGATTGGATCCTGGAGCTGAGCAACGGGTTTTGATCACGCGCCTTCTTTCCTTCGCTTTCTTCTCATATTGTTTGTTTTTTGCATGCCCATCAATGATTCCCTTAGCAATCAACAAACTGTCAGCCAGGGAGTCTCTTCTCTGATAGGTTTCTCTCTTGATAACTTTTCTCCTTTCCGCATTCCGAGGATCTCGTTGCCAGTCATCTGCAAGTATCTTCGCTCGTTTTACACGATTACTCTGGTCAATGAACTGAATGTTTATCTGGTTGTTTGCACGCAATCCACTGTCATGAGGCTGCACATAACCCACACCTGTCTTGACTGCAAAAAAAATAAATAAATAAAAAAAACCAGTTAGCATTAATAGTTTAATAAAGAGGAAGTATCACGGGGATTTTGACCTTTTATTGTGAAAATGGTGCGACAACGCCTTCACTTAGTTACAAAATAATTCTATTACATCAAGAAAAAGAAATCATGTAAATTCCTGAAAAGAAAAAACTCATGACCTGCTCTAGTGCATTTTGGGAACGACAACACGAGAACTTGAAAACAGTTAATTTTTACACTAGGGTGATAATTTACAACAAATGTGAACAATACTTTTAGATTTCTGTTGATAGCAAAACGTTTTGAAGCTTTTGATACAACACCAAATTCCCATGATAGTTCCCTTTTAATGAGGCGAGTTGACGGCTAACAGTACAGCTTTCCATGTACCTTAACACCAAGTGACTTGTTTTTGTAACACGAAAATCCTTGTTCAAATCATCAGCCAGACATAATGGGTAAGTGGTCATTTAACCCCAGATTTAAGACATTTAGCCCTCTGGCCAACGTATGTCAAAAATGAAGCGACGTCTTCAATAGGCGATTGCGCGTTGACATTATTTTACTACAACTATCAGAATCCTCCTTGGTTTTCCTATGTTATGTAAATTTTGTAATCCCAGTGAGATTGAGATAACAATATCCCTAATTTGCAAAACGAAAACAACAAACAGCATGATTCTCGTAGTTGAAGTAAATGGCGTCATCGTGAAAATGGCCTTTTCATACATGTATGCCGTAGCGTTCTTGCGCCAAACCTAATTGCATAAATAATAATGTATTTTTTTCAAAATGACAAGGCTTGTGATTACCTTAATCCTGGTGGCATTACCAACGAAGTATAAGATTGCATATGCACACAAAACAAAAATTAAAAGAATTTGGTTCGACATTTCCATTTAAAGCTAAGCTTAACTGTGTCTAAGGTCAGAGCAGATTCCACGCTCAAAGCAACTGCCCGTCCTCACAGAGCTGGAACGGACTGCAAAACCCCGTATGAGACCCCAAAGGCGCATGACCTCCCAAACGCCGCAGACCAGCATTGGTTCCAGTCTAACTTAGACTAAATTACATTTAGCCGCATTAAAATGTACGACAGCAATGAACCAATCAAATGGATATGCATACACATATTTTTACCTGAACTTTGATAAGATACTGGAGTGTAGTATTCTTGTGGGGGAGGAGGTGGGGGAATGGGGACAGCTGCTGAAGCATATTTTGGATCTACTCGAATGCTTGACAGTTCATCACCATACATGTACCACCCTGATTCGACATCTTCTTGGTTCTTCATACGTTGACACATATGTGCATAGTACTTTCGAACTGGCCTGTATATTGAGAGGGTAAAAGCGTTTTGTTGTCAGGAAGCAATTTAACTTATAAAAGCGAGACTACTTAGTTTATATGCACATTTGCAAAAACAAAGCCCCCAAAAATTGCAATATTTGAGCAGGATTTAAGCAAACGTACAGTCAAGTACTTTCACTAGTGACTCAAATGATAAAACTTAAACACGACAAGCTTTCATATCGTCAAATGCAAACATTAGTCAAATCTGAGCTAAAACAACGAGTTATCTAAAAAATACTACAGGCCAGTTATGCCCTGAGACCTAAATAATGATGATGATGATGATGATGATGATGATGGCAATATTTTAAGAGGAGGCCTCCAATCACCTGATGGTGGTTTTCAGGAGGGTCCTCTAAAATAAAGGTTAAAAATACATAAAAATAAAAGTAAAATACAGCTAAAAACTGGGACACAACTAAGGTTCAGTTAAAGATACTAACTAAAGTTAATTGCTTTATAAGAATAATATAAAACTGAGTTGTTCATGATTAAAATCATTCAAAACAAAAAATGAAGACTTAAACACTTTCAGTAGGGATGCATTCAAAATTTCTGTCTGCAATCAATACAAGGAAAAATTGAAAAAACAAAACACTGTATGAACGTTTTAGGCTTACATGTACATTGAATACTGGCCCAAGATGACATGGCTTTTAACATTTAGGGCCAGCACTTATAAAAGTAGTATTTAAATCATGTAAACTTACCATGCAAATACAAAAAAGGCAGCCATAAGAAGAATAACAAGCGATCCACCTGTTATAAAAATAATCACCAATGTTGTTTGAGCTGAAGATGCATCCCCTTCAGCTGCCTTCTGTTTTTGTTTGTTTGTATTAACAGGGTCATCACGACGTCTAACATGAGCCATGGCAAAACCATTCCAACGGATATCAGAAGCAGGCATGGAAAATGGTTCATCAGTATCCTCTACATTGCTTTCTTCAGGTACAGCTTGTTCTTGCCATGAAGAAGAACCTTCGCCACTGCCATCCTCATCATCACCATCCTGAATATCAATGGATTCCTCTGTGGTATACTCCTGCTCTTTATAATCGTCTCCAACGAAGTATTCTTCTGGCATTTCTGACATCAGATGAAGGTCTTCGTCATCACTGACAGCTCTCTCTTGCCTTGAGGAACCTTTACGCCTGTCATCCTTGTCATCACCATCCTGAATATCAGTGAATTCCTCTGTGGTATACTCCTGCTCTTTATACTTGTCTCCAACGGAGTATTCTTCTTGCATTTCTGACATCAGATAAAGGTCTTCGTCATCACTGACAGCTCGCTCTTGCCTTGAGGAAGCTTTACGCCTGTCATCCTCATCATCACCATTCTGAATATCAATGGATTCCTCTGTGGTAAACTCCTGCTCTTTATACTCGTCTCCAACGGAGTATTCTCCTGGCATTTCTGACACCAGATGAAGGTCTTCACCATCACTGACAGCTCGCTCTAGCCTTAAAGAACCTTGACTCCTGCCATCCTCGTCATCACCATCATAGATACCAACAAAATCCTCAGTGGTATGCACCTGGTTGTTGTTCTCATCTCCAACAAATAATTTTGATGACATATCTGACGCCAGATGAAGGTTTCCATCATCATTGACTTTAGAGACAGCTTGTTCTTCATCGTCCTCGTCATCACCATAGTGGATACCAACAAAGCCCTCAGTCGTCCATGCCTGCTGTTCATATTCGTCTCCAACAGAGACGTCTTCTGGCATTTCTGACACCAGATGAAGGTCTTCATCATCAACTCCCTCTTCACCAGCAAACTCTTGTGCTGTCGCCTCTGGCATCTATAGATTGTGTAATAAACGTTTCATTTACATGTAAGATACGTATACCAACGGTAGAATATTTTTCAGCATCCTATGGTCCACTACATTTTCAACAAATTGAGTGAAATATGACTTGTGTATATTATATCATGACTAAATGTTTTAAACATTTATATAGCAGACATTCCTCATACAGTAGAAGCCTATTTTCAATCAGTGGCTTAAAGCCATGGTGAACAAGAGACTCAGTCACTGTGAAGATTAGCATATTATATGTCATATGTTTGTCCTTAGTGTCTGGCACATCACTTATCTACTGTGGGCTAATTTTCACACAGTCACAGCATTTTATTTTAGAAGTTTCACACGCAGCTCTTCAAGCACCAGTTCCGTACTGTGCGCATTATCCTAATCATCTGTAAAAATGCCGTGGGATAAAATCTCTAGGTGGATGAGAAAACAGGAGAAATTTTGAAGCTTGAAGATCAAAGCTGTTCAAGTTGGGAACTTCACTGAGAGTGTAATTCAGGCAAAAGATATTTCATTTTCAGCTCACACATACAGTATGACCTTTATTAATATAACCAATGTTTACTATTTATAGTTCATTTAGCTTAGCCTGACTTGGCAGAGACAAAACAGCAGCTTGTGTCAATTATTGTAGGCCAATGACTTTATCCCCCCCCCCCCCCCCTCTCCCCTCCATGGAAAGATTGCACTACTAACAGGGGCTACATCTCAACAGCTCATTTGGCACAGTGAGGGGGCTCTTTAACACCTTTACAATTTTGTATGGTCAAATTGTTGCCTCAGAAACTTAGTCATTAAGATAACTAATTTATATTGGTAATTGAACTGAGTGGAGTGCAATTTGGTCTGAAATCGTACGCGTGATTTCAAAATCAAACGAGCGCGCAGCGCGAGTTTGATTTGAAATCACAAGACAAGTATGATTTCAGACCAAAATTGCACGACATGAAGTTCAATTACCACTTAATTACATCCACTTTAAAATCACAGAGTATCATTGTCAATATTAATATTCTATTTGTGTTCATTTCCATTTTGATGGGCTATAGAAAGGATGCGATTTAGAGCAAAAAATGGTGCAATTTGGGAATAAATTGCACCATTTTGGACCAATGACAGATTCCAAGGATCACCAGTGATTTCAAAATGGATGTAATTAATAGTAAGGTGTTAAATAACATTGATAATTATGATAGGTGCTAAATGTACCAATATGAAATCAATTTTAAAGGTGACAGCAAGTTAAAAATTTACAATACCATTTCCTCTGTTTCTTCTCCTGAAGATGAACCACTGCCCTGTTCTCCATCTTCATCTTCACCTGAATCAAAGGCAAACCTGCAAATGAAAGGAATAGTGATCAGAAACATCAAGGCTTGGTTGCAGAACGCACAATGCCAAAAGCAGAATCCATAGAAGTCCTTTTATGCACTGGCTGCCATAACAACAACTTACAGAAAAAGCTAACCATCTGTATAATCAGTGCTTAACCCTAAACAGTATAGAAGAAGTGCTTAGACCTACATAACTTTGTTCATTGCTTAATGCTTAACTGTTATAGGTGGTGTAAAATGCAAAGTTAAGCAACCAACTATATTATTGAGGTCTTAAACCCCTTTGTATACCATTTAGGGTTATAAGCACTGATTATAAGTTGTTGTTATGGCAGACATTCGACATTATAGGCCTACATGTGCTATTGATTTGGTGTTTGGCGTTCAGTGTTCTGCAAAAAACTCTTGCAGTTTGGTCACCTGCCGGGTAACCAAAAGCTGACTGACTAGCTGTTTAATGTGGCGCTGCTGTTTATCACTGAAGTAGCAGAAAGTGGCAGGCTTATATTAACTTCAATTTTGAGCAGGTGCGGGTTGTGAAAATGAGGATTTACTTAATCTAGGAACTAAATGTAAGGACTTTTAGACATGCGGATTTTAATTATATATAGGGAATTTTAAAATAGGATTACGGGTGTGAGGATTTTACAGTGTACGTATATATCTATTATCTTATTATTCTTACTTATTACTTTGCACGACCCCACAAGCTGCAGAGCTTTAATTTTTATCATGCTGAATTAAAGGCTGTCTGTCTGTCTGTCAGTCTGTCTGTCTGTCGGTCTGTCGGTCTGTCTTACTTTGATTGAACAGAAGCCTTGATCCTGAACAGCTGATCTCCTTACTACTAAAAACCTAAAGCAATTGCAGTTCATCTACATTAAATGATAAAAGCACAGAAATATACCTTTTTGATCAATGGTGGCCAATTTACTAATTCTTTTCGATAGATGTTAATTAGTCCTACTAACCTTATTTTAGAGTAAATTAAATTTATATTGAATTTTGCAAGTGCTAACGAGGCTAGTGAGGCTAATCATGGCTCCACATATGTGAAAGAATAATTTAAAGGCCACCATTTATGAAAAAGGTCTATAGCCCTAGTGCCCACATTTTTGACAAAATACTTCTTGATTCAGAACAAGTCCGTAGTTCAGACCATTCCTGATTTTGCACTTTACCTCCTCGGTATGAATCCACCCTTGGTACTTAGCAGAATCTTTTCTGCAGCCCTCTCTGGGGCATTAGGAGAATGTATCTCCCTGGATATTGGGTCATGCCCAATGAAATCACCTGCGGTCACCTCAGACTGCAGAGGTAACACAGGTGCGGAAGTGTCCCGACTGGAGTATCCAAGCCAGTGACAATCACCTGCAGAAACAAAAGAGAGAAAAGGTATTATGTAACTGAAAAACAAATACCTGCGGGATAAACTTCTCAGCAAAGTTACAACTCCACCATGCCTTGGCCTCCCATGTAGCAAATAATTTCCCACAGTGTCAATCTTCCAGGCTGATCCCCAGGCATTATTATCATTATTATTATTTCTTTCTTTTCTTTTCTTTTTGACATATCACAAAATGCCCCATGGTAGGGACAAACAGGCTGTTCAAATGCTCCATGATACAGCTAAACAAAGCAAGTTGACGTCTTTATTTGTGGGCATACTTTCATTCTAATCAAAGCTACAGGTAAGCATAGGCTGAAACTAATTATTCTAAAAAGTTTTATTTCTCTGTAATTCTCCAGCGACCATTTGTATTTACTGATGAACTTATTATTATTCAAAGGAAGTGATTGTGCCAGTGAGGAGAAATACATGACACAGTCAACTGCCCCTGATTAGACCAGCAGAGGTACTTTGCACAACGCTCAATGCCGAATCCATAGAAGTCCTTTTATGCAATGGCTGCCATAACAACAACTTAAAGCTAACAGCCTGTATAAACAGTGCTGAGCCCTAAACAGCATAAAGAGGTGCTTAGACCTAAATAATTTCATTTCTTGCTTAATGCTAAACTGTTATAGGTAGCATAAAATGCGGTGTTCGACATTCGGCATTCTGCAAAATACCCCTGCCGGTTAAACAATGAATGATATTATTTAGGTCTAAGCACTTTTGTATACTATTTAGGGTTAAGCACTGATTATACAGACAGTTAGCTGTTAGTTTTGTTTATGTTATGGCAGACATCGGACATTACAGGACTACTATGAATTTGGCATTCGACGTTCTGTAAAATACCCCTGCCGTGATTAGACGAAAGTCTCGCCCACGGGATGGACAATGAGGCAAAATGCCCCACTAATATAAATGTCCGGGGAAGAGATGGGTATTGCTGGAGTTGACTGATGCGCAAGGGGGAACAAAAGCTAGCTCCACACATTCATAAAACCGATACTGATGATTGCGAGCCCAAAATTAACAATCTAAACACAAGAAACAAGGGTAAGCTAGATGTTCGCACAGCACCATACTCTAATGTATACATTTTGCGACTCAAACTCTATTCATGCTTGTTCTTTGTGTAACAGTAAGAGGGTTTAATATGACAGTGATGCATGTATAAGTAAATGGGGAGCTGTGCAGGACTCTTTCCGAATCAAGTGCAACATCGCTTTTTCATATGGCCTTCACAAACCTGGGCCCAGTTGTTCATTAAGCCCGATTAAGCTAATCCTGGGGTGCGTTCCATTGGGAAATCCGGATTTAGATTTTCAAAATCTAAATCCGGATTTCCCAATCGAACGTAAAATCCGAAAACGGATTTCACCTCCGAGAAATCCGTTCTCAGGGTGGATTTCAATTAAGAAATCCAAATCCGGATTTTTTGGATTTCCCTTTTTGTCGTTCGATTGGGAAATCCGAAAAAAGGATTTGCTAAACTGTTCTCGTGAGCAGCGTTCCCGTTCCGCGCCAATGCGTACGCATAATTAGCACGAGATAGTCCGCTGTTCACGAGAATAGTTTAGCAAATCCTTTTTCGGATTTCCCAATCAAACGACAAAAAAGGGAATCCAAAAAATCCGGATTTGGATTTCTTAATTGAAATCCACCCTGAGAACGGATTTCTCGGAGGTGAAATCCGTTTTCGGATTTCGCGTTCGAATGGGAAATCTGGGTTTAGATTTTGAAAAGCTACATCCGGATTTCCCAATCGAACGCACCCCTGGATTAACAACAACCTTGGTTCGAGTTTAACACAACAATAAAGATTTTTCAAAAAGATTTTTTTCCCTCAGTTTTGACGTTGACTTTTCTTTACCACTACCTTAAAATCAGAGATTAAAAACAATTTTAACGATCGAGCAGAAAACCTCGGTTAACTTTTAATCGTGGATTAACGTTAATCGGCTTTCGAACAACCGGGCCCTGATTTGATAACAAGCAAGCCCACTGCCAAGCGCAAAGCAAAAGAAAGTGGCTAAACGCTACCTTTCCCCTTCATAAATTTCACCCGAAATAACACCAAACCTACCTTGCAATCGCTAACATAGATAATTATGTACATGTAGGTTGCTAACGCTCCTTTAAAGCGCTGAGCAAGTGAGCTTCATTTCTTTCCGCAAGATACTGAAGGAAGCCGCCATCTTGGCCGCGACTCCTACATGTACATGAAGTGGCCTGGTGTAAGCTTCAAAAGTGGCGGGAAAAGTCGCGGGAAAAATACAGCGGGAATCCCGGCGTACCATAAGTTTCTTTATTCTTTCGTTTGTTTTGTTTTGTTTTGTTTTGTTTTGTTTTGCTTGCTTGTTTGTTTGTTTTTTCGATTGAACTGCAAGTTTTGGCTAGGTAACTGCGTTCTGGTTGGTTTCTCAAAAGTGCGCAGCGCGCACGTTTGAGAAACGAGAGCAGCGCGCTCCGATATTTTAAACTCTCTCTCCACAGCCGCGGATCCTCACATCACACCCGCAATGAATGCCCATATGCCGGTCTATTTTCTTTTCATTTTCTTAACTCTAGCGTTCTGTTTGTGGGTGTATAACGATTATCAGTGGCAACAAAAAAAAAGTTTAAAAAAAAGGCTGACTAATTAAGAAAGTAAAACCGCGTGCAAACCAAAACTGAATTAAATAGGAAAACATCCAACTTACCTTGTGCAATATATGCACAAGTGAAAAAGATCAAAATGATCCAAAGCTTTTTCATGTTTTCCTTACGGCATCGCTACGTGGTTTTTTTCAACTCGTTTACGACATTGCTACATGTTGTCTGTCCGAACTCAATCGAAAGATGACTGACTCTGTAAGATGCACGTCATAAAGATTAATCGCCAAAATTAATTTTTAAGTGATAATTAAACGTCACTAATTAACCCGCGGCACCCAACGAGAACGTTGAAGCAAAATTACTTTACATGTTGTTTCCTGAAAGGCAAATTTTTCGTAAGCTAGCCCAGATCTGTTCGATTCGAACAGACCATTTCCAAGTTGCTTTGAACCTCATTATGAAAGCGAGGTTAAGTGCAAAGTTTTGAAAATTTTCATATGAAAAGTTTTGCACCTAGCCTCGCTTTCATAGTGAGGTTCGCAGCAACTCGGAAATGGCCTAAGCTGAAAATTTTAGTGGACAAAATCTTATTCCCTGAATTTACAAGTTACTGTTGACTTTCTGAAAATGCTAGCTGGCCATTCAATCGGCTTTAAACAAAGAATTTGCCTCTACGAAAACAGAAGCGGTTAGTTTTTCAGCGCTGCGAAAATTTGAAGCGATTGGCCTTTCGCTAAAGAAAAGGCTCCTTTTTCTTCATAATTGAACCCTTTCACTCCCGTGATGTAAATGTTAATTCTCCTTGACTGACTGCCAAGCATTTCTTTTTAAAGCTAGTCACAACTTGGTGTTACATCAGTTCAACGATATCACCTAATTGGTTAATTTCATTATTCTTATCACCTATCTGGTCGAAAATGTATCGATAATGTAAGGAGATATTACATATTGATCACTCCTGGGAGTAAAAGGGTTAATCTGAATTTCAAACGTGGATCCGAACCGAGATATTCCACCAAAAAAAAAAAAAAAACGAATCATTAGGGCATCAACGTGCGTTCAACACTTTATTGAACCAAATGTCGGGGGATGGACGTTTGAACAGGTCGTTCGACATCGTTGAATGTGTAAAAAAATGTTGAAAGGTTGTTGGAAACGTGTGTCATTCAACATTGATACAACATTCCTTTGTTCTCGAAAATATTGAATGGCGTTGAAGCCGTTTGAACACTCCGTTCAACATTTGCCCATTTGTCCAACATCTGCTCAACGTTTGTTGAACGAATGTTGGTCAAATGTTGGTCAAACCGTTTAACCTGGCCTTTAGGTGCCCCTGACTAACCGACCCCAGCGATTGAGGTTAGGGAACACAGAGCTTAATTCCCTAATTCATATCAAACTGACAAAATCAAAACACTTTTATTTTTCAGTCACCAAAAATTGCTTTCTTTTGTTATCAAAGGGACGAAAAATGTCTTAAAGGGATCTATTCCCTAGAGTTTTCTGGGGACAAAATATTTAGCTAAGAAACCCCAACAGATGAAACTGTGTTAGCGTGCACAAATATTCCTTTTTAAAGCCCGAAAAAGATCTTGGACGACAAAGATATCTCCCTCAGGTGAACAAGTGGTCGACTTTTCCTCCAACTTTCCGGAGTTTCTCTTCGCATTCGACTGAGAAATCAAAGAATTACAGTAAATCTGCAATGAAAATTTAAGTACTAGAAGGAAACTAAACTTATTACCGGAGCATTGCACTAGTAAGGACTGATTTGGCTTTTTTAGTACTTATAAATAAGCATATATACGTCATGTTGTCAGAGCTGGTACAAATTTATTAAATATCAATTAGTTCATGCAGGGTATCAAAAACATACAATATTTTTAATTTTTTTTTTAGTAGTGTCACAACAGTAACTAAAATTTAAAACTGCCCAGTTATGTTCGAATCACCACTCCTCTTGATAATTGTTAGTTTGCATGGAACGTTTTGATATGTTAAATAAATTTCCATACACAAGTCAGGTAAGCAAAATGCCACAAGACATGATTATGCTTTTGTTTTGTTGTTTCCTTTTTTTTATTTATTTTTCAGTAGGATTTTCCTTGGCAATCAATGTAACTCAACATGGTTGCACAAGTGACAATACTAGTACTACTACTTGTGTGTGTGTGTGTGTGTGTGTGTGTGTATATAGATATATGTATTTTTGTTGACCTTACAATAGTTAACGATTATTCCACCAGCGCGTGTTGGATATGAGATGATAGATAGCCAACGAGGCGCGTAGCGCGGAGTTGGCTATAATCATCTCATATCCAACAAGGGTGAGTGGAATAATTGTTTAATTAAAAACAATAAAGAAATATTGCTACTAGGTCTTGCTGATTTCGCTTTGCAAGAACAACCAGAAGGCAATTTACAATATATTATACTGCGTAAACTTTATGCTATGATACTTGCAGTTTTTAGTTCTTTGCACACAACACAATTCACATCTTGTACTACTTTTGAGTGGTACTGCAGAACCTTGTCACAGGAGATTTCTGCAACTCCAAATTTTTCAGTTTTTTAGATTACAAAAACTTCTAATCATGCTCTGAAAAAACAAAGTTGCTTGTTAATAAGAATTACTTTTATTAGAAGAAAAGTTTAACACAATCTCTGCCTTTTAAAAAACTGAACATCAAAAAAACTAGCCCTCCAAAGGTCATGAAACTTATATTATTTTATAAAGGTTCATTGAGGTCCAAATTTCCTGTAACAAGCTACATAAATTATACATTAAGTAACATACAGGCCCCAGCTGTTCAAAGAGCAGGCATCTCTATCCAGTGGATAAATCGCTATCCAGCAGATAAAAATATGTACTCCAACCAATACATTTTATCCACTCGATAGTGATTTATCCACTGGATAAAGTGATCCACTCTTTGGACAGCCACCTGACTCAGATATACATGTACTGATATACACGCACATGTATAAAGCCCTAAAGTATGACATTACAAATATTTGAATTTTTGAAATTATGGGATTTGTTAGTATACTCGGAAAGAGCATGATGAAAAGTGCCTACTTGCCAAAAATCAGCATCTTGTGGGTGAGATATTAGCTCTGTTATGCACTGATGACTCCATACAAATCCTTCTAATTTTGTCTCAGTTCCTAACGTTAGGAACTGAGACAAAATTAGAAGGATTTGTATGGAGTCATTGAGGCATTAAAGAGCTAATATCTCGCCCCCAAATTGCAATAAGATGCTGATTTTTGGCAAGTAGGCATTTTTCATCATGCTCTTTCCGAGTATACTAACAAATCCCATAACTTCATAAATTTAGTTTTTATGACGTCATCACTTTTAGGACTGCAAATAAATTATGTCTTCTCTAATGTCATTCCACCTTACTATGATTCTTAGCACCATTTACAACATTTTCTTTTGAGACTGGTTTTTGTCCTATTGCATACAAATATGTCGCCAGCATCACCAAACCAGCGCCAGACACAAATGGCACACTAAGCTTGAAATTAAATAAATAAACAGAAGCAATACATGAAACTACAATTGACACCGCTGCAGAAAATCCCTTCAGGATGTTGTCAGCATACTTCACGACCACTCCAACCAAAAGTCCTCCAAACGCCTGCATGCCAATAATAGCCCAAACTAGCTTGTGGTAGCCAAAAAGAATGCCCTTTTCTTTAATCTTGTCTCCATCATTAATGTATATGCCAATACTGCCGATAATGATGCCAAAGATGGCAAGCTGGAAATTCCTGGCCCAGAGTGAAGTGCGAGAGCCCTTAAGGGTTTTCTCAAAGTAGACACCTTTAAATAAAAATATATGATGTCAACATAACAAAAGATGTATATATCAACATGCTAAGTAAAGCTAGTATTAATTGACAGAAAAGTGTATAATAATTTAATAACTTATAATAATTTATTTACTTATATAGCGCCCTTTAACATTAGAATGATCAAAGGCGCTTTACAATCCAAGAAAACTAATATTAACAGTAGATATTACAATAAAAATGCTATTTGCAATAGATAATGACAATAACAGTACTAAAATAAATAATAATAATAAATAAATAATGAATAAATGGATGAATGAATAAAAAGTAAATAAATAAATACAAAACACTGATAAGATCGTGATGCGAAACTAAAATGCTAGCTCAAACAGATAAGTATGCGACAATGCTGAAAGCTAGTCTGGAAAATACCCAATAAATTTCAATAAAAGCTCAGAATCCATAATGCTTCAACCATACAGCAAAGACTTGAGATGGTGGGCAATATGGATTCTGAGCTTTTATTGAAATTTCCCCGACTACTTTTTGGCATTGTCGCGTACGCTTTTACGCTTTTTTTGGACAACCTTTGTTAAAATAGCTGTATATACATGTACATTGTAATACAATATTGACCTAAAAATGCGATCTAATAGGAATCTAGTGTTACACTGTAATTAATTCCATAAGACAAATTTAATCGGGATATTAAGCCACAATGTGTTTTAGCCTAGAAGACACAAAGTCAACTCTTTTGTTTAAAGTTTTCACTGAGAATAAAATAATTATATGGTACATGTATTTTTTCTTCTGTGTTCAGAAATATAGTACCTTCACATATACATGTACTTGAACAACGGACCACAGCTACAAAGTACATGTACATGACATGTATGGCCTATCAGTGACCAAATACATGTATGTACCAGAATAGGGTTCCATTATTGTACATGTGTTCTTAAATCCAGATACATATTAGTTACTCAATGCTTTTGAGTAGTATACCCTGAAACATCCCAAGAGTGACTTGATGTTTCTTAGTATACAAAAGAAAAATCTAGTCAGGAGTGGGATATTCACGGTATGCCACGAGAAAGCACTGCATAACTAATTTATCCCATGCCACTCATTGAATTAATTTTTCTGTTCTACCTCTGGTTCCAGGAATATTTCAAAATTAAGGTCAAAACTGGGGTATTCTTCTTCCATGTTTTAGTTCTTGACAGTAATTTTTTTCTGAATGAAAATTTTCACCTGTCGCAGGCTCTTCAATCGATCTTTCGGCGGGAAAAATTTGTAGGCCACGAGGAATGCTGGGATTCTTTTCGTGGAATACTACTTGTTGTATACCGCAGAATATGCAAAGGGCGTCTAGCTTTCTAATTGGCTGTATTGTCTATGGCATGGGATAAATCCATAATATCACAGTCAGCAAGTTTTTTTTTTTTTTCATAATGAATGGAAGACCATCAGAATGAAGTTAGCACACTATGCAGCTGACAGAAAGAAGAATATTTGTGAAATAATGTTTGTTTTCCACGAAATGTGCCAAAATAGGATTGAATGTCTACCAGGTAATGACCCCTGTTGATGTCACATCACCGTGCTGACTGGAAAAAAAGGGTGGAGAGCTGTGGGAACACATTAGGAATATTACAGTCAATTCACGTCATGCCTGACCAGTATTTCCCAGAATGAAAATGAACATTTGAATTTCTCTTTGTGATGTCCAACATGTGATAATTTCACTGTAAATCTTTCCGAAAAAGACGCATAAGCAGAAAAAAAAAAGATTCAAAATACTTGGGAAACAAATTTTATTGTTATTCTTGAAATACTTAATGCTGTAATGTTAGGAAAATTCATAGCTTTATATCATCATTAAACTAGGGAAATTTCTACAGGAACTCTGAAATCTCGTCAGCGATGTTCAAAACTGACATGTAATCTATCAAACACAAGAAAGCTTGTGTCATCAGATATCCAAACACTGAGAAGTAGGTTGAAAAAACGAGGTGCAGCCGAGATTTTTTAAACGACTTTGAGGTGTTTGGATACATGTATCTGATGAAACCCACTTTAGAGTGTTTGATATGGCTTCTCAAATGATCAACAATTCTTGGAGGAATTCAAGCCTAAAGTTGGCAAAATTCTATGGTAATTAGGAACACATATCCAAACCACGGTCACAGTTACTGTAGTGATTTTGAACTCTTTCTTTTCTCTTGATGAATTATTAATGAGTTTGAGAAGTAAATTTCAAAACTCTGTTCAAAACTCTGTCACACATGAGGTACATGTAGATTGACTGTAAAAAAGGGTTGAAACTGCTGGAAAAGTGGAAATGGCAGAAATTCTAGGAAAAGTAAAACAACAGGAAACAAATAGACTCTTCGTGACCACTATTCCCTCAAACTTTTAAGTTTTAGGGCAAATCTTCAAATTAATGGCATCTTCATGATTCAGGAAGATGCCATGTCATACAATTCCGAACACACAAAACACACAAAAAAGAAGCCTCCTAAAATAAGCTGCTCTGAAAATAAGCCCCTGGGAGCTTATACGCAGAAATTGCTCTCAAATACTGTACAAAATAAATCAAAGCAAATTAGGCATACCTTTTTGATAAAGCCTTTTCTATAAAAAAAAATGATTCTGAACACTTTAACCTTTGAGCTAGCATATGTATAAATTAAGGTATGAACTATAAACTGGTATCAATGACTTTTTTTAGGCTACACGTATGTGTAGTCATGTAATACATTTCCAATAAAGGTTATTGTTGTTGTGTTTGAAGTTAACATGTCCCTTGGGATAACCTTGTCATGCATTTCTACTGTTATGTTCAAACGCCCATATTATCATCATTTGCACATTGAAAAAATTGTTGACACAAATTTAATTCCGGCCTCCAAATAAAAGCCCCTGAATCCAATTTTGAAATGCAAATTTCCCTCCAGTTACATGTATAAGCCCCTCCAAATATAAGCCCAAATTTTACAGCGGTATAGTTTCTTCTGATTCCTGATTATCGTGAAACAAATGCTGGTTTCAAACATACTAACCTGCAAATCCAGAGCAGAAACTTGATGCCACAACAGCAGAAAGACCCAGAAGAGGATTCTGTGTTTGAGATTTTGGCAATGGACTTTCTGTTGAAAGTGATTCTTCTGAGCTCTGTGCCACAGGAGGACCAACAGGCTGCAGCTGAACTACAGACACACCAACAAACAGCATGAACAGAGAAAGCCACTGCACTTTGCTAATGGACTTTCTCAACATGGCAACAGAGAAAAGTGCTGTTGTAAGAATCTTTAGCTGGTAAGAGACCTGCAGGTCATAATTACAGAACAAAATGAATTACAATAATTTTTCTTTGAGTAAACACAGCATTGATCCTTGGCTAGTATAATTTTTTGAATGAATAAAAAGAGATGGAAGCTGATGGCAAATTGATAATTATTGGCTATTGATAGTTGCATTAATAATACTCTATGTTTCTTTAAACAATCCCCATTGAAGGCACTCATTATAAATTTTGTAGTTCCCCATTCAACCTCAGCATTTACCAATCTGATGACACGATGCAATGTTTAGCTGGGTTTTCATAATGCCGTTCAGTTCAAAAAACTGCATGGGAACTCCCTTGCAAAAGAGATCAATCAAAGAAATACCACTATTTATTAGCCAATAAAAGACACAACAATAATAACTTTATTTATCCAGGGTAAAAATCATCAAGCAATGAGAAAAATAATATTACTAAAAATTAACTAATACTTAACAAACCTATGGAGCTCTAGTTATAAAGAAGAAATCATGATGATAATAAAAGGCGCCTGCTTTCCACGAATGCCGTGCAATATGCTAAGGATTAATGTTCATACTTCTAAAAAAAATCACTGCAGCCAGATCTGAAGGAGGAGAGAGTTCACGCTTGTCGCAGCTCAGAAGGTAGACCATTCCACAGCACTGAACCTCTATGACTAAAGTTGTTTTTGACATAATAATATTGGTTCGGGGCAGTGGAGTACATGTAGCTAGCTTGCCCAGGGAATCCCTAAGAGAATAAACAAAATGAAAGATCTTACCTGATAAGTTGCAGCATCCAGATTGGAAACAGCAACATACAACAAATTATTCTGGACAGTGTAAATGCAAGCAGGCACCAACATCTTTGCCATATCCAAAGGATGACCAACAGTAACAGAACGCAACAACTTTAACAATTCAACTACACTCCGTTTCTCTCCGAACAAAACGGCTACAGATGAAATGACTTTGACAATTTCTGTTATCATCACTGCTGTGCTAGCAAAGTACATATCTCCTGGAAGTGTCCGTGTGTATCGCATTGTAAGAATGAGAGACGCATTCTGCACCGTCAGGATAATTAAACTCCAAGCCTTTATACCCATTGAATTCCCACCTGAAATTTGATAGGCATTAATACATGGAAATATCCTTAGAATCAATTATCATTCAACAAAATATGCAATATGTAATGAAATAATACAGGAAATCACTCATTCTATCCGAGCCTTTTATTGAGACTTCTATTTTGGGTGCTAATATACAGGAAGATGAAGGTTAAGTACAACAAGTGAAAACTTTAGTTGTACATATTAATATATAAAGAGGAAATCAGCAAACCTAAAACCCCACTAAATCGCGCTGAAATGGCCAAAATACGGCACACAAACACTGGCAAGATACCAAGGAGACAAGGTAAGCCATTTTTTTTTTTTTTTTTTTTTTAATTCTACCCTTTATTTTCGATTCCAAAACACGTTCGTAAATTCCCATACAAACCCTTATAATTTACGCCATTGCGTAACACTCATCGTGACACTCAAATTACAAAGGTCAAACAAAGGTCTTCATTTTAACGCTCATACAGCTTGGGATACCTGTGATTATATCGGATGGCATAGAAATCCCTAATTAACCCCTGTTAAACGATCGCTGTGAGTTCTTCGACTTCTTCTTGGTTAAAATAGCAGCTCGGCATTTTTATGTAGCGGCATTGCACGCTTGTTCCTTTTGAGCACTATAAATACTATTTCAGGAGGCCGTTTGCGAAGCGCTTAGATCTTCTTGTCTTTGTTGACCGGCTTTCTTGCGCCGTGGTGATCAATATTGATATTCGGCCTGTTTTATCGACTTAAAAACACCCCGATACAATAAAAATATCTGACCTAGACTAATATATGACTTAAGAAGCCACAAACCTAAAACTACAGAAAATTACCAAGACATCAAAACACAAGGAAATCTCTATGAATGTGTACTCACCGGCCGCCATCTTGAGACAATGCAGCTGGCAATGAATGGTGGGGTGTTATTTTATAGTGAATGCCGCTGGATTAAATGACTGTTGTCACAGCTGGGCGGAGACACCCGATTCACCCGGACAGCACTGGCTAACAGCCGCAAAAATGATACCCATCGTACCGGCTATCAGCCGGTGATCGTATACTATAGTACGACTTGTTTAAGATTCGTATAGCATTCAGGGGACGCCATATTGGCGAAGTGTAAGATGATTTCGTTTTACTGTTTTGAGATCGCGTTTGCTTATGACACAGTATAGGTTTTATTTTTACGACTGTTTTTTGCTTCCATGGTTCCTACAGAAGTTCGGTAGGTCTTCTGGTTATGTCAAAAGCTCGTTGAACCTCCGACTACAGTGTTTTCTTCGGTTATGGATCGGTAAGTGTTTTTGCTATAAGTTTGCTTGTTCGAGATTTATACCGTAATATTCGAAACTGGCAATCTTGGCCGTTTTTAAAGGCTTGTAATTATTTGTTTGAAGTTTTGAAGTGGATCGTTTCTTTTTCACTCGTGCGCTAGGCCCATACGAAAGGGGAAACGGTTGAAAGTGGAAGTCAGTGTATGGTACGACGTTGTAACAAGGACTACAGTGCAGCTTCATCTCGCCCAACGGATGATGTTAGAGACTTCGAAGAGCTGAAGAGATGCTTGCTCAAAGGTGCAGAAGACCGCACTTTTAACCACTCTTCAAATCAAAGGTTCCCTGTTTGGAGAAACGTGTTTTTTCTGTTCCTCAGTCGCTTGTTCTCGTTGCCTTGATTAACTGCAGCCCTTTAATGAGCTCTTGTGAGTCTTGTGCAGTAAACAAACACGGGGCATATCATCTTCTACCATGTTGAAATTTTGAAGGTGAGAAGTTCATGTTTTTGGCAAGATTTCCGCACAGCCCCAGAGATTTATTATTTATGTATACATTTTGCAGATTTTGAAACTCAAACTTTCTTCATGTTGGTTCTTTACAAGAGGGTTGGTCAGTACAGTGTTGCATGTATAAGTGCATGTTATGCATGAGCTGTGCAGAAATCTTTCCCCTTATTCGAATGCCTATAAAACGTGCAATATTATTGTTTGTATTGGGCCATTTCATTAATTTTTTTATTACGTGGGATGCCCTGAGGGGGCATACCGTATCTAAAAACGGGTCGATTTCTTGTTATTTGCACCCCCCCCCCCCCATTGAAGGCTTCTGTGTCTACCCCTATCAAAAATATCTTTTGCTTTTGAAGACCCCTTCAGAAATTAAGATCAAAGTGCGGACACATTCCCCCTTAGGAAAAAAGAAAGAGTTCAAAGATACCGACATACATGCCCCCTCAGCTCAGAAATTACTCTTTAAGACCCCGTCCCCCCCCTCAGATTTCTCAGTCTTTCAAAGGGGAGGGGGGAAGGGTGCAGATATTAAATGGGATGGTGGTCCATTGTGTCCTTTTCCAATTATGAGCCATGCACTCAAATTCAACTTCAATCCCCCCCACCCCCAAAAATACCCCATCAAAAGTACATTTTAGGTGCTTTATTTGTGACCATATTTTTTTTCAACCATTGTTTGTAGCATCCTTCTATACAGAACTGCAAAATTAATAATCTCTCTTCCTTGACAACCAAGTCACCATTTTGTTGGACAAAACAGGGATGTCATCCGACTTTGTCATGTTTAATATGAGTTTCTCCTTCTTTAATAACTGCACAAACATGAACATGGTTCTAACAATGGCATTAAACATTTTTCTGAAATAATCTCTTATTAAATTTGCCCAGACATGGTGTCAAACCACCAGTAAGTTTTCACCAGAGATGTCACGAGCGAAATTGAACCAAACATTGCAGAGCACTCTTGCCAGATTTTGCCAGATGTAAGTGCTGGAGTTAGGCTACATGTAAACTTTCAAATTCCCCAACCGTGCCTTGTGAAGGTCAAATATCCGACCTCCAGGAAGCCTTTGATTACAAAATTCACTTTACCCCCCCAAATCATAAATGTTCCAATGGAGTCCACTGCTGAAAAGTGAGATTGTCAATGAATGGTTAGTAATGAACTTCTTAGTTCCATGTAATAAGTACTACATAAAACTGGTTGGAACTACAGTCATTATTTCTCCGGCCCATGGCTGATTAGTAGACTATTTGTCTTGACATTCAAAGGTCAGGTCTGTGGTCAGGTCCTTTTTTCATGCTGTACATGTACTTTTCAACTGCAAGTTGCTTTATATTTGTGAGGGTTGGTCTTAATTACATTTCGCCTCACCCTGGAGAACTTTACGTAGGCATGTATGATTTAATTCTTAATCTAGTGCATTGTCACTTGACAGTAACATATTATACAATTAATGTATGGCCCCTGGGGAAAACAAAACTAACTAGTTTCCCGACGGACCATACATTAAGTGCTTTGTTATATATTTAGACTTCCCCTTTGACAATCATAGCAAAACAAACAAACAAACAAACAACTGAGAGGGCAACAACTGCAGAATTGTATCCCTGTTGGGATACATTTGAATTTGATCAGTGGCGTGTGACCAAGAATCAACCAATCACAGTGCTTGTTTTGTTGAGTAAAAGTCTAGGTATACGTGCATTAGTTATCGTGTTACCCTGAAATATTTACCTACAGGCAGTATTTTCCTAAATACATTTTTATTGTGTTTACAATGAGATGAGGATATACCTATTGGCATGGAAATAAGGGTGCAGGGAACTAATACACTCTTGAAATGAATTTTCCAATTTTTTTCTGTTCAGTTATTTGTGTTGACTTTGAATTTAAACAGACTTGTACATATGTCACATGTGATAGCCTGCATAAACCTCCATAATTTTGACCAAATATGTGTCTGAGTGTAATATTTATTATCTGTTGCAAGAACCATTTAAGTGACAATGTCTTACATTGGGCTGCGATAATTAATTAATAGATATAATTATGGTACTCTTTAATTTATAATGTAATTACCTCCATTCCTAATTAATTTGGCTCCCCCTTAAATGTGTTCTACTCCATCCAAGCCAGAGTTGGCTTTTAGCATTTCTCTTATAGAGTTCCTCCATGCCTTAAACCTGGAAATGGCAAATAGCAGCAAAAGACCTTTTTGTTGCCTTACAGAGCTTAGAAGTCGAAACCAAAATTGTTTTTGATGTAAGTGTTCAAGTAAATGGCCACTAGGGTGATTGATTGATTGTTTGATTGATTGATTGATTGATTGATTGATTGATTGATTGATTGATTGATTGATTGATTGATTGATTGATTGATTGATTGATTGATTGATTGATTGATTGATTGATTATACTAGGAAGGCTAATAGATTCTTATTGTGTTTTGTTAAAGAAAGTGCAAATGTATTGATCAAAAAAGGTTTCATACTTTTAAGTACATGTATGTTATAATTCTTTTCTATTGTTTGGGATCTGAATTACTGGATTACAGTATGAATTTCTTGTGTCCCATCCTTTTTGTGAAATATTGGTGTAGTTAATTTTCTGCAACTCAAGTTCTTCAAAGTTTTTGTTCCAAATTAAGTTTATTTGTATAGTTACCCATGACATATGGGAGTGCATGTGTACTAGCAAACTCACAATAATTATTATTGCCACAAAGAGGGAAATTCATGAATGCACTGTACTGTAAAACTGTGGGAAATCATGAAATGTTTTTTGTCATCAAGTATCTTCATCTGCACTCTAGTTTAATGGAAGTGTTAAGTAGTATTTCCAAAGAGACCCCAATGCAGAGAATGACCACACAGACATTCCTGACATTTGTGCTTCCCTTTACTAATTTGCTACTTTCACATTTTCATAATTTTGGACTGTTACACTTTTTCACTCCATCATAGACGATGAATACCTAAGCTCTTACGCCAAAACGTCTTTCAGTGTTTTTTTTTTTTTTGTTGTTGTTGTTGCTGTTTTTTTTTTGTTTACAAAATGTTTGCTTTTTAACGTTTTTTAAACCAATGTCAAACCATTTTCAGGGTTGTCGCTAAGCGCCGGCTGCCGGCGAAATTCGCCGGCTGGGAAAGAGGTCATCGCCGGCTGAATTTTGGGTGGCAAACACTCGGTTAAAAGGGCAATGAACAGTTCTTCAGTTATCCACTAGCAATGGTTCGATTTAGAATAATATATTTTAAGTGAAAAGGTTGAATAAACTCCTGACTACCAGGCTTGAGTATCGATGCCATAAAGTAATTGAAATAAAGTCTTCTTTTGAGGACTTGTTTACCGTGTCCTCTTTCCGTTTTCTGCGTCCGCCATCTTGTCAACACGAAGCTTGGTAGCCCCCGCATTCAAGGCGTTGCGAAAGATTGGGAAACGAGTTTGTTACCAGGTATTTGTGTCAGATCGGAGAAAGAAGAAGTCTTTCTCTGTAGCATGACAGAGAAAAAAAAACATGAAGGAACTTCTTCGTAATGTTTTAATACAGCTTTCAATTGATTAAATTTTATTGTTTATAACATGTTTATGCCCATGAATAGCAAGAAGAACTGGGCAAACGGAGGAACAACTGAACAAACCAGAAACCAAAAACCAGAAACGTAAACGGTCCGCCGAGTGCTCGCCGGCGAAAACGAACTAACGAGAAACCGAGTGAACGAACCCGCGAAACTGGATGAACAGCTGAACGACTGTGTGGACAGCTCTTTTGTTTGCAGTTCTAAGCGTTTATAAGAATCAATTTTCTGATATTCTAGTGCAAACTTAAAAGCACTTGTCTTTTCGCAACGAATGGAAAGCGATGTAGCTTTCGTTCTCATTACTTTAATGTTAAGTAAATATTGAAAATCTTACGCACGTATTTTCATTTTTAATGTTAGAGTATACACGGCATTCATGAAAAATGGGTTTTAGTTAGATTAGATTAATTGTAGTTAGGCTTTGAATTTTGTTTAGGATAGTTAGGTTATTTCTAATTTTTATATTCCTGATGGATTTTACCGTGTTTAAATAAAGAACTATTCTTCTAGTGAGCTCACCAAAAAGAGAATTAAGAAAACAGCATAGATTAACGAACTGAAGTAAAACAAAGCACTGTCTGCTCAGAAGGTCTGTCATTCCCCTTAGGGGCACAGTGAACAGACCTGGTAGAGAGTTCAAGGAACGCCAAACAACGAAAACCACACAAAAGAAATATGGAAACGTAAAAGCGAAGGAGAAAATTTTGAATAAATTCAGGGTGAATCTCTGTACCTTCTCTTTAGTAGTAGTTTCTTTTTGCATAAAAGAGCCCCAAGATTTCACCAGAGTGCACCAAATTGAATTAAAATTTTCAAAATTTCCTGAGGAGGCCCCCCATACCCCCCTAATGGGAGGGGGCGACCCTCTCCCATACCTACCCCTCCGTCGGCTACGCCGACGGCAGAAGGCACTTCACGCCTTCTTTAGCCGGCTCAATTTCTCAGCTAACCGGCAGACAAATTTCTTAGCTACAACCCTGAATCATTTTACATATCTCAGTTGATTACTGTTTGTATTCTTTCTATAGGAACTTGAGTCCATTGATGCGCTATTTGGCTGTAAAATATCTCCTGGAAAAAATATAAGAAGTCCTCCTTTGGGTACTATCCTTTCTGGCGTCGAGAAAAATGTTGAACTTTGTGGAACAATATCCTTCAAAAAGTGGCAGAACTGTACAGGAAGTATGATGAATCCTTACACAGGAGAAATTTTTGGAATCTTGAAGTCCCACAACAGTTACGAATCCTCGCAGAAATCTGCAAATGGTTAAACTTGGCAGTGAACCATCAAGCAGTACATTTTCCACTGTTCCTTATGGTCTTCATCCTGGCCAGTCCAGCCTCTCAAATGCTCCTTCAGTGAACTATCAAGCAAGACATTTCAAGACTGTTCAAACAGTCTTCATTTTTGGAACTCAAGCAACCCAAATACTCTTCCAGTGAACTATCAAGCAACACATTTCCCACTGTTCCTGACAGTCTTCATCGTTGCTACTCTAGCCTCTCAAATGCTCCTCCAGTGAACTATGAAGTAAGAAATTTTCCTCCGTTCCTTGCAGTCTTCAGCATTTATCCTGGCAACAATGAGTCGGGGTGGTTACCCGATGATACCCCCTGTTTAACAGGCTAATACCTTTGACTAAATGAAAGTTAAAGGGGGGACCAGGAAACCAATCCCATCTCCACACATCCTCAAACCTAAGTCTACCACACAACTCTCCCTATGGTGGCAATCTTGGAATATTTCTAAAGGGGTTAACCTATGAATAAATGTAGTCACTTAACTTCTTTACTAATTTTTTCCTAGTCTCTTCCACTTTTTATTTATTCCAGACAATAACAATATAACAAAATTAATAGGCATTTCCTTTCTATAAATACCTTCTTTTTATCTAACCCACGCATATCTTTAAAGTTCTTCAACAAAAATGACTGTTATATAATAACAGCCAGTTTTGCCACTTATCACCATACCTTACCCTGCTGCCACACTCACAATATACATATAGGCCCTTGCAATGCCATTCTCAAGTAAGACCTTCGTAAATCTTAATCTCTTTGATTGACAGGCATTTGACCTAACCCAACCCTAACCCCCCAAAAAGCATTGTGGTTACAAGCCAAAACCTCAGGAAAAATACATGAAATCTTAATTATGTGACAATGAACATCGCACACGCAAATACCATGAAAATCTTTATTAACGGTAAAGCAATTCAAGAAAAAACAAATGAATAGAAAAATACAAGATGGCCGCCAAAAGAAAGAAGAAATTTTAAAATGTGAAAATTTTTCTTTTGGGCTTGCACACCAATATAAATATGATTCCCATAACGAAAAAAATGTAACAGAACACATAAGAAATCTCTTAAAATTACGAAAATATTCAACTTTCAAAAAAATTGTTGGCACATCAACATTCTTCGAACCCTAACCCTAACCCTAGGTAAAGACCACGCGATAAAAGCCTCCCAGCAGAAAATTGTACACCAAAAAATCTGGTACGTTCAAGGTTTTACATCACAACCCCAGGTACAATATCACATTCATAATGGATTGTATGTTGGACACAGGCTACCCTAAATTCCCCTTTTAAGCACAATTGTCCATACAGATGTATATCTTGGATACTTTAATAATACTTAATGATAATACTTTATTTCTACACGTGACACCAAGGAGCTCCTCAGTGCTTGTTAAGACATGCACGTGTGTACAAATGTAATTAATAAAATTGTACAAATGTAAAAGAATAAGATTAATCAGTTAAAAATTGTACAAATGTAAAAGAATAAGATTAATCAGTTAATCAATAAACACTACCGAAATACTAACTAGTAATTAATCTATATACAAAATTTACAAACTTCAAAAATTTCAATTCTCCACGCTTCAAGTCATATGAACTTTAAGAGCCCGCTTAAAAGATACAATGTCTTTAGTTTCTCTAACCATTGGAGGTAGCGCATTCCACAGATTACTGACCAAAAAGGTAAACGATCGATGCATACACTCCAAATTAAATGGGGGAGCTTCCAACCCACGTAAATTGAATGAGGGATGAATTCACGACCTTCGCGGACTTATTACTTTCCGCACTTTACAACACCCCAAAATGCCCGTTTTATGCAAAATTGACCATATGTCTTGGATGAAAGGTAATTCAAGGCATTCACGGGGTGAGTTTCACTTATTACTAAACCCACTTTACATCGCCCCAAAATGCCCGTTTTATGCACAATTGACCATTAATAAGTGTTGGATGAGGGGTAAATTCAGGGCATTCGCGGGGTGAGTCTCACTTATTACTAAACCCACTTTACATCACCCCAAAATGCCCGTTTTATGCACAATTGACCATAAGTGTTGGATGAGGGGTAAATTCAGGGCATTCGCGGGGTGAGTCTCACTTATTACTAAACCCACTTTACATCACCCCAAAATGCCCGTTTTATGCACAATTGTCCATATATCTTGGATGAGGGGTCAATTCACGGCATTCGCGGAGTGTTTTTGACTTATTACTTAACCCACTTTACATCACCCCAAAATGTCCGTTTTATGCACAATTGCATTGTCCATATATCTTGGATGAGGGGTCAATTCACGGCATTCGCGGGGGGTTTTTGACTTATTACTTGACCCACTTTACATCACCCCAAAATGCCCATTTTATGCACAATTGACCATATATCTTGGATGAGGGGTGAATTCACGGCATTCGCGGAGTGTTTTTGACTTATTACTTGACCCACTTTACATTACCCCAAAATGTCCGTTTTATGCACAATTGACCGTATGTCTTGGATGAGGGGTGAATTCACGGCAATCGTGGAGTGCTTTTGACTTATTACTTAACCCACTTTACATCACCTCAAAATGTCCGTTTTATGCCCAATTGTCCATATATCTTGGATGAGGGGTCAATTCACGGCATTCGCGGAGTGCTTTTGACTTATTACTTGACCCACTTTACATCACCCCAAAATCAGGTCCGTTTTACGCAGAATTGACCATATATCTTGGATGAGGGGTCAATTCACGGCCTTTTTAGGGTGTGTTTGACTCATTACCTAACCCACTTTATGTCAACCCAAAATGTCCGTTTCTCGAACAATTGTCCATATATCTTGGATGAGAGGTGAATTCACGGCATTCGCGGAGTGTTTTTGACTTATTACTTGACCCACTTTACATCACCCCATTATGCCCATTTTATGCAAAATTGACCATATATCTTGGATGAGGGGTGAATTCACGGCATTCGCGGAGTGTTTTGACTTATTACTTGACCCACTTTACATCACCCCAAAATGCCCATTTTATGCACAATTGTCCATATATCTTGGATGAGGGGTCAATTCACGGCATTCGCGGAGTGTTTTGACTTATTACTTGACCCACTTCACATCACCCCAAAATGCCCATTTTATGCACAATTGTCCATATATCTTGGATGAGGGGTCAATTCACTGCATTCGCGGGGGGTTTTTGACTTATTACTTGATCCACTTTACATCACCCCAAAATGCCCATTTTATGCACAATTGACCATATATCTTGGATGAGAGGTGAATTCACGGCATTCGCGGAGCTTTTTGACTTATTACTTAACCCACTTTACATCACCCCAAAATGCCCATTTTATGCACAATTGACCATATATCTTGGATGAGGGGTGAATTCACTGGTTGGCGGGTTGCTTTTGAGTAATTTCTTAACCCACGTTACATCACTTTAAATGCCCTTTTTATTGAAAACAATGATCTCGTTTCGCATCTGAAAAAATAGTTGTTTTACAGGAAAATTGCTCCACATCTCTTGGATTGGCCATGGTATCATATCTGTGCTTAAAGAGGCACCGTCACGGGGATTTGTTAATATTTCAAATCACATAAATGCTCGTGGATGTGTTCACAGTAACTTAAGAAAAATGACCCAGATTTAACACTATAGTGTACTAAAACTCCCTCTGGGGTCTTTTTTCCATAGACGTACTGGGTCGGGATAACTCAAAACTTATACTATTGCATTTTAACAAAAAATAAATAAATAAATGAATGAAAAATAATCAATAAATTGTCGTCTTCATCATTTTCTCTTTGGCAATCCACTTAATTGTGCCCAGCAAACGTGATATATATGAAAAAATAAAAAATAAAAATAAAATAATTAGATGTGGTCCTAAGCCCTTAGACTTGTACCGTAAAGTTCCGATAGTAGCGACCCTCGTTACTTTCGGAATTAGCAGCTTTTGGGCTCATTACTTTTCGTGGAGTCGTTACTTTCGGGGAACAAAAACCAGAAAGCAAAGCTAGCGCTAGCTTTTTTTTCCGAAACGAAAAATAATATGATTCTTACAGGGCGCAAACATTAGACAGAATAAAGACTATTCTGACGCAAGCGTGCCAGACGACATTTGGGCTTGCAACTCCAGGTGCAACGAGCAAGATTCAACCACTCGATGTTGCATTCAATGCTGAATTTAAGAAGAATGTTGACAGACTCACTACGGAACATTTTTTCGCAAGGCCCAGAGCTATTTATGAGTGGAAAAATAAGCGCTGGTGATCGGCGTGTGCTTTTCACGAAATGGGTGGACACGGCATGACAAAGAGATCTCGTGTCGGCTGAAAGACAGAGTTATCCGTTCATTTGTGAAATGTGGTCATGGTAGTAGGGACAGTGAAATTAACATCGATGGTCTACCGGACTACCGCATGAATGAATCAGCCGATGTAGAGGAAACCGAATTCTTCTCAGTGCTTTTAGTCCATGACATATCAATGCGTTTTATACTGCAGTATATAGAGTTTTGACTTTTAATTTGAAGAAACATTTCTGTTTAACGCGAAATTTTACCAGTTAAGTTATCACATTGTGCCATCGATAAGTGAACTGATGTCAACGACGGATGATGGCTTAAGGCTTTCCCTTGTTTTAAAGTGCCTTATTGTGATCATTTTGTCAATGCATGAAGATATTAGTTTTGTACCCATGGTTTAATGATGATATAATATTCAGGCTCGAAGGGACAGGAGGAAGGGGCGAGAAGATGAAAGACAAGTGGACTCCCATCGGATCTAGTAGTCAGTTTAAAGTTAAGAGGAATTATGTTATACATCTGATGAACGAAGCTAGATGTCCTTATTACAGGCAATTTATTGATAAAAATAGTTCGGACCAATCAAAGCTGTTCCGGGCTAGTAAGAGTCTATCAAATCTTCTAGCGGAGAAGTCTTTTCCAACTCATCAGTACCAACGCCTCTGTTCTCGCAAATGAGATGGGTGTGCCCTGGAACCCTTCCCGTCATCCGTCTTGTTGCTTTGTATTGAGGAGTTACTTCATGTGATTAGTAGGATGGCTGGAACATATCATTAGAGCATGGTTACTTCGCTGACGAATGGAAAAAGGCATTAGTGCATCCCCTGCTCAAAACATCTGGTCTGCAATTGATAAACAAGAACTTTCGGCCTGTGAGTGACCTACAGTTCACGTCCAAACTTACAGAGAAGGCGGTTGCCCACAATTACAGGAGCACATGCGAATCAAAAAAATAAAAATTTGTTTATTTAAAAAATAAAAAACAAATTGGAAAAAACTTTAAAAAATTTGTTAGAAGCCACAAAGTTTTGACGTTACTTAATTTCGAGGGGTCGTTACCTTCGGAGGGTCCTTAGTATCGGAACGTTACGGTATGTTGTGGGACATCCAGGCACTGGAGATGTTTTGCGTATCGGGTCCGCGATTATGTAGGTGTTGTCTAGTAAAACGTTCCACACAAATCAAGGGCTAAAATGATTTAGTTTTGATCGTAAGCAGCACTACGTTTATTTCTGACGTAAAATTGATCAAATTTCGCAGCTTCGTAACACGGTTTCTCACTCCACCCTAGCCTATACAAATATACCCGGTCATCGTATACGATGGCTTGCGGGACCATATTTAGAGATGGTTTACGGAGCAAAATAAGGCCTAAAATGATTTATTTTTGATCGGAAGCAGCACTACGTTTATTTCCGACGTAAAATTGATCAAATTTTGCAACTACGGGAAACGGTTTCTCACTCAAGCCTAGCCAACATGTACAAATTTACCCGGTCATCGTATACGGTGGCTTGCGGGAATATATTTAGAGATGGTTTGCGGAGCAAAATAAGGGCTAAAGTGTTTCATTTTTGATCGAACGGCAGCACTACGTTTATTTTTGACGTAAAATTGATCAAATTTCGCAACTTCGGGAAACGGTTTCTGAGTCCAGCGTAGCCAATACAAATTTACCCAGTCATCGTATACGATGGCTAACGGGAATACATTTAGGGTTTACGGAGCAAAATAAGGGCCAAAATGATTTATTTTTGATTGTAAGCAGCACTACGTTTATTTTTGACATAAAATTGATCAAATTTCGCAACTTCGTAAAACGGCTTCTCAGTCCAGCGTAGCCAATACAAATTTACCCAGTCATCGTATACGATGGCTTGCGGAAATATATTTACAGATGGTTTGCGGAGCAAAATAAGGGCTAAAATGATTTCTTTTTGATCGTAAGCATCACTACGTTTATCTCCGATGTAAAATTGATCAAATTTCGCAACTTCGTAAAACGGCTTCTCAGTCCAGCGTAGCCAATACAAATTTACCCGGTCATCGTATACGATGGCTTACGGGAATATATTTAGAGATGGTTTACGGAGCAAAATGATTTCTTTTTTATCGTAAGCAGCACTACGTTCATCTCTGACGTAAAATTGATCAAATTTCGCAACTTCGTAAAACGGCTTCTCAGTCCAGCGTAGCCAATACAAATTTACCCAGTCATCGTATACGATGGCTTACGGGAATATATTTAGAGATGGTTTATGGAGCAAAATAAGGGCTAAAATGATTTCTTTTTTATCGTAAGCAGCACTACGTTCATCTCTGACGTAAAATTGATCAAATTTCGCAACTTCGTAAAACGGCTTCTCAGTCCAGCGTAGCCAATACAAATTTACCCAGTCATCGTATACGATGGCTTACGGAAATATATTTAGAGATGGTTTACAGAGCAAAATAAGGGCTAAAATGATTTCTTTTTGATCGTAAGCAGCACTACGTTTATTTCCGACGTAAAATTGATCAAATTTTGCAACTTCGGGAAACGGCTTCTCAGTCCAGCGTAGCCAATACAAATTTACCCAGTCATCGTATACGATGGCTTGCGGAAATATATTTACAGATGGTTTGCGGAGCAAAATAAGGGCTAAAATGATTTCTTTTTGATCGTAAGCATCACTACGTTTATCTCCGATGTAAAATTGATCAAATTTCGCAACTTCGTAAAACGGCTTCTCAGTCCAGCGTAGCCAATACAAATTTACCCGGTCATCGTATACGATGGCTTACGGGAATATATTTACAGATGGTTTACGAAGCAAAATAAGGGCCAAAATGATTTATTTTTGATCGTAAGCATCACTACGTTTATCTCTGACGTAAAATTGATCAAATTTCGAAACTTCGGGAAACGGCTTCTCAGTCCAGTGTAGCCAATACAAATTTACCCGGTCATCGTATACTATGGCTTGCGGAAATATATTTAGAGATGGTTTGCAGAGCAAAATAAGGGCTAAAATGATTTCTTTTTTAACGTAAGCATGCAGCACTACATTTATTTCCGACGTAAAATTGATCAAATTTCGCAACTTCGGGAAACGGCTTCTCAGTCCAGCGTAGCCAATACAAATTTACCCGGTCATCGTATACGATGGCTTGCGGAAATATATTTAGAGATGGTTTGCGGAGCAAAATAAGGGCTAAAATGATTTCTTTTTTAACGTAAGCAGCACTACGTTCATCTCTGACGTAAAATTGATCAAATTTCGCAACTTCGGGAAACGGCTTCTCAGTCCAGCGTAGCCAATACAAATTTACCCGGTCATCGTATACGATGGCTTGCGGAAATATATTTAGAGATGGTTTGCGGAGCAAAATAAGGGCTAAAATGATTTCTTTTTTAACGTAAGCAGCACTACGTTTATCTCTGACGTAAAATTGATCAAATTTCGCAACTTCGGGAAACGGCTTCTCAGTCCAGCGTAGCCAATACAAATTTACCCAGTCATCGTATACGATGGCTTACGGGAATATATTTACAGATGGTTTACGAAGCAAAATAAGGGCCAAAATGATTTATTTTTGATCGTAAGCATCACTACGTTTATCTCCGACGTAAAATTGATCAAATTTTGCAACTTCGTAAAACGGCTTCTCAGTCCAGCGTAGCCAATACAAATTTACCCGATCATCGTATACGATGGCTTACGGGAATATATTTAGAGATGGTTTACGGAGCAAAATAAGGGCTAAAAGGATTTATTTTTTATCGTAAGCAGCACTACGTTTATCTTCGACGTAAAATTAATCAAATCTCGCCACTTCTCGAAACGGCTTTCCAGTCCAGCGTAGCCAATACAAATTTACCCGGTCATCGTATACGATGGCTTGCGGGAATATATTTAAAGATAATTTGCGAAGCAAAATAAGGGCTAAAGTGACTTATTTTTGATAGTAAGCATCACTACGTTTATTTCCGACGTAAAATTGATCAAATTTTGTAACTTCGCGAACTGCTTCTCAGTCCAGCCTAACCAATTCAAATTTACCCGGTTATCGTATACGATGGGTTACGTGGCGTTGTGCAGTGCGTTATGGGTAATATACTATAGTCGTACGATACACGGCTGATTGGTGCATTTTCAGCGGCTGTTACCCATTGGGGTCGAGTGAATCGGGTGGCGGAGAACGAATCTAAAAGTATTCCGAACTGAGAAGTTCAATATTGAAAGCCGGAGAAAAGGATTTCATTTTCATGTTTATATTGCTTCAGTGGTTCCGGTTAGCTGGATAAATATGTCAACCACAAAAAAGAGTAGTTCATGATCGCAGTATTGATCTAGAAGGATGGCGTTTACGTCGAATTTCAACCCGGACCGGAAATGTGTTTCCTCCCCTTCAAACTCGTGCTCTGCACAAATTGCAAACGATATCGAAGGAGATTTCTCTCGCCAAAGCTCGAAATATCACGCCAAAGAAAATGGTGAGTAAATTACTTAAGCATGTAAAGTATTAGTATTATTTTGCGTGCATTTCGTTGCTAGCGTATAAACGTTAATGAACGAGAAATGATGCATTCGAAGAATTTCCCTCTTAATCTGAAGTACTTAATGAACCTCGGGAATGAAATAAAACAAATTATTATATCAGTGTCTCCAAAAGGGTTCCGATCGTATTTTTCCTTAGTTAAGGACTCACAGAATCTGTAAAACACAAAGTTTTCGATAGAACTCACGAAAAGCAAAGGACTGAAGTGATTAATATTTAAAATTAAATTATTGAAAAAAGTGCATATGTACAATAAGCCTCATTTAGTTTTTGTAGTACAGTCAACACCCTTTATGGGTTTTTTATTGCGGCGGATACGCTTGGGACTGCAAGGTATTGTCCTTAATAGCGAGAGTCCGTTATGCGGTCTAGATGTAGTATAAAAGAATGATGTGAAGTTTAGCATATGAGCCAGTCTACAATTTCTTACACATTCTGCACGGTGAAAAAACTGTTACCCAACAATGTATGGCGGTATGTGCACAATTTCTACGAAAAAAAAAATTAATCATTTTTGAGGCAGTTTTCTCCAATAGAATAAAATGAGACTAGTCTTTGCCCAGGTTAAGTTTCTTTTTAGACTGCAATACAAGCAACTTTCCCTGCAACAGATACCTTCTGGACAACAATATCCTGGGGCAAGACATATTTTCTGTAAAACTTTGTTGCTAGGACTTCAGTCATAATAATAATAATAATAATAATAATAATAATAATAAAATAATAATAATAATAATAATAATAATAATACAGTACCACCTGGAACTATTGACCCATCGGGACTAGGGCATACCTCGTCTTTACCGTGGGTAGTGGCCGCGCGTTCACCTAGGTGAAACACGGTCGTTCTGCGGTGAAGACGAGGTGCGGTGCGGTAAATTTGCCGAGGACGAAAAGACGAGGCGTGCCGCGGGAAAGAACAATGAGGACTGGTTGCATTTCTAAAATAAGCGTTAGCGTGAGTGAAGACATTTATACTGCAAGTGTTCGAGGTGCGAAGAATCAGTGCCTAATCGAAGGAGTAATTTGAAGTCAAAATGGCGTTGGGTAGTTCGCGTAATAATTCAAATACTGAAATCCTGAATCTTTGCCTCGGCAAATGTTTGTATTCAGTCTTTTCAGAGATAATAAAAGTAACTATAACAATCCAACACTTGAAAGAAGCTTGTTACATGTATCTCCGGGGTATGTTAAATACGCAGTGAAATACGTGTATGTTGATTTACCTGCTTTTCAAAACACTCAGTATAAGTTTACGAAAGAGAGTTCGCTGAATTGTCATAAAAAATCCCTTTTTTATGACAAGCGACAGGGCAAACGTCTTGTAAATTAACCGTAATTTGCATAGGAGCAAGTTTGACGTTTGTTTTGCACTCGTGGGAACCGCTGCTTCTGATTCGTCAGCTTTTTTTGTACGTGTCTGACCAAACAGCTGCTAAAAATATCTCCTGAATTTTAGAGCAAGTTTGTGTTCTAAAAAATCGGATATTGAGAGGGAATATTATTCTTGTTGCAGTGCCAAGTTCATTTTAAAAGAAAGAGGTTTAAAATAGACTGTAGACACAAGCAACAAAATTTGCAAAGTCGACACAAGGGTTTCAAGTTACAATAACATCGTCCCGCGCGAACATACATGTATGTTTTATAATCTGTAAATTTCGTGGGTCAGTTTTTTTTCTTTTGCTTCTCCTCACTTAAAATTGAAATAACTTGGGAAAAAATACAAAGTAAACAGCGGACTAACATTCTGGAACACTGCCGTGTTGCATCAAACAGCTTGTCACGTCAGGAGTCCGAGTGACAATGACCGTATTCGGGCGCTGAGCTATGGTTGGCGAAATGGTGCAAAATTCAGGATAAATATTTATTCACATTCATCTATAATATCCATTCACATTCACGATTAATATTTTGATTAACAAATAAAATCGTTCACATTCAGCATTTATATCTATATTCTGGATCAATATTGGTTCACATTCAAGATTTGTATTCGTTCAGTAGTTATAACTTCATCCACATTCAACTATTGTATCGGTTCACACTCACAGTACGCCGAATGGTGCAAAATTCACGAAATATTTCCATCCAGCAATTTCTGCGCATCGTATCTTGCGCGCACCACATGATATAAAATGACCTCATACCCAGAGCCCGCGCTTTCGTGATCAAAATGGCGGATGCGGGTGAATATGGTGTCTCTGATTGAAAACTTTTTTTGGAGCAATACTTGTTGTCCTTAACACGTTCATCATTAGCAGCTTTTGTCCCAAGGCAATAATGATCACCACATTACTGAGTTGGCGCATGTTGGTTTGCTTGTTTGCACAGATGATACTCACATTTTTCCCATCCCTTCAGGGTTGAGAAGAAAACTTCGTGAATCGTAAAATATCTCGTGTTATCTGTAACACCATCGAGTGTATCTCAATGTAAGATAAAATGATCTCAGTAAGCTTAACATGTCAACAGGTAATTCAACTCCTATGCCTATCTTTGATGGTTGTTAGTTTACCTGGCTCAGCCGAAATATTTAAAGATTACTGTTCTATCATGATGTTTAATATAACAACGTAAATATCAAATAACTTATACAGGGAAAAGCATGACGCAAATATCAATTTTCCTCCGTGTCCAATTCGTCCTTGAAATCCGTTGCAGGGAATAAGTACAGGGCTGTTTTCTTATTCAATGGATTATGTTTCAGCGCAAACATGCCAGATGCCCTGGTTTATTGCCCTGTTGATTTTAAAGGAAGACAGAACCATTACTTTGAAAAGAGGAAACAATATTGCAAGGGTAAGATCTTATGAAGACCATGAAATAGATCAATTTGTCCCACTTATTGTATGAAAGACCTACAGTTTGTACTCGATTACATTTAACAGTTCAATTTTATATCACATCAGTGTTATTGTTGTCTGTCAGGATGTCTCAAGAAACAAGGTCAATTTTTTCCGGGAGTCATTGCTTGCCATTTTAATTATGATTGACAGAAGTATAAAACACAACCATTTGCTGAGTTGAGAAATACACAGAAAAAGTCTTACAACAGTATATCAGTTCCATGTTATAGAGCGGTTTTCAAATGAGTGTCGTAAAACCAAGGGTGACCTGGAACACTGTTCGCCCGTTTTGGCCCGGGACGCTCTCTTGGCAATTCTCTTGCGGCTGAAGAAGCCGCCGATTGAATCAGGTCCCTTGTCTTGTTGAGAAAGCCGTCGTCTCACACCCTGGCATTTCGCATTTCCTCTCGAATGCAGCGTCTGATGGTGTCCTCAACACGCTCAACATTCTCCACCATGTTCCTTCCGCAAACACGTCACGTGACACAGGAGATTACGTAATGCGCGATTTTGCTTGCTCGGTGCGACCTGAATGAATATCCCACCTCATGGATATCCATCGTGAATGTGAACAAAAATTGATCCTAAATATAGATAGGGATGCTGAATATGAACGTTATTTATTTGTGAATCAAAATATAAATCGTGAATGTGAATGGATATTGAGTTGCTGAATTTTGCACCATGTTGCCCACCATACTGAGCGACACAAAACATGCCAAAATATTGTTTGTTTTCAATTTATAAATGATTTTAAAAGGTCCGGCAAACGGAACTCCACAGACTGAGTCGAAAATTCAAGTTTGCTTGTTTTTTCTTGGGACGTTCGATAGTGAATATTGCGCATTGTCCACAAGAAGTCTTCAAATATTTTGGGTATACCGAGTTTTGAGATATTAAATCAGAATCTTCCTCAAAGGATTTTTGAAATGTGGTCGGATACTCGAAAACGGATTCTCATTTACTTCAAATGGTTCAAGCCTTCAAGGGCCGAGAATCGTATGTGTATCGCACATGATCGTCATCCCTGGTTAATGTTCTTTGGTGTGATTTTGCCATTAGAAGCTGACGAACCAAAACACAAAGTAAAGGAGACAAAAGCGTATTCAAACTCTACCGCGTCTTTTCTTTACCGAGGTTTTACCGAGGTGAACTTTCCCGCGGCAACTTTGGAGCCATACCGCAACTGAACCAAGGAAAAAAAACGTCCTACTGCGGGAATACCGAGGGAAACCCGCGAGTAGGTCCCGCGGCAACGACGCGGCAAAGGGTCTATAGTTCTAGGCGGTACTGTAATAATAATAATAATGACCGTTTATTAAGATTGAACTTATAGCAGCCTGTAAGGCTAAATTACAGAGTTACAATACAAACTAAAATAAAGAAATGGTATTATGTGGAGCATTAAATCACAGAGGCTAGAATAAAACTATTTTACATGTACTATAATAATATATAAAACATAATCACAATGAAAATAACAAGTGAATAAAATATAATAATGAGATAAGTCAATGTACAGTTAATATTTGAATGTAATAAACTGCTGCGAATGCTGTGTTCTGCACCTCTGCCGGTCTCCATACAAGAAACTTCTAAACTTACACCTGGATCTTAAATCATAATTAGGGGCTATCCGTTCTACTCTGGGTAAAAGAAAAGCCAAAGGATGCTCTGGGGATTTTAACTTTTCTATGTAATTAAGGACGCTGCCTTCTTTTGTTACTGCGCATACGTTCTGTGCATCTCAAGATACTCAGGTTTCCTATGGGTGGTGCCTACTAATACAGAGATATTTATTGTGTGGTTTAAAACTATGTGGAGAAAGCAGAACTCAGCAAGTGCTCTTGGTATTCAAAATGAAAATCGGGGGTAACCATGCATTTTTCCGAGATAACAAAGCTTCAATTTGGAAAAAAAAAACGACATACATTGCTTTGCATTTTAGGGCTTTTTAGAATAATTGTGGCTTTACTGTCTCTAAAAAATATGTGGTTACCCCCAATTTTCTTTTTGGATTCGAATAGCCTTTACAAAGATCTGCTTTTTCCGCATAGTCATAAGCTGCGCAAAAATACTTCGGTGTTGGTAGGCAGATCTTCTATCCTCTATGGTAGTAAGGCTGGCAGCAGCCAGAGCCTCTTGATAAGTAAGCACAGGGAAAATAATACTCATGGCTTTTTTCTGCACATTTTCTTATGTATGTGCCAATACATTGTGGAATATTCTGCCAAACAGGCACAGCATATTCTAACAGAGGTTGAATAGTTGATAAATACACCTTAACTAATGATTTTATAAAGAAACCTAATTTCTTATAAGCCTCATGATATCATTTAGTTTAATTTTCCTTGCCATTTTTACCATCGACTCAAAAACCTGTATTTAAATTTAAATAAATAATAAAACTTTCATTTCATGCATTGTTCTGTTTTGTTTCAGAATCTACACCATTCACTTCCTCTGCTGGATTCAGGACCATCATTTTTGCTGTCCTAACACTTCAAGCAACATGTTATTTTTCACTGCTCCGATACTCCAGAACGAGACCAAACAAAATGTACTTTGCCTCCACAGCTGTCTTTCTGGCAGAAGTTATAAAGCTGTTGGTGACCTTGGTAGTGATATATTTTCAGCACAGGAGTCTAAAAAGTTTTGCATCATTTGTCGTGGACAATTTTCTATTAAACCCCTTGGACATGCTCAGACTCTCAGTGCCGTCAGTACTGTATGTTATACAAAACAATCTTGTTTACATTGCAATGACACATCTGGAATCAACAACATTTCAGGTATACATGTAGTAAACATGTGCTTGTTAAAATAATTTTTCATTTTTTCAACAGGCTTAACATATTCCATCACATTATTTCCATTGCGCATATGCCGCACATTGACATTCCAATCCTAGCAGTATGCAGGATGTTTGTCCCATGAACCTAGTTTAATGGCCATACATCTGTAGCTCTCACCAGTCTCCTGTAGCTCAGTGGTAGAGCATCCGAACCAGTAATCAGAAGGACTTAGGTTTGACTCCTGATAGGAGCACTCAGATTTTTCAGTTTCCGAGTATGCCTGTGTCATTTACTGATTAAATACATCATAATTTGTCATAAAATAACACTTGGTTGGGACAAATGAAAGAAGACCCTTGCTTACCGTTACTTAAAAATGTAAACAACTTTTATTCTTCACGTAGCTGTCGATTAGCATAGCTTAAGAATTTGGTGGTGGCTTTTCTAATTCAAATTTGGATCACGCAAAATTTACAATTCACTGATTTCTAGCTTTTTGTTTATCATCGTCATGGCAATATCAATCTTGCCAAAACATCAATCCTGGCAAACTTCAATCCAAAACCAATTACTGGTGTAAATTTTGCATCGATTGGTATTTGCAGAATCTTGACTGCACCTAATTTAGTAATAGCCAGTTGAAAAAGTACAGTACCACCTGGAACTATTGACCCATCGGGACTAGGGCATACCTCGTCTTTACCGCGGGTAGTGGCCGCGCGTCCACCTAGGTGAAAACACGGTCGTTCCGCGGTGAAGACGAGGTGCAGTGTGCCGCGGTAAATTTGCCGCGGGAAAGAACAATGAGGACTGGTTGCATTTCTAAAATAAGCGTTAGCGTGAGCGTGAGTGAAGACATTTATACTGCAAGTGTTCGAGGTGCGAAGAATCGGTGCTTAACTGAAGGAGTAATTTGAAGTCAAAATGGCGTTGGGTAGTTCGCGTAATAATTCAAATATTGAAATCCCAAATGTCACGTCAGGAGTGCGATTGACAATGACCGTCAATGTGTTGGAATTGCAAATATTATTCGGGCGCTGAGCGGCACAAAACATGCCGAAATATTATTTGTTTTCAATTTATAAATGATTTTAAAAGGTCCGGCAAACGGAACACCACAGACTGTGTCGGAAATTCAAGTTTGCTTGGTTTTTCTTGAGCAAATCTGCACGCTTCGAAGCTTCGATAGTGAATATTGCGCATTGTCCACAAGAAGTCTTCAAATATTTTGGGTATACCGAGTTTTGAGATATTAAATCAGAATCTTCCTCAAAGGATTTTTCAATGTGGTCGGATACTCGAAAACGGATTCTCATTTTCTTCAAATGGTTCAAGCCTTCAAGGGCCGAGAATCGTGTGTGTATCGCTCATGATCGTCATCCCTAGTTAACGTTCTTCGGTGCGATTTTGTCATAAGAAGCTGACGAACCAAAACACAAAGCAAAGGAGACAAAAGTGTATTCAAACTCTACCGCGTCTTTTCTTTACCGAGGTTTTACCTAGGTGAACTTTCCCGCGGCAACTTTGGAGCCATACCGCAACTGAACCGAGGAAAAAAACCGTCCTACTGCGGGAATACCGAGGGAAACCCGCGAGTAGGTCCCGCGGCAACGACGCGGCAAATGGGTCTATAGTTCTAGGCGGTACTGTACAAGTTTGCAAGGTATGGTCCCTAAAAAACTGTATTGAAACACCTTTAAATACCGCGTGCACTAATAGATGATGAAGAGATGTATGAGAAATTATTAAATGATTCATTGATATTAACTATTTCTCTTTTGTTTTTAACCTCTCGTAAGCGACCACTTGTCACATACGTCCTCATATCTATCTCCTGCTGGGAAATGGACAATTTACCGGGTTTCCTGAAATAGACTTTGCCTTAGCGAAACAGACTTGTCCCATCATCAGTTTGCCATAATTTATCACAGGCAAATCATCAAATTGGATACTGAAATTCTTTGGCAATATAATTTTGGGAAGTTTAACAACATTGTTGTGGCTACTTAACTCTTGAGTCACCTTATAATGCTAATGAGTTCAAAATTTAGACCCTTCATGGTCTGACCTCTCGTAAGCGACCACCTCCCGTAAGCGACCACCTTGACTTTACGTTTTGGAAGTTTGCCTGTGGGAGGTTTGACTGTATTTATTTATTTATTTATTTATTTATTTATTTATTTATTTATTTATTTATTTATTTAGTATTAATTAATTGTATTAATTAGTCTTCATGCAAGCTAGTTAGGCAACCAGAACATTGTGAGTATTGCAAGTATTGTAAAAATTGTTTGTAGAGTCAGCAATGTACATGTACATATGATAAGTATTGTATGTCTTAAATTATACTTGGGTTATAGTCAGTATAAATAATATGTCTAGTTAATGTCAGCATCGTAATTGTTATAAGTAGTCTACATGTATGTAGTGTTTATTATTGTTAATGTTGGTGTCAGTTGTGAATGGCTAATAATAAAATAAAAAATGACAAAAAAAATAAATTTTTACGTATTTATTTTTGCAGGTCACAAACCAGCTAAAAATCCTCAGCACTGCGGTGTTTTCCATTGCCTTACTCAACAAACAGCTCACAAGAATAAAATGGATTTCTTTGATCCTCCTTTCGTTGGGTGTTACAATGGTACAGATTGACTCACATACATCTCTTCAGACAGACGTGCTGCCAAACACTAACAGTGCTACTGCAAAAAGGGAGCAATCTGTGATCCTTGGACTTAGTGCAGTTCTTGCATCGTCCTTGGTATCTGGTTTTGCAGGTGTTTACATGGAGAAAATCTTCAAAAGACGGAAGCAAACATCTTTTTGGATTTCAAATGCGCAGTTGTATACATCTGGGATTTTTCTTGGACTAATTGGAGTCATTTACCAGGATGGTGTTGAAATTGCAAGGATGGGTTTCTTTCACGGCTATGACTTTGTCGTCTGTCTGGTTGTGTTGTTTGCATCAGCCGGCGGCATTATTGTTTCATTAATCTTAAAATATGCTTCATGTATAACTAAAGGATTTGCCACATCCTGTGCAATAGTTCTTTCTAGTGTGGTATCGGCATATCTGTTTAATCTTGTACCAAGTATGTTATTTGTTGTGGGAGCGCTGTCTGTCATTTGTGCTGTATTGATGTACAGCTAGTCTTCTTTCCTTAATTTGGATGACATTACATGTACGGTACGTGAAAACAACATGCTCCAAGGTTGTAAACTTGGCTACCTGGCTCCAGTTGTTCATAGGCCGGATAACTTTATCCTGTGGATAAGTCACTATCCGACAGTTCCAATCTGTGCAAAGATTTCAGTATTTCCTCTTGTACAAGTGAATATGCACACTCTAACCACAGTAGAGTTTGGGAGTGTACGGAAACCTTAGACAACTTTGAACGCGAAGTATATTTTAGACCCTGCAAGTGCCTTATCCAGCCGATAAAGTTATCCGGCCTGTTGTTTTAAGCACAGGGCTGCAAGGATTTGGTAGGGTGTGGAATTTTTTTAATTGGGAGCAATAGGTTTGCTGTGGTGAAGTCAGTTGTTCAGTTGATACATGAGGGTACTGTACTCTTTGTTGTACCTCAATTTACAGTTATTTGAAACATCCGGTACCGCATCTTGAGCATTAATGAGCTTCCTTTTGACAGGAATAATGGAGAAGTCACCCCCCTTGGGAATTCAGCAGGCCTAGGGGTGGGTGGGGGTGGTGGGGTACCTCAATAATTATGTTAGCTACATGGCTGTGTGCTGTTTTTGAAGGGTTACTTTTGGTCTAATTTTATGGGGAATTGATTGGTGGTGTGAAGAATTTAAAGTGTGAAACTTCATAATGGAAAGTACTGACAAAATTAATGGTTGCTGATTTATCCAGGTCAGATTTCTGTGTGTGATAAGCTAAAAAACGAATGGAACACCGGAAACTGGAGAGAAACTGCAGAGTTTCTAAATTTCAAGATCTGTACATTTGCAAAACAAGCTCTTGGTAGACTGGAAGGGATTTAACTTGTTTAATTTTTTTTACTAAAATATTGCTTTTCTTAAAAGGGCCTCTCAGCAATCATGATTTCTTATAACAAAAAATAGTGAGCCAAGAGGTCCAAAGTGCCTTGTCTCGCCAATTACTGATCTGCCTTCTGTGACACAAGCTCTGCGTAGATTGACATATTTAACTTCCTTGTTTACATTCATGAATGCTTTTCTTAAGTCAAGAATAACTATTGATGTTCTTCTCCTTGAAATTTGTAAATAAAATTTTCAACATACCGGTAACCGCATATTCTTTGGTGTGTATGAGCATGTGCATGTGTGTGTGTAATGTACATGTATGTGTAACGTGTGGAGGTGTGGTGATCTTACCATTGGAAGATGGCGGGGTCAGTGTCTGGGTACTTGAGATTAGTCTCTCAATGGCCATGTCTGCTTTGACATAAAATGTACATGTAACTTCACACTGTCCATATGCATCTTTTACATGTGTGGAAAGCCATAACTTTCTTATGTGATCATTTATCTGTTGATGTTGAAGTTTTATTGTGATAGTTTCACCCTGTTGCATTTCACTGACATTGTAGCCTGCCTACCTGTAGCTTGCAGTTTTGTTTGGGTGGAGTCAAAGGTTTTGGTGGTAGAGAGACAACCAAACCGCCAGCTACGCAGGCTACTGACATTGTAACGCCTTGCGTCTTTCTCATCATCTTACGTGTTATGATCAAATATAAACTAAAGCCCCATTCACACGAACAAAATATGTTTAATTAAACCAGGTTTAACATAATGAAAATTGTCAACAGAAAGCTGAACCATTGGCTTTGACATAGGATTCAAGTAACCTTTAACTTATGCTTTCATTTGTGCTAAATCTGCAGTCGACAATAATCCGAAAGCAGCTTTTATGGAGGAAACAATTTTAAACTGTGTTTAACTAAACAGCTTTTAAACGTGTTTAAGCCTTGGTGTGAATGGGGCATTAAGAAAGGCTTTCCATTATGCAGGCTGATTGCTGGATAAAGATCCCAGAATCTCATCTCAGTATCAGGGTTCGTATAGAGTGTGGAATTCTTGAAAAAGCCTGGAAATTTGCAAACAAATATTTCAGACTTAACAAAAAAGGTGTCAAAAATAAATATTAAGACTGGAAAAATGAAGAAAGTGTCTGGAGTTTTGTTCAAAATTGCAATAAGTGTTATAGCTGCTATATTTAAAGTGATCTCTTTGGCAGCTAGTCAAATTTAATTCATCAAAATTTCTTCTAGCCGAGTGTAATTTGACTCAATTTTGAGTCTGGAAAAAGAGAAAGGTTTCGAAAAAGTATGGAAAAAGTCAATTGAATTTTGCGTACAACAATGTGAACGAACACTGTCTTATGGTTGTGTATAAAATTCATTTACACCCCTGAGGAACCAATTTCTTTGACAAATAGTTACTGTACATGTAGCTATAACAAAAGTCCTTTACTGGGGATCTAATATAATTATAATGGTAATTGAACTGAGTGGAGTTCAATTTGGTCTGAAATCATACGCGTAAACTCGATTTTGAAATCACAAGACGTTCAATTACCACTTTATTACACCCATTTTGAAACCACAGTAGTTTTCTCTGTTAACATTAATATTTATTTATCCATTTTCACTTTTCACATTTTCATTTTAATGGCCTAAAAAAAGGATGCGATTTAGACAACAAAAAATAGTGCGATTCGTGAATAAATGGCACTGTTGAAAGCCAATCAGATTGCAAGGATCACCAGTGATTTCAAAATGGATGTAATAAATAACAAAACCGCTATTTGAAATCCTGAAATAGTGGAGTGTGATAGTGATAGAGTGATTAAAATTTTTTTATAAGGACCACCATATCACTATCGTCTGGGAGTCTTTCCACCTGGGCTTATACATGTTCCTCATTCACCAACTGGTAACATTTGTTTTATTCATTTCTTTTTTTTTTTTTTTCCTGTGTACAGCTTAATGCACAAATAGTCTAGTTCGTGGATGCTAGTGAATTTTTCTTGTGCCAACAGGTTAATCGCAGGCCTTCCTGCAGCGGCTTACAATCCAGTCATGCTCTTTATCATCTGTAAAACAACAAACTTTATTTAAGGACGGTGCCTACTATTGTTATTGCGCATACGTTCTGCGCATCTTGAGATACTCGGTTTCCTATTGGTGGTGGCTACTAATACTGGGATATTTTTGCGCGGTTTCAGACTATGCGGAGGAAGCAGAACTTAGCAAGTGCTCTTGGTATTTAAACAGAAAATTGGGGGTAACCATACATTTTTGAGAGATAATAAAGCTTCAATCTAAAATCCGCTTTTCCCGCATTGTCATAAACCGCGCAAAAATACTTCTGCATAAGTAGGCACCGTCCTTAAGGATGACGTCTACTAAAAGTGTATGTAGTTTTCGTGTAGCATCCAGAGCAGACTCCTTTAGGTTCCCCATTGATCAGTCAAAGAGTTTGTAATGAGCGTCATAAGGGTGCTCCGGGCGGCGAGGGGGGGGTGGGGGGTGGGGGTTAGGAGCTTGACGTGCTGTACAAGGCAGATCAATTGGATGAAATTCTTTGTGACCAATAAGGAGTACTGTATGGCAGAATTGGCAACCGTGACGGTTTAAAAATAAATTTGAGATCTTTGTAACCTGTATTCCGAAGAAAGGTGTGGTTATCATAATTGATGACAATTCGTTTCTTGGCGTCGTAAAAGCCATCTCCGCAGTCATACGTGCCTTCCGGTATGGTCCGAGGAGGATGCTGACTGGTCAGTTGGGATCGCCCTAGCAACAAAAATGATTGGCATTTATTAACAGCCTTGGATCAGATGAGATCACACAGTCCAGGGCTAGGTTTACGCACCTCTCCTTTGTTGTTTCAACAAAAAAACTATTGTTGGGATAACAATAGACTTTTCTTCAGAAACAATGCCTAGGATGAGATTGTTGAATAGCCCATTTCACAGTTGTGTGCTTAGTGACTTGGTCTTGGATTCTAAGTGAGGCTGGGGGTGACCTTGTTTTGATACAAACCCCACTGCTTTTCATATGTAGATCATACTGTTCTTATGCTAACTATTTGCATTTACATATGAAAAGCAGTGAGGTCTGTATCAAAACAAGGTCAACCCCAGCCTCGCTTCCAATTCAAGACCAGGTCACTAAGCACACAACTGTAAAATGGCCTATTATTCAGTAAGTGACACAGGCATACTCGGAAAAAGGAAATCCGCAAGCTCCTATCAGAAGTCGAACCTGAGACCGTCCAATTACTAGTGCGGATGCTCTACCACTGAGCTACAGGAAACTCGTGGGAGCTAAGGCCATTAAACTAGGTTCATGGCACAAACATCCTGCATACTGCTAGGATTTGAATGTCAATGTGTCGCATATGCGCAATGGAATAAATGTGATGGTATATTCTAAGCCTGGTGAGTAAATGAGAATAATGTATTATTGAAAGAGACACAGGCATGCTCGGAAAAAAGAACTGATCCGAGTGCTCCTATCAGGAGTCAATTGGGAACCTAAGACCGTCCAATTACTAGTGCGGATGCTCTACCACGGAGCTACAGGAGACTCGTGGAAGCTAAGGCCATTAAACTAGGTTCATGGGACAAACATCCTGCATGGTGTCAAAATCATTGCATTCAGGGGGAAAGGGTAGGGGTTATTTAAGTACATGTATATACATCTCCAAAGGGTAAGGTACACATGTAGCTTTAAGCGGTTTAGGGTTGAAATCGGGCATGATTTTTATAGAAACGGTAAAAGCATCCCAACATATTACTCTGTTTTCATCTTCCAACCAAAAAGACAGGAAAGGCAAACACCAAAATACAGTCGAAGCTCTCCTTGCGCCCATTCTCGTAAGCGACCAGCTCTTGTTACAACCAACACATTGTGAAACCCTGTTTCAATTGTTACTTAAACTCTGTAATCAAAAGCTCTTGCGACCGCTCCCAAAAGCGACCGCGACCACTTTTGGAAATTACCAACTAGTCTTTTCCTTTGTTTTAAACTCGTCAATCTGTTTTAACCAGTCAATCTGATACGGATCTCGGCAACTCTTTCATAAAAGTATACACTTCGTGATCACATTTACAGTAATATTGCAATGCCTAATAATTAATGTTCGTAAATTAAGATCTCGAATCTAAAATTCAAGAGGATTTATTGCTGGATCAAGAATGTTACCCTGAGACCGAGGAAGAAAGCTTTATGCTAAACTCTCTGATAAGTGACCAGCTTCAACTGTTTCAGCAGTTTTGGTCGCTTTTGAGATTGCATTCTCGTAAGCGACCAGCTATAGTTACGACCACTTTTTCCAAATCCCGAGGTGGTCGCTTAAGGGAGCTTCGAGTTAGATCTGAAGATTTTATATGACTCTTTCAGGTGCGTAAGTGACAGGACTCAGCAGGGTCAGGATTTCGAGGGCCGGACGGTACTGACATCACCAACTAAAAGTGCTGAGGAGTAAACAACCCCGCCATTTTATTTGCACAAATATATGATGATTGCTTCAAAAGATTTTCGTATTGAACTTTTAGTTATTTTGTTTGTTTGTTTGTTTGTTTGCTTACCTGCTGGTCTCAAGCCATTTTCAAGTTCAGATTTAAAAACTCTATTCTGATCACCATCGCAATAAGTCCAGTTATCAAAATCGTATCGTAGACCGTCTTCAAATTCAAAATACCCCTGCACAGAAACAAAACACTCAGAGTTAGACCTGTTGCTGGATGTTTATTTTGTATTATTATTATTATTATTATTATTATTATTATTGCTTGTTTGTTTGTTGTTGTTTTTTTGTCACCGCTGAATACATGGATCAATGCCTATTTAAGCAATAGACCGCACTTTTCAGAAGTTTACCAGCGTAATAAAACCACGCAGGATGTTGGGAGAACACGAGAAAGCTTGCCATCCTTTCTTCTTCGTACAGTCGCATTTATATTTGGAGCTCACAACAATTTGCTTTCTGGCTGTTGAACGACTTGATGCTTCAGATTGTATCAAGATTTTAAGTTTTTCAAAAGTTTGTTACCTTGCCTCTTTATGAGACAATTGTTTTGCACTTATGACGTAATTTCCACTTCGTGTGTAGTAATCGTGGAATATAAAGTCGCCTCCACCCTCTGCAAATCGAACAATACGCACTGTTCCTAGTATGGTTGATTTCTGGAGAACAATGATGATGATGATGATGATGATGATGATGATGATGATGATAATGATGATGGTGATGATGATGATAATGATGATGATGATGATGATGATGATGATAATGATGATGATGATAATGATGATGATGATGATAATGATGATTGAGTTAGATAGCAAATAAGAAAATAAATTACAACAAAAGAATAAAGACTTGGCACGGAACAACTGGCAAAATCATAGCATAATAAACTTGGTATGACAGTATATAATAGCATATATAAGATATACAAGGATACAGTCCTACCTCGATTGCCCTGCCCTTTTCAAATTTGCCCGTATAATTTACTCCCAGTTCAGGAAACTTCAATTGTCCATCGCCGTGAAACCTGGAAAAAGGACAGTTATATCTGCCTGAATGCTACAAACTGGAAACTGGAAGACAGCGATTATTTAGACGATTGTGGGAAAAAATTCCTATTACTCTTTGTTTGAGTTTCACCAATCTCGTACCCAGAGTCCTACAGGCTCTTTGGCCAGCGGTTGATCTCCAGGAGAGACTGGAGAATTCGAAACAAATTTAATTTTTTTGATTGGCTGCCCCGTAACAGCTTCCATTGTTTTACCGCACAAATCCTGCGACCTGTGGTAATAAAATTCCAGTTACCCAGAGTCTCTCCCGGCGACCAACCGCTGGCCAAAGAGCATGAGGATTCTTGGTACGAGATTGGAGTTTCACGCTTGTCGAAGCTCAACCAATGGGAATCCAAACTAAATCCAATCGTGTTTTCGCCGCACGCATTTTCCCGCACTCGGTGCCGGTTACATGTATTTGCTTCGAATTCTGATTGGCTCGTTACGTTGTTTGCATCTATTGCGATTGGTCAGAGTAATTACGCTGGTTTTGGTTTTACGACACTCATTTGAAAACCGCTCTAAGAATAAAGTCTATAACTAAAAACCATACATTCCGTCCTCAAAGCCTCCTTTGTACTCTCTCTTGAGGAGACTGGGAAATGAGTAGACGGCTTCAGTATCATCCATTCTTAAAAAGAAGCAAACAAGCAAACAAACAAATAAATAAATTGTGCTAACTGGAAAAACTATCAGAACTAACTTGAAATTGGAAGTATTGATTTGTTTGGAGCTGGGCCTCATCCAATGGTTGGAGTCCAGTATTTCTTCTACCTAAACTCTTTTCCACCGCACCGCCTCTGATTCCCATCAATCAGGTATCACGTCAATTTAAATTTTGATATTGTAACGAAAGTGATGTTTTTTTTTAAGACAGCGAACATACAGTTCCTAGAATTCCGTAATTTTGCAGACGTTTTGTATAAAGACCGGCAGAACGTGCCTGTTTCCACACAAAGTGTCTATCAAATTCTTAGATTTAATGAAACTATATCTTCGTTATTTTAAAAGACAAAACTCTCACAATTTGGCTTTTACTAATTTTAAGGTGACTAAAATCACAAATACAAAGAACGCAATGTCTTTCAAAACTGAATAAAAAATGTCAGAAGCATAACGTGCCCTGTACATGATTTCGTCCAGATGTAATCCGCCATTTCAATGCACCCACAAAATTTCTGTCTTCTTGAAACCTTGCTGTTTCAGTTGCTCATCTAATCAACAGCCTGTCTACAGGCTCCACATGTTTTCCAGCGCTTGAGTCCATTTACATGTTTTCCTGCCTTAAGCTTAAATAGTTGCCAGTTTTCCTAAGGCCGGCGACACACCTGGCTTTTTTATACGCCGATCGCAGCGAATTTGATTGCCAGCGAAAATCGATTGCGATTTTTGCCCCCGATTATTGCGGCCACTTTTAGAAATTACCAACTGGTCTTTTCCTTTGTTTTTAAGCTCTCCTGAGCGACCACTCAAAGATTCTGATACTCATTACGGCAACTCTTAAATAAAAATATAAACTTCAATAGCAGTGCCTAATCATGATGTTTGTAGACTAGGATCTCGAATCTAAAATTAATTCAAGATGATTTACGGCTGGATCAAGAGTGAGACCTGAGACCGAGGTAGAAAGCTTTATACTAAAGGCTCTGGTAAGTCACGGTGACCAGCTTCTATTGCTTCAGCGTTTGGTCGCTTACGAGATAACATTCGCGTCAGCGACCAGCACTAGTTAAGACCACTTTCTCCAATTCCCGCGGTGGTCGCTTTCCAGAGCTTCGACTGATTTTTAATTCACGAAAATTAAATTGAGGAATCTTTTTGTTTTATCAGTTCTTTAGTTTTTAAATCTTACCTGCCGTTAAGGAAACACCCATCATAACTAGTTCCCATGCACTGCATGTTCCTTTTATTGGCGCAGCCCAACAAGACTTAAAATGAAGACAAAATTAATGTCTATTCCAAAGTGTTCCTCCACTTTGTTCTTTTAATTCTAAACTGTTATGTCATAACTGATTCAACGATTGTAATGGTACTCTGTGCGCGCGAGCCAAGACAAACCACGTCAGCGGTAGTCATAGCTGGCTCTGGTAAATCGATCTAATCCAGGACCACTGAGTTGTTCCAAAGCCAATTAACGCTAATCCACGGTTAAAAGTTAACCGAGGTTTTCAGCTCACTTGCTAAGAATCTGTCCGCAAAAATATAACAAACATATCGCGTAAGGGTGGAAAACTCAATTTCTTTCATATTTTATTTTAATGTTATAAAGGCTAGGACTTAACTAAAATCACAGTGTAGCTTTTTTCGATGAAATATCCTTTTATTTCAAAGAAAAATGCAAATAACGAAAATCCGTTGAAATCGCCATTTGAGGCACTAAATTTGTACATGGGCTTGAGAGCCTCGCGTACAAAATAAATCATTTTACCGCTTTTAAAACACTGTTGGAATGATTTTGGGAAACATTGCGTTGTCCTGTGTATACGAAATAATTTAATTTCGAAGGCATACAATTCACTGCAGTAAAAGTACTTCGTGAATAAAACTAATTTTCATCATGTGCGAAACCTTAAACTCGATTAAGCTTCTGGTGGTTGAATGTTAGAAGGACGGTTTATACATTCCTGTAAAAATTTCTTTGGGCAAATGATTAAGAGCCGACGCGAGAGCTTTGCAAAGTCCGTAAAAATTGAAAATACTAGATCCTCCTTCTGAAATATGAATTATATATACTATATGGAATAAGTGGCATAAAATATTTCGTTGTATATAGCTTTTAAACAGCATAATATGCCGATGTAATTGGCTCCCCCGGAATTGACCTTTGAGATCAAAAGACAAAACATGCGACAGACCATCACGCAACTAATCCTTCAAACCATAAATGAGATTTGAATAAGAAGAAAATCCAGCCCTAAAAAAAAATTTACGGGGGACATAACTCATTTCATAGAGGCTGTCTCAAAAAGATAAACCCTTGAGAGCAAAACGTTTATTTAGGCCTAAACACGCACGTGAGAGTCTTGCAGGCCTGTCAACCCCATTTACACAACCCCATTAAGCTGGGCATAGTTCCAATTATACTAGTTGTAATGATCAGCACACGTAATTCAAACTGAAAAGGCTTTATTGAGTCAATCCCCTTAAATTTATACCTACGTTTGTACTATTCCGATACCATTGCTTTATGTAGTCTCAGTAGATTTCACAATATAATTCGTAATAAGTCCCAACACCAAATAAAATTCCCTTAACTATTTTAACCCAAAATAATTGCGTTGTAAATATTTTTTATCACTGACAATGTTTGTCATCTAAGATGAGAGGTCTACTCCCGTGACGAGTAACAATCTTAATAGCAAGGTAAAGGGATATTTTCTGGGTACAACAGTTTGAACAGGGCTTCATCCATTTTCAGGCCACTCCAAACTCAGTGTGCGTAGATAGTATAAACTCTCCGCTTATCGGGCACCTTCTCCAGCATCGCAAATGCAAGAGGGTAATTTTCCTGGATGTTTGAAGGCATTGGCAGTGGGCCTGACGAAATTAAAAATATGGAGAGTAATCATGAGTGTGATGCATTGATTTTTCAGTTTTAATGTCATGATGTTCAACTCCAGGTTCTAAGATTACCAATTATTGTCCTATTAGAGCTGTTTTCAATTGAGTGTCGACAGTAATTTCACGTTTGTTTTGGTTTTCCTTTACTTCGTTCTATAATTGGGAAGCAAAACACGTGCCTCCTTCTCAACCAATCAGCGGCAAAACCAATACCAAACATGCCTTGCTCAACTGACGCGTTTTCCCGCGTTTAGCGCTTCGTTTACATATATTTGCTTCGATTCCTCATTGGTTCATTCCCCTTTTTGCGTCCGTTGTGATTGGCCAAAATAATTAATTTGGTTTTGGTTTTACGACACCCAAATGAAAACCGCTCTAATTAATCACTACTTTGTGGCTAGATAAGTGCATTGATTAACATCGTAAATTTGAAGTCTTCCATTGCGTTTAATGTGAACAGGGTGGGAAAAAATAAACACTTTGGTTTGAAGGAAGTTAACAGTTTAATGAAGTTCTGCGGATCCCCCTTCCCCCCCCCCCCCCCCTTCCTTTCCCGCAGGGTAGCATGCAACCAAACGACAAACTGCACCGTGCGAAATCTGCATGCCCAATATGCTTTCAAATTAAACTGGCAGAGAGGGATCCACACTGAATGAATTCACAGTTCCGTAAAGTGTGGATGGCTTTGATGAATTGTGTTCAAAACAGGCGGCAATTGATGTCCAGCGAATCTTTTAAAGGGGGATGAGCGAACTTGCGTTTGTTTTGAAGTACCAAGCCGTTAAGACTCTGGCTGACATTTTTGTGTTTTCTCCAGTCGACTTCAATGTTGACTTATAGCTTTCAAAACGGCACATGCCATCTTACAACTGCATCTCAACGAACTCTCAACCAACGCCGATTATTCTCAACTAACTAGAAACTTGAATGTTTACAATGATTAAGAAATCTTTGGATTACACGATCGAAGTAAACCTAAATATGCTTACACGGCCATACAATCCACTAACGCGGTGAAAAGTCGAAAAAAACAACAGCTTAACAAAAACAGACTGTTCAAATACAATGATTCAAGCCAATGGGTCGGCAAGAACTCCCAAGCATGTCTATTTCGAGAACTAACGCTAACTAAAAGACCTAAATAATAAACCAACCAGACGACAACCTACAAAACGTTTATGTAGGATAGCCTAGACTTTGAATTAAGTGCACCCAATGGTTCATTTCGGTCGACATATCCGTTCGGAAGCGGCCTTTGATCGCTTTAGAAATTGGGATTCGGTCGTAAAGAGATGAAATCTACAATTTTGTTCAGTAAAATGTTTGCTGGAATTTCGTATCGATGGTAAACTGATTCCATTCGTTTTCGAAGGAACAAATGTCTCGTTTAAAATGCGAAAAAGGGTAAGCCTGGACTTTTCGTAAAACAAACAACAGCTAGTAAATTTGAGTCCCACGAAACATTCCTCAACTTAAATTTTCAGCATCGGAACAAATCAATCCCTATTCCAATTACATAAAGACCGGCAAAAAGCGACCTGGAAACACAGGAAAAATCTGACGTATTTTACTACATGTTTGGATCACAAGATATCAACATGATATCACACTACATAAGTAACTCAACGGCATATGCTCAACAATTGTAGCAAAAACACTTTGCCCAAGAATTGCCTAAGATGGATTTTCAAGATCAATTTATTGCTATAAATTTCGGTATTATTTCGCCCACCGTATTAAAAAAAGATCAACGATTTTAAGTTTCTGGGAAAGAAGTAGGCCGACGCAAGCGTTTTGTTGACAATGTTGGCCAAAGTGCGTGCGCTCTATTGCCAAGCAAACATTTTCACAAAACTTTGAAGTCTTTTGAGAGGGAAACGACACTATAGAATTTTTGGTTTTAGCTTCCAAAGCGATTCGTTCCTGATAAGAAACTATAATATTTCCTTTACCTTTGTCATCAGTTGATTCGGAATGTTCCTCCATCGCTTGGAGTGGGGCCTTGTCCTGCGCAAAAGAAATGTTGAAAATGTTATTAGAGGTAAATGCCTTGTATTGAGAAAAGAAGATGAAAGTTGTCTCTTAAAACAAACGAGACTTTTTAAATAGTGAAAACAAATGATATGTACCTCGCCTGTCATAGACATTGTAGCACAGCTAACGACTCTGGAGAAAACGTCAGTGTTGGTTGTCTGTTTATAGCTGAGGGACTACTGCCTGAACTTTAGGGTAGAAAGAAAATTTATTTAGGAGTATGTGTGCGGTAGTGAGATCAAATTTCGTGTTCAGCATTTGTCATGTCATGTTGCTCACTGTGTCACAATTTTCTCACTTGTGGTGTTGTGATCAGCACGTCTACTCGGTACATGTCCAGAACATGATCATAGTTTGTTTTAACAGGTTTTAGATCGGCCCAAATTAAGTAACTCTTTGTGCCGTAACAATGATCAGCATCAAGTTTCTCCTGGTAATATCAATGGTTTCTACGTCTCCCTAGTAATTTCATAAGAAAAGTATGGGGACAAGATAGGAGAATTTGTTCTTTAACATATAAGGACTTCAAGGTTAATCTCGTCCCGTTGGATGCTCAAACGTCTAATTTCATTGCACCATGAAATAAACGCCAAACCACCAAGAAACGTGTGATAAGAACACAAGAAAATTTCGAAACTTTTTTTGACAAGTGCTTTTTTCTGTGGTGAAAAGAGAACAGCTTGCAAACTCGGCTGCACCAATCGTGACAAAGTTTTTAATTTGGTGTTGTAGATCACGTTATGAAACTTTCAGTGTCTATTTCACGTTGGTCTTCTGGCTTAGGACAAAAACAACGTTTTAAAGTAATCGTGAGGTGTGACATTTCAACTGATTTATTTAAATTGTCATCACGTCTTAATTCTGGCACAGAACAAATACAATGAAAGGTACATCATCTGGCCTCGGATCCAAGTATTTATCTCCGCCTATCTAGATGAGACGCCATATGAACATTTTACATGTTGCTGACAGCGAGTGAACTTGATTCAGCACTAGAAAACATTGCAAATTGATGTTGGATGGAGTACCAGCACCCCTATCATCTATTGTATGTATATATTTATATTTTCTTTTGTAGTAATTATGGGGTGAAATAAAGTATTTTTGTTGTTGTTGTTGTTGTTGTTGAGGTGCGTCGCAAATGAACCCTGACCTCAAATGATCACCAAATGTTGTGTATTAGTTAACATATTGTATCACTTGCCAAATATGGTCATGGTGCACTGAATATTCGTCGTCCGTAGTCAACTGATTAAGAAGTATGTGTGCAGTAGCGAGATCAAATTTCGTGTTATTTGTTATGTCATGTTACTCACTGTGTCACAATTTTCTTGCTTGTGATATTGTGATGAGCACGTCTATTCGGTGCATGTCCAGAACATGATTATAGTGTGTTTTAGCAGGTTTTAGATCGGCCCAAAGTTAGTAACCCTTTGTGCCGTAACAATGATTAGCATCAAATTTCTCCTTGTAACATCAATGCTTTCTTTTAAAACACCTAAGGTCATGAGATTCAAGGATATAATCATCCAAGGCTATTCTCTTAAAATTTGAATAACGTCTCCCTAGTAATTTCATAAGAAAAGTATGGGGACAAGATAGGAGAATTTGTTCTTTAACATATAAGGACTTCAAAGGTTAATCTCGCCCCGTTGGATGCTCAAATGTCTAATTTCATTCCAACTAAATAGCACCATGAAATAAACGCCAAACCACCAAGAAACGTGTGATAAGAACACAAGAAAGCTTTGAAACTTTTTTCGCCACGTGCTTTGTCCTTTGGTGAAAAGAGAACAGCTTGCAAACTCGGCTTCACCAATCTTGGCGAAGTTTTAAATTTGGTGTTGTATATCATGTTATAAAACTTTCAGTGTCTAAATATATTTCACGTTGGTCTTCTGGCTCAGGACAAAAATAAAATTCTAGTATAATAACGTTTTAAAGTAGTCGTGAGGTTTGACCATTCAACTGATTTATTTAAATTGTCATCACGTTTTAATTCTCGCCTCGGATCCAAGTATTTATCACCGCCTATCTAGATGAGACGCCATGTGAACATTTTATATGTTGCTGACAGCAAGTGAACTTGATTCAGCACTAGAAAATATTGCAAATTGATGTTGAATGGAGTGCTGCGTCGCAAATGAACCCTGCCCTCAGAATGATCACCAAATATTGGTGTATCACTTAACATATTGTAACACTTGCCAAATATGGTCGTGGTGCACTGAATATTCGACGACCGTAGTCAACAGATATCCTGCGATATTCGTAATTACGTCTGTCGGGGAGAAAAAATGCAAAATGAAGATCGCCTCCAGCTTTCCTGCAAAAAAACTGTGCTTTGTTATCAATGAATTAAATAATAAAACAACCACCAACGGCTAGACGTCATTCGTATGATAAGAGAACGCTACGTGTGCTTTTGAAAATATATTTCAGAGTAGGTTTTGGGAATTCAGATAGTATATTCAGAAAATATTTCAGAGTTGTTTTTGGGAATTAATTAGTAAACACACTGAAAAGCAGAAAGTTCGAACATTGTACATTGTAAAACACAACCAGGCCTACTCTGGGACCTTAGCTCGCCTTAACTCGCAACTTCAGATTATGTTCAAACTTCGTTAACTCGCCTTAACTCGCATTATCTCGCACAAACTCGCTCAATCTCGCCACCAAGCAAAGTAGATACCAATTATATTTAATTATCTCATCCTACTTTCAGTGTAATACCAAAATTAATCCCCAAAGGGTAGTCCCCAAAGAATATGGATTTCTAAAGTGCAAAAGATAGTGATTGTAAGGAAAACAGGATCTCTACCTTTAACAAAATACATAAATTGACCCGTCCCATCCTTCTGGAATTTCCAATAGCCTCTCTGGCGATGGATGTGACATTAACTAAGAGAGCAAACAGTGGATCCACAAAAATTCATCACTCCGGCGCATTTGCATTTGTGTTGCTTTATTGCCTTGCAACAACAACAACAACAACATTACAGCTGATTTCATTGCTGTGTATAGACCCGGATTTTTTTTTTTTTTTTACATGATTCGACAGCATGATTCAACGGTCATGATTCGACCGAGAGGTTCGGCCAAGCTCATCGATGAACTCGCAAAATCATGAAGGTTCTGCACGAAGACTTAAGGTTGACGGGTGATTTATCACCAATATTTGTAAGGGAGCTCGATAAAGGAAACAGCCAATGTTCTTTTTACGAGTACCGCATTTGTTTCAAAAATCCGTAGATTGTATCGGCAACGTGGCGAGGTGAACCGAAAGAGAAGAAAAGGAGGGCAAAGAATCTTGTCTTGTAAGCAGCAAAGATACAGTTCCTTGAATTCCGTAATTTTGCAGACGTTTTGTGTGAAGATGGGCAGAACTTGCCTAGCTGTTTCCACACAAAGTGTCTATCAAATTCTTAGATGTAATGACACTATATCTTCGTTGCTTTAAAAGACAAAACTCTCGCAATTTGGTCTTTACTAATTTTAAGGTGACTAAAATCGCAAATACAAATTTTGTAAAAGAACGCAACGTCTTTCAAAAGTGAATTAAAAATATCAGAAGCATAACGTGCCCTGTACATGATTTCACCCAGATGTAATCTGCCATTTCAATGTACCCACAAAATTTCCGTCGACTTGAAACCTCGCTGTTTCAGTTGCCCATCTAATCAACAGCATGTCTACAGGCTCCACGTGTGTTTCCCAGCGCTTGAGTCCATTTACATGTTTTCCTGCCTTAAGCTTAAATAGTTGACAGTTTTCCTAAAGCCGGTGACACACCTGGCGCTTATACACGCCGATCGCGGTTTTAATGGAGACTTCGCAGCAATAAACGTAGAAAATTGCGGAAACGGGGACACTTAGCAAATTTAATCGCCGATATCTGACATGCCAGATATCGGCGACTTTGTACGCCGATCGCGCGATCGGCGTATAAAATCGCCAGGTGTGTCGCCGGCTTTAAGCTTACCATTGGCCGCGTGTTTTACTTTCAGTTCTGATTCTTGCCTTCATTTGACCATTTTGCTAATACAGTCGAAGCTCTTCTTACGCACACTCTGGTAACCGACCATGCTCTAGTTAAGACAGCGACACTCTTGGCGATTTTATAAGCCGATCGCCGCGATCGGCGTATAAAATCGCCGATATCTAGCATGTCAGATATCGGCGATAAAATTTGCTAAGTGTCCCCGTTTCCGCGATTTTCTACGTTTATTGCTGCGAAGTCTCCAGTAAAGCCAACCCAGCAGGTTGGTCGATTTTATCGGATGATTTTTAAAAACTGCCACATCGCCGCGATCGGCGAAAAAAATCACCAGGTGTACGTGTCCGCATCAATCGGTGGCGAAAATCGCGCCGCGATCGGTATATACAATCGCCAGGTGTGTCGCTGGCTTTACTACCATCATTGTGAAACCCCGTTTGAATTGACACTTGAATTCTGCAATCAAAAGCTCTCTTAAGTGACCGCGATCACTTTTGGAAATTACCAACTGGTCTTTTCCTTTGTTTTTAAGCTCTCGTAAGCGACTTCTCAAAGATTCTGATACTCATTACGGCAACTCTTAAATAAAAATATAAACTTCAATAGCAGTGCCTAATCATGATGTTTGTAGATTAGGATCTTGAATCTGAAATTAATTCAGGGTGATTTACGGCTGGATCAAGATTGTTTATACCCTGAGACCGAGGTAGGAAGCTTTATACTAAAGGCTCTGGTAAGTGACCAGCTTCTATCGCTCCACTTTTGGTCGCTTACGACATAGCATTCGCGTAAGCGACCAGCACTAGTTAAGACCACTTTTTCCGATTCCCGGTGTGGTCGCTTACCAGAGCTTCGACTGTATTTTTAATTCACGAAAATTAAATTGAGCAATCCTTTTATTTTATCAGTTCTTTAGTTTTTAAATCTTACCTGCAGTTAAGGAAACACCCATCATAACTAGTTCCCATGCACTGCATGTTCCTTTTATTGGCGCAGCCCAACAAGACTTAAAATGAAGACAAAATTAATGTCTGTTCCAAAGTGTTCCTCCTCTTTGTTCTTACAATTCTAAACTGTTATGTCATAACTGATTCAACGATCGTAATGGTATTCTGTGCGCAAATCAAACCACGCCAGCGGTAGTCATAGATAGCTCTGGTAAATCGATTTATTCCAGGACTAAGTTATTCAAAAGCCGCTAAAAGCTAATCCACGGTTAAAAGTTAACCGAAGTTTTTAGCTCGCTTACTAAGAATGTTCTTAATGAAGAGCGGCTGTCCGTAGAAATCGAGCATATCGAGGCAAGGGTGGAAGATTCAATTTCTTTCATATTTTAATGTTAGATGAAATCGGAGACGTTAGTCTTTATTTATTTTAGTGAACAATGCTTCACGTCAATTGAGTTTCCACTTAAGGTTCACCGCTGTTAATGCGAAATTTTGGGGTTTTTCGCCATTACTTCTAGGAAGTGTATTACTTTATCTGTTTTGATTGGTATTCGCGTTTCAATGCGTGGGCCTTTAAATGTTATTACTAATGCCAATAAACACTTGTGTAACACAAGAGATAGATGTTGTCCTTTGTCCTAAATAGGGTCTTAAAATAGAGGGCGCTGTCCTACACAGGGTAGGTATTTAAGGTTATTTTTGTCCTAAACAGGGTCAGGGTTTCAACCCCCCAGCGGCACCCCTATACCCAAACATGGGTTAATTGCCCCCCCCCCCCCCTATCGCGGGTTTGCTTGACAGTCTTAGATCACGATGGAAGACTGAAAAGAGGTCATTGACAAGCTTACGTTATCGTAATGGAATTTCCGATGAAACCCTGAGTTGCGTAACACAAGCTAGGAAACAACGTAACGCGATCGTCGTGACTCAAACTATTCCATGAGCAAGGATAGTTTTATAAATCTGCAAAGCATACAGCTGGAATAAATTAATCAGCCACAGCATCACGCGTAAATGCCAGTATAGGCATCTTGTTTCATAGAGGGTGTCTCAAAAAGATAAACCCTTGAGAGCAAAACGTTTATTTAGGCCTAAACACGCACGTGAAAGTCTTGCAGGCCTGTCAACTCCATTTACACAACTCCATTAAGCCGGGCATAGTTCCAATTATACTAGTTGTAATTATCAGCACACGTAATTCCAACTGAAAAGGCTTTAATGAGTCAATCCCCTTAAATTTATACCTAGTTTGCACTATTCCGATACTATTGCTTGATGTAGATTCAGTAGATTTCACAATATAATTTGTAATAAGTCCCAACACCAAAAAAAATTCCTGTAACTATTTTAACCCAAAACAATTGCGTTGTAAATATTTTTCATCACTGAAAATTTTTATCATCTAAGATGAGAGGTCTACTCCGTGACGAGTGACGATCTTAATTGCAAAGTAAAGGGATATTTTCTGGGTACAACAGTTTGAGCAGGGCTTCATCCATTCTCAGGCCACTCCAAACTCAGTGTAAGAATGACATCTCCACTTCTCGGACACCTTCTCCAGCATCGCAAACGCAAGAGGGAAATTTTCCTGGATGTTTGAAGGCATCGGCAGTGGGCCTGACGAAAGCAAAAAGATGGAGAGTGATAATGAGTGTGCTGCACTGATTTTTCAATTTTAATGTCATGATGTTAAACTCAAGGTTCTAAGATTACCAATTATTGTCCTATTAGAGCGGTTTTCAATTGAGTGTCGAAAGTTATTTCACGTTTGTTTTGTTTTGCTTTACTTCGCTCTATAATTGGGCAGCAAAACACGTGCCTCCTTCTCAACCAATCAGCAGCAAAACCAAAACCAAACTTAACTTGGATTCCTGATTGGTTCATTGCGCTTTTTGCGTCTGTTGTGATTGGCCAGAGTAATTAATTTAATTTTGGTTTTACGATACTCAAATGAAAACCGCTCTAATTAAACACTACTTTGTGTCTAGAGAAGTGCACTGATCAATAAGCAGGCTGATCAGGCCTTGGGTCTAATGTGAGCAGGGTGGGAGAAAAAATAAACACTTTGGATTGAAGGAAGTTAACGGTTTAATGAAGCGCGCTACAAACACCAACCCAATTTCTGCGCATCCCCCTCCTCTTCCTTTCCCCTCGCAGGGTAGTATGCAACCAAACGACAAACTAAACCGTGTGAAATCTACATGCGCAATATGCTTTGAAATTAAACTGACAGAGATGTATCAACCTTGAATGAATTCACAGTTCCGTAAAGTGTGGGTGGCTTTGATGAATTGTGTTCAAAACAGGCGGCGATTGATGTCCAGCGAATCGTTTAAAAGGGGATGAGCCAACTTGCGTTTGTTTTAAAGTACCAAGCTGTTAAGACTCTGGCTGACATTTTTGTGTTTTCTCCAGTCGACTTCAATCTTGACTTGCTCCGCTTCTAGCGGTCAAAACTGCATCTCAACAAACTCTCAACTAACTCCGATTATTCTCAACTAACTAGATTCTTGAGTGTTCACAATGATTTAGAAATCTTTGGATTAAACGTTCGAAGTGAACCTAAATATGCTTACACGGCCATACAATTCAATAACGCGGTTATCCAATGAAAAGTCGAAAAGAACAACAGCTTAAAAAAACTGTTCAACAGACTGTTCAATTACAATTATTCAAGCCAATGGGTCGGCAAGAACTCCCAAGCATGTCTATTTAGAGAACTACATAAATTGAAAGACCTAAATAATAAACCAAACCAGACGACAACGTACCAAACGTTTATGTAGGATAGCCTAGACTTTGAATTAAGTGCACCCAATGGTTCATTTCGGTCTATTTATCGTTCGGAAGCGGCCTTAATCGCTTTAGAAATTGGGATTCAGTCCGGCGTAAAGAAATGAAATCTACAATTTTGTTCGGTAAAATGTTTGCTGGAATTTCGTATCGATGGTAAACTAATTCCTTTCGTTTTCGAAAGAGCAAACGTGTCGTTAAAAATGCGAAAAAGGTTCAGCCTAGACTTTTCGTAAAACAAACAGCAGCTAGTAAAATCAGGAAATAAAATTTGAGTCCCACGAAACATTCCTCAACTTAAATTTTCAGCTTCGGAACAAATCAATCTCTATTCGAATCATATTACACAAAGATGTCGTTAAAAGAGCGGCAAAAAGCGACAGAAACACAGGAAAAATCTGACGTATTTTTCTTGAACTAATGTAAGTTCTCGTTCGATGCCCCTGCATGTTTGGATCACAAGATCAACATGACGGTCACAAGCTGTTACATCACACCACTTAAATAACTAAACCAAATAAGGAAATTATATTTCCTAACTAAAGACACTGTAGGTATTCTGTAGTCTCGTACTCAGATCTTCTCATTAATTGTTCGGTAGAGAACATCTGGTAAAATCTGTTTTCATGTGTCAGGAATGTGACACACAGCAGAACTGCATATGCTCTACGTTTGTAGCAAAAACACTTTGCCCAAGATGGATTTTCAAGATCATTTTATTGCAATAAATTTAATATATGTAAATGTAAATGTAATATTTCACCCACCGTATTAAAAAAACGATTTTAAGTTTCTGGGAAAGAAGTAGGCTGCCGCAAATGTTTTGTTGACAATGTTGGCGAAAGTGCGTGCGCTCTATTGCCAAGCAAATATTTTCACGAAACGTTTTAGTCTTTTAAGAGGGAAACGACACTATAAAAATGTATGTTAAAAGAATTTGTCGCAGTTTAGTGAAACTTTAAGTTTAAATCGATACAAGAAACATCTTTCACTGAAGGACTGAAGTGTCAAGATAATTTTTTTGCAGGTTATGCGTCTACGCTTGTGGAAAGCCAAGGTGAAAAAGGTTGACGCGACATACATCGAACGATTTTCATTGACCAATCAGATTGGATAATCAATGTATCAGAGGTTTTCTCCTAAAACAAACATCTGGACATGAGAATAGATTTGATAGTGACTGAAAAGATGCCTGTTCCGCTTGGGTTCTGTTTTGCGGCTATGCTGGCTTTATAAATACTTCTTGAAGGGTGTCACCTATTTTTAATGTCATTTTAAACAGCCAAAAAACCTATTTATACAGAAGTAAACGTTAAAATAATGGTTCAGTCTTGTTAACAATAAACTTACTAGTGCACAGAAACTAGTATCATTTATCATTGGCTGCAGATGGCTAGGATGGAAATGAGTTGCAACTTGAAAAAAATTGACCAGTTCTTTCAAGTCCCCCTTATCTTGGAAAAATGGCTTAACCTTTTTTAAAGTTAAGTCTTGTGCAGAGACTTTATTACATTTTTTCATCCCCCGTTGCTCCAAGAGCAATTTCGTGTCTGAGAAGAGGTCCAAAGTCAAATAATTGAACAGTTTCGACAAATATACAGCAAAATCTCAGTGTTAGTGCTCTTTTAAGGCCCGTTTAGTTACCGGTAATGGCTTTAATTTGTGAGTTGTTCTTTTAGGCCGGCAACGTCGTGTTTCTTGCGGCATAAGAAGCATAGTCGTGAAACCAACTGAAACAAGAGGACAAATTCAAACTAAAGAAAAAGCGTCGGAAAGCCAGAGATAAAAATTACAGTTCTAATGATATGAACTCATAGTTTGAAATAAGCCAATGTTAGGAAAGGGCTCCATTCAGTGTATCCACCTTTCAGGACGCAAGCGTATACTAAATGCTATTCGAGAATTATCGGATTTCAACTAACAGCATATTTGGTTTAATTTCGGGATATAACGTAGACGAGCGCTAGCTATTGCCGTGGCAGAACGGGCGAACACTTCTATTTCTACTTTTTGTCTTTATTCCCACTTATCTAATTAGTCGAGAGCACCATACAAGGATATTGAAGAAAAAATGTTTGGAATATGTTTTTTTTTCTCATTTCATTTTTCTGCTCAAGACAATTTTTGGACCATACGTTAATCTGTTTAGATCCTTTATTTGACATTTCCGGTTGCAAAAAAGCCGGTTTAGGAAACAGAGACCGTTCTCGTTGAACTAATGAAGTTGCCGTCGGTTTTTCAGGCATCCTGGAGTTTAAAATTGTTTTCTAAACCACGTTTTTCGTTCCTTGACGAAAAAGAACTATTTTACCCATGCTACTTTCCTTATAGGCACAAAAACGCTGAACCCAAGAAGTCAAGTATTTTTTCACTGTACAATAAAAATTTCTAAAACGATTCGTTCCTGATAAGAAACTATAATATTTCCTTTACCTTTGTCATCAGTTGATTCGGAATGTTCCTCCATCGCTTGGAGTGGGGCGTTGTCCTGCCCAAAAGAAATGTTGAAAATGTTATTAGAGGTAAATACCTTGTAACGAGAAAAGAAGATGAAAGTTGTCTCTTAAAACAAACGAGACTTTTTAAATAGTGAAATGTATTTACAATAATAAACAATATATGTACCTCGCCTGTCATAGACATTGTAGCACAGCTAACGACTCTGGAGAAAACGTCAGTGTTGGTTGTCTGTTTATAGCTGAGGGACTACTGCCTGAACTTTAGAGTAGGAAGAAAATTTATTTAGAAGTATGTGTTCAGTAGTGAGATCAAATTTCGTGTTATTTTCTTGCTTGTGATGTTGTGATGAGCACGTCTATTCAGTACATGTCCAGAACATGATCACAGTTTGTTTTCGCAGGTTTTAGATCGGCCTAAATTAAGTAACCCTTTGTGCCGTAACAATGAACAGCTTCAAATTTCTCCTTGTGATATCAATGTTTTCGCAACACCTGAGGTCATGAGAATTAAGGATATGATCACCCAAGGCTATTTTCTTAAAATGTAATAGCTTCTCCCTAGGAATTTCATAAGAAAAGTATGGGGACAAGATAGGAGAAGTTGTTCTTTAACATATAAGGACTTCAAGGGTTAATCTCACTGCGTTGTATGCTCACAGCTTTGTTCGCTATCTTGGAAATTACCCACAATTTGCCAATATCCCAGTCTACTGGCAAGTTTTAGGTAGGACGCTTTAATGTGGGATTCAGTCGTAAAGAAATGAAATCCACAATTGGATCACAAGATCAACATGACGGTCACAAGCTGTTAGATCACACCACTAAAGTAACTAAACCAAATAAAGAAATTCTATTTCGTAACTAAAGACACTATAGGCATTCTGTAATCTCGTAACCAGACTGTTCGGTAGAGAACATCTGGTAAAATCCGTTTTCATGTGTCAGGAATTTGATACACAGCACAACTGCATATGCTTAACATTTGTAGCAAAAACACTTTGCCAATGAATTGCCTAAGATGGATTTTCAAGATCAATTTATAAATATCGGTAATATTTTACCCACCGTATTAAAGAAGATCGACGATTTTAAGTTTCTGAGAAAGAAGTAGGCCGCCGCAAATGTTTTGTTGACAATGTTGGCCAAAGTGCGTGCGCTCTATTGCCAAGGAAATATTTTTCCAAACTTCAAGTCTTTTAACAGGGAAACGACACTAAAAAAATGTATGTTATAAGAATTTATCGCAGTTTAGTGAAACTTTAAGTTTAAATCGATACAAGAAACATATTTCACAGGAGGACTGAAGTGCCAAGATGATTTTTTTTCAGGTTATGCGTCTACGCTTGTGGAAAGCAAAGGTGAAAAAGGTTGACGCAACAAACATCGAACGATTTTCATTGACCAATCAGATTCGAGAAGCAATGTATCAGAGGTTTTCTCCGAAGACAAACATCCGGACACCAGAATAGATTTGATAGTGACTGAAAAGATGCCTGTTTCGCTTTGGGTTTTGTTTTGCGGCTATGCGGTTTCAGAAATGCATCTTAAAGGGTGTCACCTATTTTCAGTGTCACTTTGAACAGCCAAAAAACATATTTGACCAGACGCAAACGTCAAAATAATGGTTGAATTTTGTTAACAATAACCCTACTAGTGCACAGAAACTAATATCATTCATCGTTGGCTGCAGATGGTTAGGATGAAAATGGGTAGCAACGTGAAAAAATTGACCAGTTCTTTCAAGTCCCTCATGCTCTTATGTATCTTGGAAAAATGGATTAAAATTTTTTAAAGTTTATTCTTGTGCAAAGAATTTGTTGCATTTTTTCAGTCCCCGCTGTTCCAAGAGCAATTTCGTGTTTTGAGAATGGAACGATTTCCATTCTCTTGTGCTTGTGCTTATGCTTGCGTCGTTGCGTCGTACGTGTAAACCGGGACGACGCAAGCATAAGCATAAGCGCAAGGAAAGGAAACTGAAAAACATTGACAAGTTGTCAGCGTACAATCTAGTTACTCATGCGTTGCCATTTTCCGCCATGTTGGAATCAAATCTCGCGCCAAAAGGCAGCCCGGCTGCGCGATTGCGCCAAATTTGCTTGCTTCTGCGCTTGCGTATGTCACGTTATGCTTATGCTTATCGCACGTGTAAACATCCTTGTGCTTGTGCTTGTGCTTGTGCTTATTCTTATGCTTGCGTCTACGTGTAAACCAGGCTTAAGAGCTAACTTTCAATAAATATGAACCATTTCCAAGGGTGATTAACCACTTTTGTTTTCACGCAATCCAATGCAGACAATGTAACGACAGAGATCCACATAAAATACTTGTACGATTATCCGATCAGCTTGTTTCCTAGATACGGGTGTTTACATCATGATTTAAACAAGAGTAATTTCGAGGAGATTTACCGACTTATTTTACTGCATGAAAGATTCAACGGATTATAGATTCTATGAGGGCAGCCATAATTTTACCTTATGCAATGTGGTGAAATACCTATTTCGGGGAATTAGCTGGTTCGTTTAAACAAAAGGACTCAATTGTTTACAGTGACTCTTCTTTATTATGCATAAGGACTACACGAAGTCAGTTCACTCTGCTTCACACTCAATTCTGCGCTAAACTAGATATCACCCATTTTTATACTGACTAGACAACCAACATAAATTAAAGCTTACGTAATCCTTCGGTGATTGGCTACAGGGAGCTTATTTGCATCCATGCCTTCGATCTGTTAGCTGACCATTAGACATTTTCCTATAGTGAAATTTCACCGTAAAGCTTGGGTTGTCCAGTCACTACCAATATAAAAATTACAAGGTTAAGACATATACAGAAAAGTTTCACAAAAATAATCTGAAAAATACTAAAGTCGTTGCTTGAAAGTTGTGCAAGTAGTCGATTTATTGCAGGTGTTAGCCTTGACTTCGTCGAAAACGATTGGCTAAACTTTTCCATGAATTAAGTGAGTACTGGTCCCCAAATTATATATATTCAGTATGTGGTTTATAGCAGAATTACAACAATATAATGGATATTTATTTTCATAATCACCCTAGGATCATAGTATTTACTTTTAAAAACACCAACAAAAATAAAACCAAAGTAATTACTCTGGCCGATCGCAAGAGATGTTAACAACACAACGAGCCAATCAGAATTCGAAGCAAATACATGTAACTGGCGCCAATCGCGGGAAAACAAGTGCGGCGAAAACATGATTGGTTTTGGTTTGAATTCTGATTTGCTGGGAAAGTGGCGCAAGTTTTCTTAACCAATCATTCAGAGCGTAGTAATGCAAAACCAAAGTAAACGCGAAATTACTTTCCACACTCAATTGAAAACCGCTCTAAAGTACAGATATTGTTATTTGGATATCTTCATTTTTAAAATCGTACATCAACTATCATAAATTCGGAAAAGAACCCAAGAAAAGCAAAAAAAAATTAAATTAAAATAAGAGCAATAGTTATTTCCTGGAAAGGACCGACGAAAGGTCAAGTTAAGCAAAAACTTATCAAAGTAAGGTAACAAGGTGTTATCATTTGTTGTAAAACTTAATTAAACATAACTTTGCGATTAATAGTGTTTCTGCGGAAACCGCTGCTCATACCGAGGTCAAGGCAAGAAAATTTAAACGGTAATCAGACATTAAGAACAACTAACTCAAAATACAAGGTGAGACTAGAAATTGATTAGTATTATCTCTAGAGAGCTGCCTAACGAAGAAAATGAGTCAACTGCTCTTTTTCTGTGATATTTCTTAAACCGAAATACAATTTGTAACAAGCCCCAACACCAAATAAAATTCCTGAAACCATTTTAACCCAAAATAATTGCGTTGTAAATATCTTTCATCACTGACAATGTTTATCATCTAAGATGAGAGGTTTACTCCCGTGACGAGTAACAATCTTGCAAAGTAAAGGGATACTTTCTGGGTACAACAGTTTAAGCAGGGCTTCATGCAATCTCAGCTACATTCCTCTCTCATAGTGAGTATAAACTCTCCGCTTTATATCGGGCACCTTCTCCAGCATCGCAAATGCAAGAGGGAAATTTTCCTGGATGTTTGAAGGCATTGGCAGTAGGCCTGATGAAAGCAAAAAGATCGAGAGTAATCATGAGTGTGTTGCATTGATTTTTCAATTTTAATGTCATGATTTTTAACTCCAGGTTCCAAGATTACCAATATTATTATTGTCCTATGAGAGCGGTTTTCAATTGAGTGTCGAAAGTAATTTCACGTTTGTTTTGGTTTTGCTTTACTTCGCCCTATAATTTGGCAACAAAACACCTGCTTCCTTCTCAACCAATCAGCAGAAAAATTCAAACCAGACATGCCTTGATCGAACGCGTTTTCCCTCGTTTGGTGTCGGTTACATATCTTTGCTTTGATTTCTGATTGGTTCATTCCGCTTTTTTGCGTCTGTTGTGATTGGCCAGAGTAATTAATTTGGTTTTGGTTTTACGATACTCAAATGAAAACCGCTCTAATTAAACACTACTTTGTGTCTAGAGAAGTGCACTGATCAAAAACGTGAATTTTAGTAGAAAGTTAACGGTTTATTGAAGCGCGCTACAAACACCAACCCAATTTCTGCGGATCCCCCTCCCCTCCCCCCTTCCTTTCTCGCATGGTAGCATGCAATCAAACGACAGACTGCACCGTGCGAAATCTGCATGCCCAATATGCTTTGCAATTAAACTGGCAGAGATGCATCCACCCTGAATTAATTCACAGTTCCGTAAAGTGTGTATGGCTTTGATGAATTGTGTTCATGAAAACAGGCGGCAATTGATGTTGAGAGCGAATCGTTTAAAAGGGGATGAGCGAACTTGCGTTTATTTTGAAGTACCAAGCTGTTAAGACTCTGGCTGACATTTTTGTGTTTTATCCTGGCGACTTCAATCTTGACTTACTCCGCTTCTAGCGGTCAAAACTGCACATGCCATCTTACAACTGCATCTCAACAAACTCTCAACAGACTGTTCAAACACAATGATTCTAGCCAAGGGGTCGGCAAGAACTCCCAATCATGTCTATTTAAAGAACTAACGCTAATTAAAAGACCTAAATAATAAACCAACCAGACGACAACCTACAAAACGTTTATGTAGGATAGCCTAGACTTTGAATTAAGTGCACCGAATTGTTCATTTTGGTCGATATCTGTTCGGAAGCGGCCTTAATCGCTTTAGAAATTGGGATTCAGTCGTAAAGAAATGAAATCCACAATTTTGTTCGATAAAATGTTTTCTGGAATTTCGTATCGATGGTAAAATGATTTCTTTCGTTTTCGAAGGAGCAAATGCGAAAAAGAGTTAGCATGGACTTTTTGTAAAACAAACAACAGCCAGTAAAATTAGGAAATAAAATTTGAGTCTCTCGAAACATTCCTGAACTTAAATTTCCAGCATCGGAACATATGAATCTCTATTCCAATTACACAAAGATGTCTTTGGAAGACCGGGAGAAAGTGACCTGGGAACAGAGGAACTGAAACTGACGTATTTTTCTACATGTTTGGATCACAAAAGATCGAGGGTTGTCCAATACACCCAATCTGACTCGATTCGTCTAGGATTATGGCGATTCGACTCGAATCGATCGATTCGTTTGCCCTTGTAGTCGAGCTGTCTAACCGGAAGTCGATTGGATAGACACTTAGTTAAAACACGGCAAGCCGGCCTTGAGGAAGGGCAACTTAAGACACTATAGGCGTTCTGTAATCTCGTATCCAGATCTTCTCTTCGGTAGAGAACATTTTGTAAAATCTGTTTTCATGTGTCAGGAATGTAACACACAGCACAACTGCATATGCTCAACATTTGTAACAAAAACACTTTGCCCAAGAATTGCCTAGGATGGGTTTTCAAGATCAATTAATTTTTCACCCACCGTATCAATCTTTAAAGACCAACGATTTTAAGTTTCTGGGAAAGAAATAGGCCGCCGCAAATGTTTTGTTCACAATGTTGGCCAAAGTGCGTGCGCTTCATTCCTAAGCAAATATTTTCACAAAGTCAACTTTTTCACGTAGTATCAGCCTTGCAGTTTGTGTTTATACAGTTTATTTTTGGCTGATTAGGTCTCTTGTAGATCCTACGTCAACTAGCAGAATTATCGTTCGCGGTCCTTTGCAGTTTTCACGTCTACTTTATTTTTTGGGGCCGTCCAACTCTGCTAATCCGATATGCTGTGCCTTTTAAGTAAGAGATAAATACCGAGAACGGAGGTATTAATTCATATACATCCCGAGGGCCGTAGGCCCGAGGGATGTATATGGATTAATACCGACGTTCGAGGTATTTATCTGACTTATTTCATGAAATTATTCATGAAGGCGATCCTTTGTTCAAGGGGACAAACGCCGGCTAATTAGTACCGTCACACTTAGGTGAGAAACGGAGAACAATAGAAGCAACCTGATGAGTGCGTTTCTCGCAGTACTGCTAATGTAAATGAGGGATTTATCTGTATAAATCCCTCGTTTCAGTTAGTTTAATATTCATGAAGTATGTAAGTTAAATAAAGGATGTTGAATAACAAAAGAAAATGTGTGATTCATGAAATAAGCATGGTTTTGTCCATGCGTTTCAATGTTAAGATGGTTTTATCCATCTACATTCAGTTGATGTAACGATACCGGATTGTGACATTGTATTGTGACACTAACTTGCGTGATCTTGATATGATAATTATAGTAGTGTAATCGACACCTCTGATTACCCCACGCATATCGCGTGTTTGTATAAGAGTACTTTATTGATTCATTGTAACTCTCAGAACACAGAAGCCTGCATTAAACTAGGAGTTGACTAGCACTCGCGTCTCTCTCTATCTATCGTTCCGACGTACGACCATAAAACGTTACATGGTGTCAGACAGAACCTGAACCACGATGCCGGCAGGAGGGATATCTGAAGAAGCTCCAGGAGAAGCTCCAGAAATCTTGCCCGCTCCGCCTGCACAAATATTCATGCCTCCTGCAAACTTGCCACCGCCAAAAGCGCTTGTCATGGACGACAACGTAGCAACAAATTGGAAAGCGTGGAAGAAAGTGTGGTCACGATATGAAATCGCCACAGGAATTTCTAAACAGGAGCCACTGGTAAGAGTTTCTACGCTCTTGTCAGTTATTGGAGAAGATGCCACGAAAGCCTTCGATGCCTTTGAATGGGGAGAGGACGAAGATGAAACCAAAATAGAACACGTGCTAGCAAAGTTTGACGCATACTGCGAACCGCGAACACAGGTGATCTACGAACGCTACCGATTTAACAATCGCAAGCAAGAGCCTGGCGAGAATATCGCAGCGTATCTTACAGAGTTAAGAACAATCGCTAAAAACTGCCAACACGAGGACATTACCCCAGAGGAGATTTTGCGTGACAGGATCGTTTTAGGAATTCGAGACGACAAGATGCGTGAGAGACTGCTTCGATACAATGATTTGACACTGCAAAAAGCCGTCGATCTTATCAAAGCAGCCGAACAAACGGAGCACCAAGTGAAGCTGATGGGTGCAAGCGCAAACGTCAATGCGTTAAAACAGGGTCGCTCGAAAAGCAACAGACCGTCGATGCCATCGCGTGCAGCAAACAGCAAACATCAAAAACAAACATCGCGTGGTAATTGCGGCAGATGTGGAACGTCACACGCAAAGCAAAAATGTCCGGCATTTGGTCAGAAATGTCACCGATGTGGCAACATGAATCACTACCAATCGCTTTGCCGAAGCAAGACTGTTGCTACCGTGCAATTAGATGATGGACCTGATCAATATGAAATTTGCACTGTTGGAGAACAGCCCAGCCGTGCGAGCAAAGCCCTTGTAAATTTGTACGTCAACCGACGACAGGCCGGAAATGTAGTCCGTTTTCAAGTGGACACTGGATCCGAATGCGATTTATTACCACTCAAAGTGTACAAATCAATCACCGGAGATGACACTGTCGAAATGCTTAGGAAATGCAACAAATCAATCGTTTCCTACACTGGTGAACGAAAACAAATCGCCGGAAAGATAAACCAGTCCACCATCTTCAACTAGCTCGCTTCGGCTGTCGAAGTAAGGTACAAGCTTTGCAGGGCAGTCTTTTCGACATAATGGCCACCCTTTGTGTATCGCACCAATGAGTAGCTGCATCTCTGGGTCATCTGCTGTGACTCGTTTGAACTCTTGTAGTCGGTTGGGCGATACAGAAAGTCCATCTTCATGCTGAACTTCTCGTAAGGCGCGTACTTCACTGCTGTCGTGCTGGGCGTCCTCGGTTGTAAGCCTGTAGGCACGGCTCAGGGCATTTGCAATGAACATTAGACGGCCTTTCTTGTACTGAATGTCCAGAGAATAGTTTTGTAACGCCATACGCATTCTCTGTAGTCGTTTGAGTGACTGCTGTATAGGCTTCTTGAATACGGCTTGTAAAGGCTCATGGTCAGACTCGACGTGTACGATGTCTCGGCCATATATGTACTGGTCAAACTTGTGACAAGACCATACGATGGCAGGAAGCTCTTTCTCGATCTGGGCGTATCTGGTTTCAGTGTCTGTGAGCGCTCTTGAGGCGTAACACACTGGCTGACCTTTCTGCATGAGGACAGCTCCCAGACCTGTTTCAGATGCGTCGCACTGAATGGTAACTTCTTCATGCACGTTGTAGTACTTGAGTACTGGAGATTCAGTCAGGTACTTCTTCACAGTATTAAACGCGATACTGTACTGCGTCATCCACTGCCACTTCACTTCTTTATCTTCTAATCTCCGCAACGGCTCTGTCATTTCGCTCAGATGCGGCATGAACTTAGAAAGGTAATTCACCATTCCAAGGAAACGTTTAAGTGCTGTGGCGTCTTCTGGCTCAGGCATGGCAACGATCGCTTCAATCTTCCGGGGGTCGGGTTTGAGTCCCTCGGGAGTGAGCAGGTGCCCCATGAATGGTACGTTTGTTTGAGCACGACTGACTTTCTGTTTGTTCAGTTTCAAGTTCCATTCTCTGCATCTTGTGAAGAATGATCGCTCATTTTGTTCTAGGCTCTTGGAAGCTTCTTCAGTGGTGTCGCCGAAACCAGCGATAACAAAGTCATCAGCAATGACTTCTACGCCTTGAAGCCCCTCCACAAATTCGTGCATGGTTCTTTGCCATATTTCTGGAGCGGAACTGATACCGAAGGGCATGTGAAGCCAACGGTAGCGTCCGAAGGGAGTGTTGAACGTCGTTTTGTAGCTTGACTCGCGGTCTAGTTTCTTCTGCCAGAATCCGTCTTTTGCGTCAACCACTGTAAAAAGCTTAGCTTTGTCAAGTCGAGTAGCGACCTCTTCTATGGTAGGCATCTGGTAGTGCTCTCGCTTGATCGCTTCGTTCAGATCCCTTGGGTCCAAACAAATTCGAATTTTGTTCGGCTTTATTACTGCCAGCATACTTGAGACCCATTCTGTTGGCTCTGTTACTGGTGTGATGACGTTTCGCTGTACTAATTCGTCTAACTTTTCCTTGATTTGTGGGCGTACTGCAACTGGTACTCTCCTCGGGGGGTGAACTTTCGGTTTTACCCTCTCGTCCGTGATAATTTTGTACTCGCCTGGAAGTTCTCCAAGTCCTTCAAACACATCTTTGTATTCTTCAAGGATCGTGTTACTTTCTGGCGATATCGTGAGCGATAATACGTCACAATCGGCTAGCGTGACGATTCCAAGCGCGATACTTGTATTGAGTGATAGGATAGGCTGATAATCGCCATTTACAACATTAAAAGTCAGAGTTTTCTTTCTGTCCTTATGCCAGACTGGGAGGTTTATCTTTCCGGCGATTTGTTTTCGTTCACCAGTGTAGGAAACGATTGATTTGTTGCATTTCCTGAGCATTTCGACAGTGTCATCTCCGGTGATTGATTTGTACACTTTGAGTGGTAATAAATCGCATTCAGGTTGTTGCTCAATCGCTGCGAGCTGATATGCTCAAAGAAATCCACAGGTCGCACATAGGAATCGGTGGATGCCTAAGGAGAGCCCGAGAGCTACTCTACTGGCCAAGAATCAAAGATTACGTTTCCAAGTGCAGCGTTTGCCAGTCATACCAGCCAGAGCAATGCCGAGAAGAACTCCAGCCACATGAAATGCCCAGTCGCCCATGGTCCAAAGTTGGAGCTGATATTTTCGAGCTTGGACCACAACAGTTCCTGATAATGGTGGACTACTGGTCAAATTACTTCGAAGTACAGGAACTGAAACGAATAACGTCAGCAAGCGTGATCCACGCACTTAAAGTCCAGTTTGCCAGACATGGTATTCCGGAAGTCCTTGTTACAGACAACGGGACACAATTCAGCTCGTCTGAATTTGCAAATTTCGCCGAGACGTGGAGATTTGAGCACAAGACCTCAAGCCCACGCTACCCTCAGTCGAACGGAAAAGCGGAGAACGCCGTGAAAGTTTGCAAAGCGCTGCTGAAGAAAGCACGAGCCGACAACAAAGATCCTCTACTGGCGTTCTTAGACTGGAGAAACACCCCGTCAGAAGGTTTAGGAACCTCACCAGTCCAACGTCTGATGGGAAGAAGAACACGAACGCTGTTGCCAACCCACACCAAACTGCTGGAGCCAAAAGTAGACAGCCAGACAGGAGACAAGTTGGCAAAGCGCAAAGCCATACAAGAGCAGCGGTACAACTCGAAGAGTCAACCGCTAACACCTCTACAGCCAGGTCAAGCGATCAGAATGAAACTCCCTGGTGAAACTAAATGGTCTCTTGGAAGTTGTGTGAAGATCCTTCCAAACCGCTCGTATGAAGTAGAAGTTTCCGGTCGCCCCTACCGTCGCAACAGGCGTCAGCTCAGAACAACTGCTGAGACACCGCCACCTCCCTCTGTCGAAGAAGATCTTTCGCACGACCATCCACAGACTGCAAAGCCTCCCAGCACAAGTCAAGACGCAGAATTGGCTATCAATCCCGACCAGCCTGCTGTCCAACTGCGGAGGTCCTCCCGTATCAAGGAACCACCAGTTTGGCATGAGGATTATGTCATGAATACTTAACTTTAAGAAAAGGGAGATGTAACGATACCGGATTGTGACATTGTATTGTGACACTAACTTACGTGATCTTGATATGATAATTATAGTAGTGTAATCGACACCTCTGATTACCCCACGCATATCGCGTGTTTGTATAAGAGTACTTTATTGATTCATTGCAACTCTCAGAACACAGAAGCCTGCATTAAACTAGGAGTTGACTAGCACTCGCGTCTCTCTCTATCTATCGTTCCGACGTACGACCATAAAACGTTACAGTTGACTTTGCGAGACAGGAATTCGATGCTTTGCCTCAGCTTTCTCCCTGAGGCACGTGATGTGGCAGCGCGTGATTCGGGGACGGGCAGGTTCAAAGTACGAAACTTGATAGGGCATGGGTTTTGTTGCATTTTATTTGTCTTGGCTCTGTTGCTAGTTTCTTAAGGACGTTCGCGCTAATTGTTTATGCGCATCTTTAGCGAGCAGATAACGCACACGCCAAGCAATGTCACGCGCAATTCATGGTTGACGATACACGGAGGAAGCCGGAGGTAAACACACATGTCGGCCGACGTGACACCATTAACAAGGGGGAAATTCATCTCCGTTGCACAGTTTTGAAACGAAAAATCGACGTGAAACGATTAGACGGGTTAAGGTTGCAACAAAAAGTCCAAGAAAAGGCGTCGATACCTGCGGGTATTTCGCGCCAAGAGATTAATATATTTACTTGACTCTCGATATAATAAAATAATTGAAATGCAATACTTTATTTAGTCTATTCGTCAAAGTTTTGACAGTAAACAAGAAAGTCTTACCCTTATACAAGAAAGCAATTTTATTGATCACCAATCCCGTGTACCCGGGGTAGTCAATCGATAATATCGATAATCGATAGCATTCGATAACAAGCGATAAAAATCGATTAATTTTTTCGAAATTCGATAAAAATCGATAAAATATTTCGTTGTGAGTAATCGATAATTATCGATTTTTGAATCAGGGCTATCGATTTTATCGAAACTGAATTATCGTTCCAATTTTCGAAACGGAAACACCTAAAGATATTAAAGAACTCGCAGAGACACTTATAACTACTTCCCTGTTCGTAAAACGATATAAATTGCTTCATCTTTTCTACAAACTTTTAGTATTACTCAGCGTGTGTTGTATTTGAATGAAATCCGATATAGATCCCTAGTTGATTATTCCACTGTTTTATTTATTTGTTGATGCCACAATCGCACGCTCGTTTCTTTTTCACCCAGTCTTTAAAGGGAAAGATTTTCGTGATTTTTTGAGTAAAGATATAAACAAATCATCTAGACGCCCTCGTATTCGTAATCTAAATTCTTCTTGTTCCCTATACTTCTTAGGTTAAACGTGGTTTCAAAACCAACGGAACAAAGGACGAGAAAAAATTTAGACAACAATCTTGAAGCCGAGAACCCGGAAAAGGAAAAATAATTTACGTTTGTAAACGAACCCGGTTAATCGAACAATAAAATCAGGAAGAAAATCATAATGCAGTCTCTTTGGTCTCTTGTACAGTGTTTGTCAACAAATCATTTCATTGCCGCCTTTGAAATCAGTTAAAGAGTCACAATCAAACGCTCCCTCAACGGAAACAGGATAATTTTTATCGATTCAATAACGATCGATGAATTCGATAAAATCGATAACATTAACACTTCGTCGGCGTGTGAGTATCGAATTTTATCGATTAACCGATAAAATCGATATCGTTTAAGTTCAATTTATCGATAGATATCGATTTATCGAATGATTTTCCGATATCAATTTTTATCGATTGACTACACCGGGCGTGTACAATCAATCTCCACATGCCTATTCTAGGTAAATAAATAAGCTTACTTCTCACATTTTCGCCTCGCTCACGGCTATAGATGCATTTTCCTGGCATTGGCTTAACAGCTGTAAAAGTTTTGAAGGTAGAATAACCAACTTAAACAAACAGAGGTTTGACAGCACACTCGAACGAAAACAATTGACTCGATCGAGCAACCATTGTGATCTGTGAATTATGGGATAGATAACCCTGTTTAGGTTCCAGTGCTTCTCCGACCTGTCAAGCAAAAACGTGACTTCCGTAAGTTTCTCACGTCTTCGACAACTTCAACTGGATTTTGCGGTTTTAAAAGGTCGGTGACCCCCAATTTGTTTTAGACGGTTAACCTTCTTTGACCGATATCTGCTTACTGTCATCAAACGAAAGAAAAATCAATGTGGGAAGCTATTTTTGTTTTAATTTATCTACCCACGCGCGATCGAACTCCGTACATTTTGGGCCACTTCTGGGGTGGAAATACAATTATTAAAGATTAGTTGTAGCTTTAGGGATAATAAAAGTGGAATTTATTTGTTTAATAGATCCTCTGAAATTAACTTTGGCAATGGAAGTTTGTCTCCAGCGATTCGTTTATAAAAATTTTGCATCAACAACCGGTGAGGTCATATCGAGTGACGAGGACTGATTTCTCAAAATAAGCGCAAACTTGCAGATGTCATATCGTCGGTGACCCCCATTTTTTTCTTTTTTTTTTGCATTTCAGAAGTAAGTAATTCATAAACTAACTGCAGCAGAAGTTTGAAAAAAAAACAATGTTAAAACATTTTAGCGCGAACGTCCTTAACTGCTACACCGTACTGACGAGTTCCAATAAGAACGAATCAGCTGTCTACGGTTGCAGCCCTGTTTTGTCGGTTTCTGTCGGTTTTTTGTCTCGCAAAGTCAACTTTTTCACGTAGTATCAGTCTTGCAGTTTGTTTTTACACTTAAAAAAATGTATGTCATAAGAATTTGTCGCGGTTTAGTGAGACTTAAGTTGAAATCGATACAAGAAAAATCTTTCATCGAAGGACTGATTTTTTTTGTAGGTCATGCGTCTACGTGCATGGAAAGCAAAGGTGAAAAAAGGTTGACGCGACTTAAATCGAACGATTTTCATTGACCAATCAGATTGGAGAACCAATGTATCAGAGGTTTTCTCAGAAGACAAACATCCGGACACGAGAATAGATTTGATAGTGACGGAAAAAATGCCTATGTCGCTTGGGTTCTGTTTTACGGCTATGCTGGCCTCATAAATGCCCTTCTTACAAGGATGTCACCTATTTTCACTCATTTTGAACAGCCAAAAAACGTCTTTGTACAGACGTAAACGTCAAAATAATGGTTCAGTTTGGTTAACAATAACCTTACTAGTGCACAGAAACTAGTATCATTCATCCTTGCATTGGTTGCTGATAGTTAGGATGGAAATAGGTTGCAGTTTTAAAAAAATTGACCACTTCTCTCAAGTCCCTCTTATGTATCTTGGAAAAATGGCTCAACTTTTTTCAAAGTTTATTCTTGTGCAGAGAATTTATTACATTTTTTTAGCCCCCGCTGCTCCAAGAACAATTTCTCGTTTGAGAAGAGGTCCAAAGTCAAAGAATTGAACAGTTTCGAAAAGTATACAGCAAAATCTCCGTGATAGTGCCCTTTTAAGGCCCGTTTAGTAAGTCAAGTATTTTTTCCACTGTACAATAAAATTTCTAAAGCGATTCGTTCCTGTTAAGAAACTATTATATTTCCTTTACCTTTGTGATCAGTTGATTCGGAATGCTCCTCCATCGCTTGGAGTTGGGCTTTGTCCTGCGAAATAGAAATATTGAAAATGTTATCAGAGGTAAATATCTTGTAACGAGATGATCACGCAGGAGACTTTTTAAGCAGCTAAATGTATTAACAATAATAAACAATATGTACCTCGCTTGTCATAGACATTGTAGCACGGCTAACGACTCTGGAGAAAACGTTAGTGTTGATCGTGTTTCAAGCTGAACACTACTGCTTGAACTTTAAAGAAGCAAGAAAATTTATTTAGAAGTATGTGTGCAGTAGTGAGATCAAATTTCGTGTTATTTGTCATGTCATGAGACTCACTGCTAGTCACACTTCTTGCTTGTGATGTTGTGATCAGCACGTATATTCGGCACATGTCCAGAACATGATTACTGTTTCTTTTAGATCGAGCCAAATTTAGTAATCAACCCTTTAAGCCATAACAATGATTAGCATCAAATTTCTCCTTGAAATATCAATGGTTTCTCAACCCCTGAGGTCATGGGAATTAACGATATAATCACCCAAGGCGATTTTCTTGATATTTGAATAACTTCTCCCTAGTAATTTCATAAGAAAAGTATGGGACAAGATAAGAGAATTTGCTCTTTAATATTTGGGCTTTAAGGGTTAATCTCCCCGCGTTGGATGCTCAGTCAAACGTCTATTTTCATTCGAACTAAATCGCACCATGAAATAAACAGCAAACCGCCAAGAAACGTGTGATAAGAACACAAGAAATGAGAGAGAAGGAGAGAAGTGCATAGCTTAAACGCAGCCCATCTTGGTCTCGACACGCAAGCAGATGTAAGCTGGATCAACCTGTACGACAATTGAACTCCGCGGATCCAAGAACTTCTCCATGAGAGCAAAAAGTTCAAGGATGCCAACAACTACAAATATTGCTGGGCGAAGAAATGGATTCGTTAATTTGCAGATAAAAGACAGGTCAACACCAGTGCAGCTGAGGAGGTTAGAAGATTTAGAGCGAATTGCGGTGCCACGATGAGTTAAGTACTCTTGCTTCCTTGACACGGTTAGACTTTGCTTATTACCTAGATTAAGCTTATTTTAGCGTTGTTTCCTTATGATCGGTCTGCGTCACGTTGCAGGCATATGGAAACATTTGTCCCTGGCGTCTGCGGTGATCTGCGACACACGCTCGTTGCGATCGGGAAAGTAGAATCTAGTTTTACTTTCCCGACCATTACGACACTTTTGACTAACACAGTTTCTAATAGAAACGTTTGTCTGAGACGATCTGCGGCCTATCGGGGACACACTATTTTGCGTTGAAACACGTGTCATGTATTGCCCAATCAGACTTGAGAAAAATGTCTGGCGCCTTTTTTGCACTAAGGGTACGCTTGTCTGCTGTCGCTGTAATGGCAAATGGGGACATGTGTCTGTTGTGTCTGCGACATGACGCAGACCGATCGCCGATCATGGCGCTGATCGTGTCGCAGACCGATCGAAGATCATTAAGATCATATGGAAACCAGGCTTTAACATGAAACTACGTCAAAATTACACTGAAGAGAAGGCTGGAAAATTATTGTTGCAAGAGCTACCCTACTTTAATTTTAGAGGTAATCTGGCTCTCAGTCACGGTAAGTTTTTAAACGTGGAAAGCCATTGTTTTGTTCATTACCGAGCTTTTGTTTGTTGACATTCTCGCTACCTCTAGCCTTAGTATGGTCCAGCTAATTAACTACTGGCTCCTACCTCTCATGACATCCGGGACATTCCTTTGCATTTAAACAATATGACGCATTTACATTACAGCTCCCCGCCGTCCAACCATTTTGCAATTACCATATCTTGAAAGAGTTCGATTTTTATTCACTTACGTAACACTGATCTGAAATACTGGAAGGCACGTCGAGCTTAAAAATTATCAAAATGTACTTTGCTGCGGGTCTACTTATTTCTGTTATATTTTCTGCACCATTTGCCAAAGGTGAGTTAATTGTTGTAAACGCTTCAGAATATATAGCCTCAGTTTTATTTGAGTACAAAGCCAGAAATTAGTAAGGACTACTACAACATTTAAAGCGTTTTCGTTTTTTGTCAAATCAGATCAGAGGGTCTTTAGCAGCACATCATGATAAGCACACAAACAGATTTAAAGACAGGGCTTAAATTTTTCTTCATTTCACACTACGTTAACGACATCTTCTTGACAGCATGGGAATTAACAGTAATAAGACTCAATTGTGAGTGCTTTATCACAACATGAGAGGTACACATGTCATCGATTATTGAACAGTATGTCAGCCATAAATGCAGGGGTTTGCTTTTATCCTCAAATAGTCCTTGATCCACCTCTGAAGGAAACTGGGCTTAGGTTTTACGCGTATAATAAGATAACATTTTCAGTTTGTCTTCAGTTTACCAGTTTTGTTGTCAAAAAGTATGACTAAAAGTGGTCTTTATTTCTTCACGAGAACGCTTTAAATTATTAACATCATATAATCGCCTATCCGTGTTTGTTACGCCTTGGAATCAAACCAAAGGTTTTATTTGAAAACGTTCATAAAAGACAAATAACGACTAAAATTACTGAATTGGTCGAGAGATTTGTATTTCAAGATTTCAAAAATGAATATATCAATTCGAGTAAAATTAAAGAGAGGCTCGATGAAACAAAAGTTCAAAAATAAGCTGTTTTATGTTAGAATGCATAACAAAATGAGATTACCCAAAAAAATTGAGAAATACATAAATCCACTCGGGTTTGCTGCCAGTGGGAAAAATGGATTAGTTAAATAAATTGGAATAACCAAGTTTGTACGTTAAGTGTTGTTTGTAAAGTGAAATCGTCTTCATGAGCGGTACGTAAAAAAAGAAGCAAACAATAAATAAAATGAATTGTTTGTATGGCATGCCAAAGTAAAATAACGGGCAAAACAATTAAAATCGTTAATCTGCTCGCTCCAAGTGCCAAACAACAAATGAATTAAATAACAGGGTTCTAACTCTTGAGTGTGTGGATAAAACTAAAGTGTAACTTTTAGTTACTGTATTCTGAGCGTTAAAATACAAACCAAGAGTCCAGTCTTTAAACTATTTATAAGTTACCCACGATTAAACAAAATTGAATAAGCCAAAACTGTGGACAAAATTAAGTCACTCGCTTCAGGTGTTAAACAATGAAGTTGAATCAGAATGACTTCTACATCCTAAAACTCTTGGGGCGCCTTTTTTTATCCACAATTCTGGAATAAGAATGGTTGGTACGGAATGCTAGGAATAATTCGGATTGTCTGCATAAAAAAACCCCCGTCGGTCCTGGCCGAGTAAACATTGCGTAACAAATATGGCGGCCGACGAAGAGGCTGCCTTTAAAGCCGTTATCGCAAAGGGTTATCTCCTTTTTAGCAGTCTGTTTTACGTTCTAAATCTTGAGTCTGGTGGAGATGAACTGAGAATCCAAAGTGTGATTTTTCAATGATATCAAAGCTACTGTGCTGTATTTTATGTGACCTGTTTGTTTAACCACCGAGTTTTTAAAAACTGAAATATTCACTCAGCCAGTCAGTTTGATTTGGGGAACGCACGCGCGTTTTAGAACTTAATCGTCAGTAAAATAAATAAACCCCCTTTTCCGGCTTGTTGGTAAATCAATTAATAATGCTTTCGGCTTCGATTGTCCTCAAAATTTCACAGTGTTCGTCGAAGCTTCGGTTCTCGGCCAACTGTTCATCATGTTCTCGGACAATCTTCCACCCTCGGGTATCATCCTCAGGTATACCAGCCGCCTGAAGGAGTGAATTTACTAATTGTATAGCTATAGGGGGCTGGAATTAGCACTGAACTCGCCAGCCGGTTTACAGTGCGACGCGCCTTACCGTGGCCACCCAACAAAATTTCTTTTACAAGTTAGCCGATCAGGATAGCGAATTTGATTGACGGTCACGCCTCCTTGCAAAGTCCAACAGGCAAGTGACGCAACAACGAATTATTGAAAACATGTCATTTTGTATTTTATGGCTAACTTGTAAAAAAAACGTTTGTCATCTGTCCACGGTAAGGCGCGTCGCACTGTAACGGTCGACCAGTACTCGACTGTATCTGTCTTTGTATAACGACTGTTAAAGTCATTGTAAACCAAGTTTTGTTAAAGCGTGATCTTTTTCTTATCTATCCCAGGTACAGAGTGTTACGAATGTTTCACGCATACTTCTTGGGAAGACTGCCGCAGTAAAATGGTAGCAAAAGATTGTGAGATAGCAGATGACAGGTGCGTTCAGGGAGAAATGGCGTTCAACAATAACAACACAACCGAGCGCATCATCTTCAAGACTTGCACAAAGGAGTACGAATGTAAAATCTACGAGAGAGATGGCGCACGAATTCCCACGTGTGCGGAGAAACAGAGGCGCGGCTTCTCAGTCGACTGCCGAGTCACGTGCTGCGAAAACGACATGTGCAACAGAGGAGTGCGTACTAAAATGGTCAGCGTTTTGCTAATTTTCTCATGCGTGCGAACTGGAGCCCTTTTCTTTTGAACGATTACTTTGCATTCACTCTATTATCGAAACTCTCCTGTCAAACGCAAAGCAAAGAAGGTCTAATTGGTTCGACAATGTCATGCGGTATCAGTACACCCTTCCTTTGGCTATCATCGTTGTGCATGGGTGGGTCCCCAGCAAACAAGGAGGAACAACAGCTAAGAAAACCATGGCTTATAAGTATTAAAGAGTGGACGGGACGTGCACTAGTTCCAGCGGCAAGAATGGCCTATCGACGATGGGATTGTAAGCGCATGCTTTGGTCTCTAAAGGTGTGCCTACGGCTCCCTTAGGCCACGGTTAGGGATGGTGATGATGATATTATCGAACTTAATGTAACTTGTGTAACAACTGGGATTTTCCACGTGGTAGTAAATTTAGGCGGCAAAACCGTGTACTTGAGATGAGCAGTAAATCAATCATCTTTCTCTTCGCGCGCCAATAGCACCCCCCCCCCCCCCCCCCATCTCGATCTCTTACGCCCGTTTCTACTCATCGCTTACCTTGTCCACTAATATGCGATCCTTAATATTTAATATTCTCGGAGTAAAGTTCTATTGACAACGAGACGAAATCCTTTTTAACGTCATTAGGAAGGGGTATATCACAATCCTGCCCAAAAATGTCGGGACGATTCTCAAAACTCAATATATAACCCCCCCCCCCCCCCACCCCCGCATGCAATGTTGTCATCAGTGTTGCATGCTGTGTTTATTTACAGCCCGAATGATTTCAGTGTTTATCAACATTACTTGGGGGAGGGGAGCTTTCAGAAATTTGCAATGACATCACCACCTCGCAAGGGATGTAAGGGATGGGTTTCTGTTGATTTGGAGCTTTACGTTTTTGTACCTTCAGCCCACTCTTTATTTTTCTTTTCTTCTTCGCTCCAAGCTCATGCCCACCGAAAAAAGTTTTTTCTATAAAGAATAGGAGCCATTTCGAAGGCAAGAAAACGTGGAAATGGCCTTCATGCATGGGAATGACAGACACATCGAAATAAAGTAAATATTTCGTAAACGAAATTTAGAACAATGAAGGGACGAAACTTAAGCAAGCTAACCTAAAAAATGTGTTCATTGTGTATCAGTAATGGTTATTAATTCAAATAATAAAAGATGTATGTACGTTTCACGGTATATTATTTGTTGGCTTCACACTACAAGCTAAGTTAGTTTCAAGCAAGCACTTGATTCAAGTGCACTTGAAAATCTCAAGTCGCACTTTAGAAAAATTGGCTTCACACCTGGTGACAAAGTATACACTTGAAGCACAAGCTGTCAATCATCTTTCGCGGTAAAATCAGAAATGCGATTGTTCGCCGGAAAATCATGGAGCCTTTGCAACGGAAAAACGTTTTATGTTGTTTACTCTTTATTTTGTCTTTAATTTTAACTCAGAGAGTTTTAACATTACAGGAAATGCATAGGTACTTCATTGTTTACGAGTACTTGGCGACAAAACAAAAGAACAGGTGACATCTTCTGAACTGAAAATCGATGGTTCAGGCTGTCTGTAAAGATGAAATTCAAATAAGATCGTAAGTTTAACTATTTGTATCGGCTTTTCCTTCTTTTTTATGTTTACTTACACACAAAAGACTGTTCCATGGAGTCCTCAAACTGCGAGGCGTATCTCCAGCCATCTATTTTGATTTTGTTGGATTAATTTCAGTTCACGGCAAAATGTTTATCTGTTCTGGCACCGCAGCACGTGGCTTTCAGTTGGTTTCTCTTTTCCTATTGGTCAAGTACTTTCTCAAGTGTGGTGTTGGCCATACTTAGCGGCGTACTTCGGCTTCTTTGAACTACGAACGTTTCCATGGTCACTAAGTAAAGTTTAAGTTGGTAGGTTTTACCCCTTCACACTCAAAGTAGGTTTCAAGTGCATTTAGATTATACTTACAAGCTCTAGTGTGAAGCCAACAATTATTTCAGACAGCTTTGTAAACAAAATTAATGTAATCAGTCGTCATAAAAATTGAGATAAAATTAGCTTTCAGTTCTTGTTAAAATACGCGTGCAAGATGGGAGATCAGTGCACAACAGAGAACTACAGCGATACTCTATTATCTTTACTCCGAGTCGCCGCAAGTTTTCAAATTCGATCGCATTACCAATCACGATTTTCAGTTCTTCACCGAAATGAAGACAACCGCGTTTTTCATCCTAACCGTGTGTGTCTGTGCTGTCACTGTGGATGCCTCACAGACAGGAGTGAAGAATGTGTCCAAACCTAGTGATAAAACAGATGGCAAAATTGTTGTGAACCAGCTCTGCAATCCGGCTGCTATCGGGACAGAAATTAACTCCCTGAAGAAAGACATTGAGAAAATGAAGAAGGAATTGACGCAGCGATTAGACAACAAGGAATATGAAGGTAAATATTGAAATTTTATCTGACGTGGCATACATTCCGACATTGTCGATACCAGTTGCGAGCAGCTTAGAGAGCGACTTCAAGTGAATTATTAAGAATTCCATACTTTGTGATTTTGATTATTATCTCACAGACTTAAGAAGCCAATGATCGCGTTTTTGCTACCTTTAATTAAAGATTACCGTAATGTACATTCGCGCATAATCACGGACAGTCCAAGGAAATCTTACGGATATTTGCAGTTGTTTTCATCGGCAGAGTAATTCACTTCTTCAGAGTTGTTAGGGCAATTTGTCTATCTCAAAGAGATTCCAGCGAACACGATTCGCCCTGACGAAAGGGTTAACGCCTGAAACTTCGGCAATCGAATTTCTTTACGGTGGTCAAATTATGTTATCATCTCTGTTGATAAAAGACATAAAACCAAAAATTTGTTCCACTCTCCACCGAAACAGCACCACAGTTTCTTTCGAAAATAACCCACTTATCTTGGAATTGTGAGCCTTCCATGCCAATGAGTCATATCACTCGTAAGACTCCCTTAAAACCGACTGCGTGGGAGGCTAAGGAAATCTAAATATTCTAATCTGAATGTTTACTGTCTCAGGACTACAACTAGCGTTGTATGAATTATAGCTATTGATGTACAAAATTCGAATCTATTTAGACTAAAATCTAATTAACTTTCTTTCAACTTTGCAGTGCCCATAAACGCTACTTTGTTACGGAAGGAAGTTGAGCAACTCCGCAGAGAACTAACGCAAAAGATGGACAAAATACTTGCCGGCCAAAATAGAGGTACTTTGCAATACCTCCTAAAAATCTAAATCACTTTGACTCTTAGAAATACCACCTTAAAACATTATTTAAGTGAAAAGGGAGAAATCAACAGTAAAATCATTCGTAGGATTATCTAGATTCGTTATTAAATGTTAACAATCCCGACACGAGAAAAGAAGCGACTGAGCATTTTCGCATTTTGCGCATTTCCGTGTAGCTGTTTGTTCCGACTGCATATCAGTATGATTGTGTATTAGATTTGAGAGACGATACTTTTAAATCGACCACTTGGCAATTGACCAGTGTCATAAACCTGAAAGCTTTTCCTCGAAGAGCGGTTAATAATATCAGTAACGTCTTAAACACCTTTTCTTCGCTTTTATGTTTACAATTTCTTTTCATGATTGCGACAAAACTATGCACATTACCAACTAAACTGTGTAATCAGAATATTTTAATGACCAAATTGACATGTACATAGGCATTGATAGTGTAATTAATGAATCATTTCCTGATTTACTGAATTGAATGTCTTTTCTTCACACTCATGGATCAAGCTGAATACTGCCCCAGTGTGCTTTGGTACTAAATACAACCAGTTTGACAAGTTCACTGTTCCCGTTGGCGGCAGGCTGGCCTCAGTCAAACTGGTTCATTTGTACGGTTTCGTGACCTGTGATATAAACATTCCTTACTCCTGGTCTTATTGGGGATGCAGTATCTATCACGGCCACTTAAAAGATCACGTCGGCGTTGTCATAACGACCTCAGCCAATCGCGTCCTTTTGCCCTCCAGCCAGTTCATGTTAGGCGGTTATGGCAAATACAAATGGTCTAAGATCCTGGGATACAATTCGTTTTCGCCAGAGATTGTTTTATCTGCATTCACCAATCCACCATCCGTGGCCAAAGGGCAAGAGCTGCGGTTATGGTACAATGAAGATTTGACAAATTACAGCGAGAATAACAACGATGGAACATCTTGTTGTGAAGTTTTTGCTCGCTTCATATGAATCTCAGTTTTCAAAGGAAAAAATATTGCTGTTTTCGTTTACCGGGCATTTTAAGAAGGTATGAATGTAAACATATTTGGGTTAAATTCAGTTTTCAACAGTTTTACTATGCGGAACGAGAAGCTCACCAGTTTTTAAAACTGTACTGGAAAGTCTGTAGCAATCAATAAAAAAAGATCTTGTATGCTTTTCATTGAATATGCAATTTGTGTTTACGAATTTTGGCAGCACAATTCAACTTCCGATGTACAGTTTATGTAGATTTTTGCCCAAGGAACCAATCATTAATTTGTCTCCTTCACGTTCTGATGAAACTTTAGAGAATGCTGGTCGCTTCATGATGTGAAGACAGAAAAATTCAAGATCACAGGTCTGATCCAAAAGCCATTGCACTTCATAAAACGCTAACCCCCAGACTCTTATTTATGCCAAGCAGGTTTTAGAAATCCAGAGTATTATTAATATCTATCGCCAGACACAGATAGCTACATTCATGAAGAGCGGAATAAAGAAACAGTTGTAAAACAAACCTTTAAATCATGTGTCATTGACCGGAATTATAAGGACTCGCGAAAAAAGATGGCGCCCAAATTACTTCACGCCCCTTCCCCCAACAACTAGCGTTATTTCACTAACTGCCCATAACGCCTTACAAATCATCCTCGTGCTACTTAATGGACAAACTCTATATACGATCAGTATACAATACAAATAACTAATTACATATCATCAGCGAAAGTTCTATCATTAAAATTGAGTATATAATAAAGTGAAATGAGATAAACAACTTTTTAAGGTATGCTTTCTTGAAGAAATGGGTTTTTATTTGACATTTAAAGGCATTGATGTCGGCAGCCTTCCTTGAATAAAGGGTAATGGTAATGCAGTTATATACCGCATTTTCTATTTATATGTACATATATTCAAATGCGGTTTACATCAGCATATGTCCATTAGCGACCACCTCCTACCCACCCAACCCATGAAATCATGAAACGGCACAAAGATCAGACCAGCACACCGGGAACTCCATGCCCTACTCTTTGCAATTAGTGTCTGGGTTCTTTAATGTCCCACAGGGTTATGAACATTGGAGTGTTGTGAGACGGGGCCTACGGTTTATCGTCCTTATCCAGGAAGACTAGAACGTCTAACCATTTTCAGATGTACTTACAAAGTCAGCACTTTCTCCTCAGTTATTTAAAGACCCTGAGTGTTGGTCCGGCCGGGGTTTGAACCCACGACCTCCCGCACAGTAGTCCGATGTTCAATCAACTGAGCTAACCGGTCGGCGGTCAAAAATAATCTGGCAGTTCGATCCAGAGCCTGGGTCCAGCGACGGAAAACGCCCTATCTCCGTAAGTCACAGCTCTTAGTCTAGATCTCGGAGAACTTAAAAATTCTTGAGAACAAGGTTTAAGTGAGCGCTTATAACAGCTAAGGACCAAAACGATCAGATAAATAAATAAATAGGCGCCAAGCCATCAAGTGCTTTCAAGAGAGGATCAAAGGATTCTCTCCTGGTCCTTTATAGATTAACAAAAATGTTTAAAACGTAATACAGTGAGATACAGGTAACCAGTGCAGCGATTTCAAACAGGAGCCCGTATATGGTCGTACTTGCGAGCAAGAGTGGCCACACGCGCAGCAGTGTTCAATACTTATCACATCCTATTGATCTGATATTTAGGAAGTCCAAGCAAACGAGCGTTGCAATAGCCAATCTCAGACGTGACAAAGGAGTGAACTAAGGTTTCAGCAGAACCATGATCTAAGTATTTTCTAATGTTCCCTATGTTTCGAAGATGGTGTTGAGAGCTCTTACATACTATACTTATTTGTTTATCCAATGCCATATCCTGGTCAAGAATCACTCCCAAATTTCTCACAAAGGGCTGGTGTCCAATAGCTTCAGCTCCAACTTGAATGGAAGTGTATTTAAGGATAAGAAAGTATTGTTTGTGCTCATTGTTAAAATGTCCGGCAAAAGACTGAATCATGTTGCAATGAGTCCAGTCGAAATAACACACAATAAACCTCGCCTTTTTAAACACAGTTTAAACTCTACTCCGAGGTCTCTAAATTTGAACGACAGTTTTTCAAATGCGTATAATTTTATACTCTTAACCTGCATTTTTTAAATAGAGGATAGCAAAATGACTTTCTTCTAGCTCGGTTTAAAAATCACAAAAAAATCTCTGGGTCTTTGTCTCTTTTACTATTGACAATCAACTAGATGCAAGAGTTCATTCAGTAAATCTCTTGGAGTTTACATTGATAAGCGCCTTTCCTGGTCAGCTCACATTGATTACGCCAAAAACTATGTAATAGACATTTTAATCACAAAGCGCTCATGATGAACAAAATTCAGAATAAAAGTGCGTCTGCCTGTCTGCAGAAGGTCTTTAATCCCGCAGTAAATACAAAATATAATCTTCGTAATAACAATAAGAAATTGTATCTTTACCAACCTCGGACTGGACATATGAAAAGAACTTTTGCTTACAACGGCTCTAAGGTTTAGATGACCTTCCAGGTTCACTGAGAAAGGCGTGAAATATTCCACTTATCATCTGTTAGACCCTAACCAGTTTCCTAGTCTCATTTTAACATAAACACACTTCATAGAATGTCTTCAGTTTACTGTGTGTCACACAAGAAGCAGTGGAGACGACGTTTACGATTTGGCTTTGTTTATAATAATTGCGCTAAACGGGATAAAAAATGATAATACAAACATATCTTTACGGACTTCGTGCAAATTTTGAGCAACTGACAAATGCTTGCTACACGAAGTTTGCGAGTGCTAGAGTGATTTCCCGTGAAACAGAGAATAACAACTAGTCAGTACCAAGTGGCTACAAGTAAACAAAAGAAGGCAATGAAATTAGTGCATAATAGCGCGTAGTATCCTACTACCGTTTCACGGGTTAAGTAAAATCAATCTATCAAGTACTAAAGTGATATAAAGGACAATAGCAAGTAATTAAATAACAGAAAACATATCATAACCTAGATTTTTCGCTCGAATTCGCGCGGCTTAGCTGCCGGGAGGACCGTGGGCCCGACAAATTTATTAACCAGTCGCTTCGCGAGGATCAAGATACTAACTCTACAGTAAATTGTCGCTAAGAAATGGTCACCAAAGAAGATCGGAAGATTGAAGTGAGAACTTTTTTCCCCGTTCTTCTGTAACTTAAACAACCGGTGTACACGCCTCCACCTTCACCAAACTTTTGCCTTCGCGCGCGAACAGAACCGACCCATGAAGGCAAAACTTTATAAGTGTACTACTACAGAATTAAATCTCAAACCATCTGCGGCCACTAATGACCGAGACCTCTATTTCTTAAAAAAGGGGAAAAGAGGAACTCTTAAGATGTACAAAGAAACGACTTTTAAAGTAAAACCTCTCAGTTGGGAAGGACCATTCCCTAGGAATTAAAGATAATCTGTTGTAGGAGAAGTCGAATATAATGTTTTTAGCGGGAAAAATAAGTATCGTCGACGAATAGTCGCTTATTGAAGAGAAATGGTAACTAAAGAAGGATAATGAGGATGCGATTAAATATGCCTCCATAGAAAATTTATTCGCACTCAAGGTCTTTTGATGAGTCCTTCTTTATCTCAGCAGAAGAGGAATATGCTAAGTACAGTGATTTGCGGCTGGATTTCTCTTCCTTGGGGGCTTTAATTTAAGTTTATGTACCTTCAAGCGCATTCTGACTTTTAGTCTTTTCAAAATTCACAATTTTCCTTGATGGGATAACGTAACTGAGGGAAGCGGTAAGAAGATGATATGAAAGTGAATGGATTGAGAGAAACTATTGCAAACATTATCATTACATTACTACTGTTTTTTTCACGCTCCAAGCTCATGCCCGCCGGCAAAAGCTTTTTCTACATGGAAAAAGGGGTCTTTTGGAAGGCAAAAAAATGTAAAAAGCATTCTTAAAGATTAGGAATGATTAACAAAGATAAAAGATAGCAAAGGCCTCAATGGAATTTTGGAATACCGAAAGAATGATGCCTCAATCTGTGTCAGCGCTGGTTATTAATTTAAAAGAAAATGAATTTATCTTTTCACGCTCATTATAAACATTTTCGACAACTTTTGTAAACAAAATTAATGCAATCAGTCGTCATCAAGTGATAAAATTAGTCTTCAGTTCTTGTTAAAATACGCGTACAGGATGGGGGATCAGTGCTCAACAGAAAACCACAGCGATATCATATTAACTATACCACTCAAGTTTTCACATACGATTGCATAACCAATCACGATTTTCAGGTTTTCACCGACATGAAGACAACCACGTTTTTCATTCTAACCGTGAGCATCTGTGTAGTCGCTGTGTATGCCTCAAAGACAGGAGTGAAGAATGTATCGAAAGGCAGCGTTTAAACGGAAGGCAAAGTTGTTGTAAGCCAGCATTGCAATTCGGCTGCTATCGCCACAGAAATCAGGTCCCTGAAGGAAGAGGTTAAAACTATGAAGAAGGGATTGACCCAGCGATTAGACAGCAAAGGTAGGAAAGAACAAATTTATTTGACTAAATGTTTATTAATTGAATTGGCTCCCGCCGTCAATTCTTTCTGTCCAAGTTGCAAAGAAATGTTATAACAGTTTGGTCTAACAAGTCATCCCGACCCGAAAAAAGAAGAGACAGCTTTATTTTTGATCTCCGCGTCTATGTGTCATGTGTTTAGATCGGAGAGCCTATATATACTCTTAAATCTACCACTCGCCGAAGGACCAGGCTAACTTACGTGTCAAAAAAAGGGAGAGCTTTTTCTTGAGGAGCAGTAAATTATATTTGTAACCTCTTCGTGAAGAAAACTCCATTTCTTCGCTTTTTATTTTCACAATTTCTTTTCATTTCCCATTGCGACAAAACCACTCTACCAAATAAATTGTGTAATCAGAATATTCTAATTACCAAATTTACACGTGCATATTCATCGATAATGTAATTAATCACTCGAATTCCCTGACCCAATTAATCTCTTCTTCAGATCCATGGATCAAGCTGAATACTGCCCCAGTGTGCTTTGGTGCCAAAAATAACCAGTTTGGCAAGTTCACTGTTCCCGTTGGCGGCAGGTTGGCCTCAGTCAAACTGGTTCATTTCTACGGTTTCGTGACCTGTGATACAAGAATTGCTTCCTCAGGCTATTCTTATTGGGGATGCAGTATCTATCACAGCGGCTTAAAAGATCACGTCGCCGTCGTGATAACGACCTCAGCCAATCGCGTCCTTTTGCCCTCAAGCAAGTTCATGTCAGGCAAATGGTCTAAGATCCCTGGATACAATTCGTTTCCTCCAGAAATCGTTTTGTCTGCGTTTTCGAATCCACCATCCGTGTTGAAAGGGCAAGAGCTGCGTTTATGGTACGCTGAAGATTTGACGAATATCAGCGAGTATGACAACGATGGAACATCATGTTGCGATGTCTTTGCTCGTTTCATATAAATCTCAGTTTTCAAAGGAAAAAAAACTGATTTTTTTCGTTAACCGGTAATTTTAAGAGGGTATGAATGTAAACATTTTTGGGCTAAATTTAGTTTTTAACAGTTTTCTTTTCCTCAAAACGCTTAACTGTGCAGAACGAGAAGCTCACCAGTTTATAATACTGTACTGGAAAGTCTGTAGCAATCAATAAAAAAAGATCTTGGATGCTTTTCATTGAATATGCAATTTGTGTTTATGAATTTTGGCAGCACAATTCAACTTGCTATGGGCGGTGTATGGATATTTTTGCCCAAGGAACCAATCTTTAATTTTTTTTTCCTTCATATTCTGATTAAAGTTTGGAAAATCCTGCTCACTTGATGATTTGAAGACAGAACAATTCAAGAGCACAGGTTTCTATCACAGCGGCTTAAAAACACTTCGGCCCAGACTCTTATAAATGCAAACTAGATTTCAATTTAGAAATCCAATGAATTGTTAAAGCCTGTCGCCAGACACAGAGAGACATATGAAGAGCGGGAATTAACAAACAGCTGCAAAACAGAGCTTTGAATCATGTATCATTGACTGGAATTACAAAGCGCACCAAAGATGGCACCCGAATTACCCCACTGCCCTTCTCCCAAACACTTGCGCGCACACAGACTTCTCGTACAATAGTGTAATGTGCTCAAGGATAATAAACTATTGTAAGTGTTTATTAAAACGTCGTGCAGTAGACTGAATCGTGTTGCAAGACCAGTCGAAATGATGCACAATAAACCGCGCCTTAAAAAAACGGTTCAAACCTCTACTTAGAGGTCTCTAACTTTGAACGACGGTTTTTGGAATGCGCAAAATTTATACTCTTAACCTTTATTTATTTAAAAATCTAGAATGGCAAATTGACTTTCTTCTAACCCGATTTGAAAATCACAAAAATCCCTCTAGAGCTGTCTCTGTCTCTAAACCTATTGACAATCATCTAGTTGCAAGAGTTCACTCCAGTGAATATTTTGGAGTCTACATATTGATGAGCACCTTTCCCGGTCAGCTCACATTGATTTATGTCTCTGCAAAAATAGTTTTTTCACTCAGGCTTTAGCAGGTCTTCGGCAAATAAGAGATTTCAATCCCATGGAAACATCTTTAACAGTTTACAATGGAATAGTCTAACAACGGTTTGACTGTTAATGATAATAATAAGCCTTAATTCATCCACCCATCTTAATCACTGTTGTGATATATTGTAGGGGATAATTTGTGGTTGACTTTGGCTGGTAGAATATTGATTCATAAGTTACAAAACCGGGCTACTGCTACTGAGATTATCAAGCATTATTGAACCGTGAGAAAACATTTTTTCAGTGAGTGGCCTGAATGTACTGGCTAAGCATAAATGCGGTGCTTCACTTGTGTCTGTCAACTTTAATTCGATCATTTTCATGTTGTTAAAAGGCTTTTCTTCCCTTTTAATGCATTACTCAATTCCAGCAGCCCCGCGGGTAAAGTGGGAATTTTCAGTTTTCACATTGTCGGCCACGTCCACTCTAACCCAAAGTACTTGGCGCGAAATTTCAGCGTGAATTTATAATTTCACATGTGAAATTACAAAATTGCTATGGCAACGTTTCCTATCTCAGTGCCAAGATGGCGTCCAGTTTAAAGATGTTATGGACGAAAGAAGTTACGGCATTAAAAGACGCTGCAGAAGACCTAAATACGCGAAAGAGCACAATTAACTAGCTGAGGGTTTTTGAGAACTGGTGTAATGAAAACCTCAGAAAACTTTAGCCCGTGAAAAGCTAACTGTTACTTTAACCCTATCGAGATCAGGGGAAAGCGGATTCTTCCCGCGGCGACTTTGATCCTGAATAATTTTTTCGATATGTGAGCAAACGCCCTGAAACTTCGGGACTTTTTCAAAAATTTATCTGGGAACAATTTGCTGCCTTCGGTTAGTGTTCATTTGTTTTGATGTTGACAGACGTTTTTCCAGAAAATGGAAATCCCTTTTCAAACTGAAGAAAAATTACCTTTGTTACTGTAACTTTTATATTTTTAGCTCATATTAATGTTCCTTTATTGGTTTTGATTACTTTTCGTTCAATTTCGGTGCTTTCCTGGGGTGTTGGGGAAATCCAGTGATCCAAAGTGTGCCGTTCTCCGCGCCCCCAGGTAAGATTCAATTATTTCTGAAAGTTAATCCTGTCATGGAGAGTTTTGCAAGGAGTCCAGTTAGCAAGGCGAGATAAATTGAGATCTAGAATGGAAAGCAGAAAGTGACCGGCTGTTTTGTGGTTAAAGGATACCAATTCTGTAAATTGTTTTAGAACGTTACCACTGCAGTTACATTTTTCTTATCTTACGCAGACCCTAAAGGCCAAGGGGAGGGGAGGGGGATCTATATAGTGCCCTCGTTCACTCCCCTGGAATATGAAAGACTAGGGCAGTTGAAAAAAATTTAGTATTTCAAAGAGCACCAATAACAGGTATTGAACCATAGAGGTTCCTTAAGGTATGAGAAAGAGGTACGATAATAAGTTTAATTTATTTATGGAAAATCAATACAGTTTCAGAGAAAGTTGCTATGTGAAAAGAGTGAGAGGTTGAATCTCCGGGTGGAACTTCCCCGTATTAAGTAGCCCCCTCCCCCCTTCACTCCGGGCGTGCATTATCCAGCGTGCACTTAGAGAAGTTACTGTACCAGTATTCAAAATCGATTTAGGCAGTTTCTGGTTTGCAATCGTCAACAAATTATTGTTCATTTACAGTTAGATAAACATTTTAAAGCAAAAATGCGTTTCTTTTTTATTGTGCTGTTATCGGCCTTGGACCCATGATAAGAGAGCCTAGAGAGAGTACTATAATCATTACTACCGAAATTTTTATTATGATAGCGTAACTCCATACAGTATATAACATAAATACCGAACTGGAGCACAAATAAGTTAGCAAAATTAAATTGGTCTGATTTAATTCACTCCATATATTCTACAATGGCGCCGAGTGTCGCAATCTATTTCCACGCGTGCGTTTTTGTCTTGCTCCCATCTCTAATTGGCTGAAAATTGGTTAATTGCTGAAATTTGCATACGAGCAATGAGATAAGTTCTGAGGTTGTGTAAGATTTCAAAAATCGCACTAACACCTCGCGTCGTACCAATCGAGGTCGAGCATTGTTTATATTTCTGCAATGTAAATTTAAGTTCAGCGTTTAAAGAAATGATTGAGTCTGGTGGACATCAGACTGAGTCTTCTGATGGAACTATGTGGCCGATATTTGAAAGTGCGCTAACGTGGATTCCGGGCTGTTTAATAAATGGCAGATGTTTTTCTTACAACAGGCATATTTAAATTAATTAACCGAAAAGCCATTTTAACAATCAAGTACCAAGTGTTTGTTAAATTGAACAATGACATTCGTCGTTCTAGGCTTTTACAGACAATTATTTCTGACGTTTCGAAATATTTTCTCACCGAAAAAAAAAAAAAAAAAGAAAGAGAAAAGAAAAAAGTGAAGTTTGGGAGTTAAGAATCCTGCGTTCCATTATTAATTTGGTAGTCGAGTCAAAAGTTTTCATCTCTTGATGCAACCGATCGGTTGTTGACATAATTTCATTCCTTTTTTTCTGAAAGCATTTATCACTAATTTTGGATCGCGGACGACATTAATTCAGTTTTTAAAAATCCAAGGTCAAGTATGATCAAATATGTTTTAGCCTAAGTAAAAGTTTTGCCCTAACGGGTATATCTTTTAGAGAATAACCTTTTCTCTATGAAATGAACGATACCCCCTGATTTTCTTTTAGCGTTGGATTTTCTTCTTATTAACCCTTTATGATCTGGAGGATTTGACAGTTCTGATACAGGCCAAAAAGGTCTTCAACTCTCTACTCCGAAAACGCTCCTTCATAAAAATAAGAGCGAAAAGTTGAAAATGGGAAGAAAAAAAGGAATCACTTCACTCTCTCCAGTCCCTTATTTCACTCGAGCGCGAAAGAGACCTCTACAGAGAGAAGGTCCTTAACAAGAACGTATCATACATGTGTATCTTTTTTTAAAAAAAAAAAAAAAAAGGTAGACCGCCGGGTTGATAAGTATTATATTTTTCTAGTTTCTAAAGTAGCTTGTTGTTGTGTTGGAGGAGGGATCGAAGGAGGGGTTTCTAGGGGTGAGAGGAAACGTGATTACTGGGAGTGGGTTGTGGTTTTGAAAAACTGGTATGATATTCCGGATTTCAGAGGAAACTGGGTTCCGACTGGATTATGTATTCCAGTGACTGGTTTCCGGATTCCAACCTCTTGATTCCGGATTCTATTTGCCTGGATTCCAGATTCCATAGTAAAAAATATGTGGGATTCCGGATTCTGGATTCCCTTACACGAGGCGATTAGCAGCCGTCATTTGGGCTCGTAACGCAAAGCATTCCCTCCAAACGACCGTGACGGCTGCGAAGGAGACCATATATCCAAGCTCATGCCCGCCGGCAAAATCCTTTTCGACCAAGAATAAGGGTGATTTGGAAGGCAAAAAAAATGTGGAAATGGACTCCGTGTTCATTGGGAATGACAGACAAATATCGCAAAAATTGTAAATGTTTGGAACAATGCTTAAAATAGCTGTCCTCAAAAAATGTGTTCAGTAACAGTGCTGCTTATGAATTCAAATACTAATAAATTTATGCACGTTTCACGGTTCATTATTTTTTTTTAATAATTATTATTATTATGGTTCAGACAGCTTTGTAAACAAAATTAATGCAATCAGTCGTCATAAAAATTGAGATAAAATTAGCTTTCAGTTCTTGTTAAAATACGCGTACAGGATGGGTGATCAGTGCTCAACAGAAAACCACAGTGACATTGTATTAACTATACCACTCAGAGTCGCACCAAGTTTTCACATTCGATCTTATTACCTATCACGATTTTCAGTTTTTTACCGACATGAAGACAACCGCGTTTTTCATTCTAGCCATGAGCATCTGTGTAGTCGTTGTGTATGCCTCAAAGACAGGAGTGAAGATTGTATCGAACTTGGGCAGCGTTAAAACGGAAGGCAAAGTTGTTGTAAACCAGCATTGCAATTCGGCCGCTATCGTGACAGAAATCAGGTCCCTGAAGGAAGAAGTTAAGACAATGAAGAAGGAATTGACCCAGCGATTAGACAGCAAAGGTAAGAAAGAAAAAATTTGTTTGAGTAAATGTTTATTAATTTAATTGGCTCCCGCCGTCAATTCTTTCTGTCCAAGTTGCAAAGGAATGTTATTACAGTTTGATCTAACAAGTTATCACGACCCGAAAAAAGAAGCTTCAGAAGCTACAGCTTTATTTTTGATCTGCGCGTCTATATGTTTGTGTTTTTAGATCGGAGAGCCTAAAGTATACTCTCCTGAATCCACCACTCGGCAATGGACCAGGCTAACTTACGTGTCATAAGCCGGAAAGCTTTTTCTTGAGGAGCAGTAAATTATATAAGTAACCATTTCTTCGCTTTTTATTCTTACAAGCTCTTTTCATTTCTCAATTGCGACAAAACCACATTACCAAATAAATTGTGTAATCAGAAAATTCTTATCACATACTGTCACACATGGCGTTACATAGTTGATTGAAAATTAATAACTTTCCATGTTAAGTATCCGTAGACGTGTCTACTTAGTAGGACAGTAATAGGAGATATTTTGTGGAGATTCTGGAGTTTTTCTGAGCCTTTTTTGTTATCTTTTCATTTATACGGAGCCAGAAATTATAACCTAAGTTCACATCTTTATTATTTGCTTTATTGTAGGAGTTTGGTCGATTGTAGCTATTTGATCCTATTTCCTAGTAATACGAATCAATGTAATTTCAGTTCTCATCACATGCCAAGAATTGTGGATTGAATAAATCACCGTGTAAAATCATCATTTTGGAAGCGTGTGGTTCATCACTGCGAACCCAAATTCCCCCGATGTATTTGAGTTGGGAACGCGATAATTCATTGCCAAATTTACACGTACATATGCATCGATAATGTAATTAATTACTCGAATTTCCTGACCCACTTAATCTCTTCTTCAGGCCCATGGATCAAGCTGAATACTGCCCCAGTGTGCTTTGGTGCCAAAAATAACCAGTTTGGCAAGTTCACTGTTCCCGTTGGCGGCAGGTTGGCCTCGATCAAACTGGTTCATTTCTACGGTTTCGTGACCTGCGCTGTAAGCATTCCTTACCTCTATTCTTATTGGGGATGCAGTATCTATCACAGCGCCGTAAAAGATCACGTCGGCGTCGTCATAACGACCTCAACCAATCACATCCTTTTGCCCTCCAGCCAGTTCATGACAGACAGTAAAGGTAAATACAAATGGTCCAAGATCCCTGGATACAATTCGTTTTCTCCAGAGATCGTTTTGTCTGTATTCTCCAATCCACCATCCGTGTCCGAGGGTCAAGAGCTGCGTTTATGGTACAATGAAGATTTGATGAATGCCAACGAGAATGACAACGATGGAACATCCTGTTGTGATGTTTTTGCTCGTTTCATATGAGTCTCAGTTTTCAAAGGAAGACAATTTTGCTCTTTTCGTTTATCGGGCATTTTCTAGAGGGTATGAATGTAAAGACTTTTGAGATAAATTTAGTTTGCAACAGGTTTCTTTTACCCACCAGTTTATAAAACAGTACTGAAAAGTTTGTAGCAATCAATAAAAAAAAGTTCGTGGACGCTTTTAATTGAATGTGCAATTTTTGTTTGTGAATTCTGTGAATATTTTTGCCCAAGGAACCAATCATTAATTTGTTTGCTTCATTTTCTGATGAAAGTTTGGAGAATTCTGCTCACTTCATGATGTGAAGACAGAACAATTCAAGGGCACAGGTCATTACACAACAAAAAATACTTCGGCCTAGACTCTTATAAATGCAAAGTAGGTTTTAATTTAGAAATCCAAAGAATTGTTAAAACCTATCACCAGACACAGAGAGGCACATGAAGAGCGGGAATTAACAAACAGCTGCAAAACAAAGCTTTGAATGATGTGACATCGACTGGAATTACAAAGATGGCGCCCGAACTACCCCACTGCCCTTCCCTCAACCACTTTCGCATACACAGACTACTCGTACAATAGTGTAATGTGCTCAAGGATAATAAACTATTGTAAGTGCTTATTAAAATGTCGTGCAGAAGACTGAATCGTGTTGCAAGTCCAGTCGAAATGATGCACAATAAACCGCGCCTTAAAACACGGTTCAATCCTCTACTTAGAGGTCTCTAAATTTGAACGACGGTTTTTCAAATGCGCAAAATTTATACTCTTAACCTTTATTTTTTTAAAAATCTAGAGTGGCAAATTGACTTTCTTCTAACCCGGTTTGAAAATCACAAAAATCCCTCTCTGTCTCTGTCTCTAAACCTATTGACAATCATCTAGTTGCAAGAGTTCACTCCAGTGAATCTTTTGGAGTCTACATATTGATGAGCGCGCGAGGAAAAGAGACCTCTGCCCTGGGTCGAAACGGACTGTGTTGAGCATGCGCCATGGTCACCTAGCGACCTAACCGTCAGGTGATGCCATGCTACTCGCGCCCGTCAGTTTAGCGAATACAACGGAAAAGAGGCCTCTGCTTGCAGGGAACCGCCTGTGCCGTGCCCCAAGACCCAGGGGAACTGATATGACAAGAAAGAGTACTATTAAAGCATTACAGCAACTTTCCTTGTGATAGTATAACTCCATAGCGTCAAGAGAGGACATCCTCTCTTGATAGAATATATATAGCATAAATACCGAACTGGACTAGAGAGTTAGCAAAATGAAATTAGTCTGGTTCCACTCCAGATATTTTTTACAAAACTTAAGACTAATGGACTGGCGCCTTTGTTTCTGTATTAAGGTGGCCGAATACAGTTTTTTAGTGTACAGGTGTTAGAAGACGTTATTTGGAAACTATGTATTTCTGGACGCCCAAAATTGGTATGGTGTAAGACCAACTAAAAAAAAATGTATTTTCGTACGTCTTGTTGAGCCAAGTACCGTTTCCATGGCAACGCAGCGAACTATTAAACGTCCATAAATAGTAGGTTTCCTTTATTTTTACAAAATTTACTCATTAGATTTTTTCCATTTTTTGTATCCAGAACAACTCACAAAACACTGACGCAGTTGCACTATTTTCATGTAATTTTGACAGAGAGATCTCCTGCAAATATTGATTTTGCATTTTAATGTTTTGTGAAGATACCGTCTGTTAGATTTAGGTTTCTCTTTGTAGGCGAGTTACGCTTTTAGGGAACTGTTTTCATGCCAAATTTCAGGGAATTCTAATGAGCGGTTCCTTAGAAAACAGTTCATTTCCACGAAAACAACCGGTCGCAATTTTTTGGTCAAATGCGCATGCGTGGTTTTATTTGGCTTTCATGGTAAAGATGAAAAGCATGCGAAAGGTCTTGGTGAATGTTTTTTTTTTTTGCTCGGAAAGAAAAGAAAAAGAGTCCAGAAACGAGAAACTTAGTTATTTAGGATCAAAACTTAACTTTATTATCCATTTCATGTGAAATCGAGGGATCACGTTATCGACCGCCGTATTTGCGTACCACAACCCTAGCGCGCGCTTAATAGCATCACTTACAGAATCTGTAAAGCGCGCGCAAACTGTGTTCGGCCACCTTAAGTGTCGCAATCTATTTCCACGCTAATATTTTCGTGCGTTTTTGTATTGCTCCCATCTCTGATTGGCCGAAAATTAGTCAATTACTGAAATTTGCATAGGAGCCGTGAGATAAGCTCTGAGGTTGTGTTAGATTTCAAACTTGCACTAACACTTCGCGTCGTACCAGTTGTGTACGGAGTATCGAGGTCAAGCATTGCTTATATTTCTGAACGCAATGTAAATTTAAGTTCAGCGTTTAAAGACATTAGGGAGTTTAAGAAACGAGGATGGCAACGGTAACGAGAACGTCATTTAAAAATGTAACTTCTCGTTTTTGTAACTCTTTCGCAATCATTTAAATTTGTTTAACTTGGAAAATGCTGGCGAACTCTCCAGGAACTAAATTAGTGTAAACGACGTCAAAGTAAGGAAAAATAAAGAAGATTTTACGTCATACGCTCCCGTTCTCGAGAAAACCTAAAATTTGGTCATTTCACGTTGTTGTTTTGCAGAGGACGGTAAAGAAATGTACCAAAATGTAAAGCGCACGTGCAAAGCGATTGTTTTTACTCATTAATATAAGCCCATTGTTTTGTGGCGTTCTCGTTACCGTTGCCGTCCTCGTTTCTTATACTCCCTATTGAGTCTGGTGGACATATTCTTCTTATGCAACTATGTGACCGATATTTGAAAGTGTGCTAACGTGGATTCCGGGCTTTTTAATAAATGGCAGATGTTTTTTTTTCTTTTTTTTTGACAACAGGTACATTTAATCTGTTTAGAGTATAGCAATTTATATTTCTTTTCTTCATATGTTCACTTATTTTCTTTTCTTTCTTTTTTTCAATGTTTGTATGGCTCACTGACAAATTGTATATAGATTTCTGTAAACTGTAATTAATTCTTGTAAATTAGTCTTCTCACTACCCGCCTAGATTAGCTCTAGCTACTTGCGGGTTAGTGTTGTCTTTGACTTTTATGTTAACATTTTTGAATAAACTTGAAACTTGAAACTTAAATTAATTAACCGAAAAGCCATTCTAACAATCAAGAACCAAATGCTTGTTAAATTGAACAATGACATTTGTCGCTCTAGGCTTTCACAGACAATTATTTCTGATGTTTCGAAACACTTTCTCACCCCCCCCCCCCCCCCCTGCGTTCCATTATTAATTTGGTAAGTCGAGTCAAAAGTATTCATCTCTTGATACAATTGGTTGTTGACATAATTTCTTTCATTTTCTTTTTTTTTTGAAAGGATTTATCACTACTTTTGGATCGTGGACGACATTAATTCAGTTTTTAAAAACCCCAGGTCAAGTATGATCAAAATACATATTTACTTGCAAATGTCCCTTTTTCTCAGTAGATAAGTGTCTTTTGACAGTTACATGTACAGACGTTTACGTGTAGTGCATGCAGAGACGCGATAGCTAAAAGTGTGCCGAAGCAGGTTCCAGGCTGGTTATGGGCAGGTGGTATTTGAAAACATGTATAAAACAAAACTACTCATGATATTGTCACGTTAGGATGTTATGCGTGACGCGTGACACGCATGCTCATTAGAACTTTATACATTGAACGCTTGGGCATTTACAACGACTCTTCTCTACTTCAACTCGTCTTTGAACCCCATTCTTTATTTTTGGAAGATAAAAGAAGTACGACAAGCAGTGAAGGACACAGCCAAACGAGTTTGTTGTTTCTTTTGTTCATCGAGTTAATATGGCTAAGAAGTGTAACTTTGAAAGTGGTGTTGAAAGCTCGATTGCTTAAATGGAAAAATGGTTTGATAACAAAAAAAAGAAGAAGAAAGAACACAGCGTTTCGGCATTTCCAATGATTTGCGAAATAATTTGAAAGCAACGATTTTTTAATGTAGTGACATGTCGGAGCCAGGAGCTTGGTATAGTTTTGAAATTCAACGTATTATATATTTTATCATTTTATAACACAGTCAATTATATATTATTTGATAATATTTTTGCTCATGTACTGCACTGGAACACGGATGAGTAACTGTTCTTTTCGTGGGCTATTAAAGAAGTGTATCATATTTTCGACGTCTCTATTAGTCTTAACAATAAATTATATCAGCAATCAGAAGAGCAAAAAGAGGAATGTATTACTTGTTGGTCAATTGTTGTGTTTCCCGCACCAGCTGCGAAGAGACTTAAACTAGGTAAATGGAATGCAACTTAAAAGTTTCAAGTTGTAATTAAGAGCGAATGTCTGGAAATATCAAGCAACCGACGGTCACGGCCAAAATTTAGTTTTTGCTAAGATTTGGTTTGTTGATGGGTTTTACCGTCTAAACAAATGTGATGTTGTTTGTTTTTCGAAATACCGCCTAAATTTTGAAAAAAAAGTCGAAAATCTGTTTAGGCTGATGACGGCTTCAATTACACACAAAATCGTAGCCAAATTGGTAGCTCCCAAAATGTCTACCGCATGCGAACAGGGAATAAAGTTATTGAAACTCTCTTGTAATGTATTGATTAAAGAGACCTTTTGTAAGTATTTTGCAGCAAAATTGAGTCCTGATAATGATCTGGGATGGAATCATTCAAAATTAAAAATTCATCTTGTACTATCGGCCGTGCAAAATGGGATTTTACTCTGGAAACGCTACGAGGATTTTAACAATGTGGCACATGCTTGCTCTGTCTATAATTCCTCCTGCATGGACACAACATGTTATTCTAAAACTTGTGTCAAATTTGCCTTGGGTAATTGTATCTACGCTTCGTACGGCCGAGGTAAAGTTGAATAAAATCTCCTAATTACCATGGCCTTGAGTAAACAACTTCGCTATTGACACGTTTCTGTTTTTGGTCAGCAATTTTCCCACCGCCGTGAACTTAATGAACACAATTACAAAAGATAGAAAAAAAAAACGACCGTCTACCTTTGTTTAGGGTCTTTGCAAAACATCTTGTGCGTTTGTAGGAATATTGAAGAAAAATGAGCTGTGGCGAGTGTCGACCTGCATTTATGGCAACGTGAAATTCAATCCTCGCCAAAGTCGGTCTCTTTATACAAATTGACAGCTGAAGATCTCTTCTCAATAATTCAAGAAAAACTACCGGTTTTATTGAAAGTTTTCTCAAGTCTACCTCGTCGTTTCCCCCTCCCTTTTTTTTTTTTGTGTGTGTGTTATGAATGAAACAAATGGTATTCCCACGGAAAATTATTTTATTGCGTGACACACTCAACACCGTGACAGCGATATGCGAACAATTATTAATTGCATCTAACTTTTAATGAGGAGAGAAAAATGCCGGCAAATAATTTTTTCTGGTTCATTTATCTACTAACATGATTATTTTATATTTGCGATGAGAGTAAAAGAAAAGAAAAACAAACAATAAACAAAGCAATTTCCTATGGATTCGCCGCCGGGATTTGGAGGTTTGTCCTATGAATGCAAGTTCACAAGTTTGCAAGCTTCATTTTTTTTGGCAGGTTTAGACTGCAGGTTTCGTTCCGCTTCTTTGACGACAGTTTTTAGTTTCTTGAGTAGAATTTGTACCTAGGAACAAAAGTTTAAAAATAGAGTCTGCAAATTGCTGCACGCTTGCGGTTTAATGTACTGCACGCTCGCGATTTGAAATTTGTTTGCTTAATCCTTGCGTGGGAAAATCTTTAAGAGGAAGCCCTTTTCGCAGTAAGTAGCCGGGCTGTAAAGATGTAAAGAACTGTGCTCTGGAGCTATGAACAGTGACTGCTCGTTTCTTGCGATTACAGGAGGCCATTGTGGCTCAGACTCAAAAGATAGAAGCAGATCAGTCGATTGTGTTCCTTTGCTTAGTTGTGATAGGGATATAAGCGCTCATAAATCAGCATTCACGCTGAGTGACGTCGATAATGAAGTGGACCTCATCTTGTCAAGGGCGTCCATCTTTTCTACTCCAGCAAACATATCTCAACTGCTGATATGTCCTGCACATCGTGCAGCGCTTGGTATCGGATGGAGACGTTCAGCCAATGAGAGATGCAGAATACCCGTCATATTATCGCATCATAGCGATGACGTCGTCAAGAAACCTAAAGCGGAGAGAGGGCTCAGTAAAGCTGACTCTCAGCTCGTGCTGAAGGAAAGTGGTACTTTCGTTCCTGTGGGATCAGGTGAAATTGAAACCTTCTGCTTTAATATTTAGTTGAGTTTTATATTTCTGTTATTTCTACAACCGAGCATTTATTTTCCATTCTCAATATCTCCTACTAATATGGGGTGCGGCTGCCAAGTAGGTTTATTTAATTCAACATACTTACTTGAGAGATGCCAGCCATTTACGAATTGATTACCCTTCCTTGTTCCAGGGGTGTGCCCAAAATGCAGAAAAATGCTTTGTACTTTGAAACCTAAGAGGGAGTTGCAGCCGCAAGTGACTGTGGACGAGAGTGAGTTCTCACTTTCACAGATAGGAAACTTGAGTCTGGTAAGCAACGCTGGATATGTCACTGATAAGTACAGTGGTCATGGGTAATCAGTGGCAACAACAAGCAACCCCGCAGAAATATATTGTGTCTTTTGCGGGTTTACACCAACAAGCTGTACCAGAGTTTTTTTAACTCCTACTTTTTTGGGAGTTAATTAATGTTAGGGCCATTTATACGGAAGAAAATATGACGCGTCTTAATTTCTTCCGTATGAAATATCCTAATTGACGGAAAGGCACAGTAGAGATATTTTACCTGATTCTTAACCGTCTAGGAAGAGTTTGCCTCGATTACCCAAAACCCGGAATATGGATTTTGGATACTGATTTCAGACAGAAAAGTGATTTCTAGTATAAATTTGACAATTTGAGAAACAAGACATTGCGTGCTAGATGAGAGCTTACACTTGAACGCAGCAGATAAAGAGCGCATCTGGTAACTACGTACCTTTATTTTTGTCATAGAATGCGGAGACAAGCACCACTACCTTCAGGAGTCCTGTCGCTGAGAGCACCCCAACAAGGTTCAATACTGCGGACTCCACATTCAGAACTCCAGCAGAAAGCGCTCCAGATAAACCTCTCGACAAGCTTAATGCATTCCTAGGAAGTAGAGATATAAGTCCAGTGAGAAGTGTTATGACGAGGCAGTGGGAGGATGCGAGTGAACGAACCACACGTCGCCACGTGCGCAAGGCGCGACAGGCGGTTACTGCCGTCCTCGATGAAATTGCCCCTAATCAGCTGCATCATTTGTGGAAGGCCATTGCTTCAAAGCCTTTAGAGCCCCAAAACTCAAGTGAAGAGGATGATGATGTCGACAATGTGCTGATGGAGGCATTGACGGAGTGCTACGTAAACGCTAATAGATGGGACACTAAACGGCAAATCTTGTCCATAATGGCAGACAAAGTCTCATATCGCACCCTGTTGAGATGGATCCCCAACTTATCAAGATATCGCTTTACTGTTGCTAGAAAGCACATCCTTGCCCAGGGCAGAGGAGTTCCAGAAGTCCCTCAGCAACGAACAAGAATGGCGGTATCACAGGCAAAACTGGACCACTTTCTGGATTTTATTACAAGTCCACTAATTATTCAAGACCTGCCGTTCGGCGAAAAAAACATAAAGCTCTCGTCAAAACAAGTCATTACAGTGCCGAATGTCGTCCGTCTCATGATACCAGAATCCATAGCAACACAGTACCAAACATATGCTGAAGAATGTGGGCTCACGCCATTAAGTCGCAGTACATTGCTGAGAATCTTATCGGTGTGTTCTGCCTCTGTCCGCAAGTCACTGCAGGGACTAGATTACATCAGTGCAACAGGTTTTTACCTCTTTTTATTAGCATGTGTCCTTCCTTGTAGATGGGAATATGCTTTTATCCAGAAGGCGTGTCAGAGTAATTAGGTAGACCTAGGGTGATGACTTGAAATCAAGGGTTTCGGGCTGAAGTCCCACTGAATACCTTTATCTGGAGTTGTTTATCTGTAAACCCGATCTCATCTCCTCTGTAACGCTTGTAAATAGCCAATTGACAGACCCTCTCCCAATTGTTGGTTTTCACATGACGTGATAAAAAAACTGAAATTCATAACTAAACACGATTTTGCGTTTTATCTCAATCAGATAAAAGAAAATATAAATTTCTATCGGCTTGCTTGTTTTCAGCAGGATAGCATTCTTTGTTTTGAAAATAGAGCAGTTTGAATTTTAGATTTTTGCACAGTGCGTGACAGAAGGATTGCTGCTCTAAACATGTCACGTACATGAAAACATCGATTTGCCGCGTGTTTTTTTAGGTCTGATCAGCTAACATGTAATAGAAGCGTCTATGTCAGTGCGTGAAAGTTCAGCAGAGAGAAGAAAGGCTTTCAAATAGCCAAGGTAAACTCCAGATGTTTTTGCTGGTATCCGGCCCGCCATGTTGGTGCCCCTCAGATGAGGAACCAATATGGCGTCCCATGCTAAACTCTTTAATTTTCCGTGGTACATTTTCTCGAATAACTCGATTATAAGATATCGCAAAGCTCTGTGGCGTTCACACGTTGTTTATGTATCACTCTTCTACAACATATCATTTTCTTGACTTTATCTATTCAATGGCTGAGAATTTAATTTTTTTACTTGCCGACGATATGTGAGGTGAAAACCACCAATTGGGGTTCTTAGTCCTGTTATGTTGTGTGTAAAGTATTTCTTTACCTCTGTTTTATCGTCCCCGAGAAACCCCTCACGGGGAGAGGCCAATAAAGTATTTAGTTATTCGAATCTGTTTAATCAAACTAAGCAATTATGATCATCAACGTTTATTAGGTGCCCAGGCTTTTGACGACTTGATTACGTCTTTGGAGACGCTGGGAGATGTTAAAGGAATGACGTGGGTGAAAGAGCAAACGGACCTTCTCAAATCAGCAAAACGTTACCTCAAGAGTGATTATAAGGTAATGTCGCGATATCTAGGCTTTGAGATTGTGCTAGCACAATTCTGGCATAATTTGCCACTACGAGTACAGCTTTTTTTGTATGGAGTATTTCTAAAAAAAGTGCAGCCGGCACAATTAACATTTTATGTTTGTTTTGGAGCAATGTCCTTCTCTTATATGGCGGAGCAAGAGCATACTGACCATTTCAAACACCCGCGATGTTGCTATGTGGCTTTGAAGATGATTGCTTGTACAGAGACATACACATGCGCAGCAAGACGGGAAGAACAAAATCCTGTCATGACCAATCTCGTCCCCAGATCCCGCGCGCGTTTTAGGCCAGTGGAGGCCACACGCCCACCGGCTCTAGGCTAATCAAAACCCCGATGCCAAGATCTGGCTTCCGGTTTAAAGGCAGATACTGCTGACCATCGTACAATTTTAGAAAAAAAAAAACCTGCTAGTTACCCCATCTCTCAAAACGAATATCATGAAATTTTGAATAGTCTACAGAGGGGCAATTATATGGAACCTTTTACCAGGAGTGCTGCAACGCAGTATCCCTAGAGAGTTTTATTAAAAGGATTCACATGTCGAATACGATTGAAGATACTGATTTTAACAACCTGTACAGAAAGAATTTTTTGATGTTTTGATCGTTTCGTTATCGAAACACCTGCGACATTGTTTAGAAGATCTTATCTAAAAGTGCTTTGAGAATTTTTTTAAGTGTTTTAGTCTAGACTTTAGCGTTGTTAACTTATCTTAGTCGAATCATTTGTGAAATTGTATATCCTCTTTTATCAGCTACCTTGGTACGCTTTTTATGCACGACCCCTCAAGCTACGTAGCTTTAACCCTCATCGTGTTTAATTAAATAAAGGTTTTGATTGATTGAGAACGCAGCCTCGGGAAAGAGTTTGTGTCGTGACGGAATCGGCGTAACTCAGAGGTCCTTGTTTCACGTTCGCCTGAGTAAGGGTAACTCGAGCTCTGGGAACGAAATTTCTTTTAAAGCCCCAAAATAAGGCATTCCCTATTTTTTTTTTATCACGCCAGAATTTTTGGGCATGCTACCAATATTGCAATACAAGCGCCTTTTTAAAGATTATTTGGAACTATTACTGATGTTATGAAAGACTAGATTACCTGTCCGAGACAATAACTAATAAGGCAGCAATTTGTACATATATTCTGCACTTAAAAAGGGTTAAACATAGCTTTAATCATGGGAAAGTAAAGCTAGACTTAAGGATTTGTAAGTCCTTTGGAATTTCTAATTTGTTTGTTTGAAATCATTGTTGAACAGGTACACATTTCCAAAGAATCATGCATCCCCGACCATTGTAGGCCTTACGCCCTCAGCGATCCCAACGATCCTGAGTTTCAAGCGAAATGTAGTCACAAGCATCTTGACCTATGCGATCGCTGCAATAATCTCAAGACCGTGCTAAACAACATCGACGAGGCTATCTCGCAAATGCCGGCCAACAATGCTGACGTTATTGAGGAACTGGCATTCGTGACTAGCCAAGCGAAACAAGCTATACATGCATGGAAAGCGCACATTCTGAGAAACGTTAACCAGGACGAAGCACGCACCGATGCCCTTGAAATGCTAGAGGAAACATCAGTACTTCTGGTTCAAGACTGGGCCATGAAGTTTCTTCCCAGGAAATACAGAGAAAGCCAAACCGATTGGTTTGGAAAACGAGGAATCTCGTGGCACATTACAGTGGCGATCCATAGGGCTGCACTCGACCAAGAATTCCATACAATGACATTCGTTCACGTATTTCAGAGCTGCAATCAGGATAGTTGCACCGTTCTCTCCATCATGAAGGATGTGGTATCAAAACTGAAGAAAGAGCTCCCAAATCTGGAATCTGTCTACTACCGTCAAGATAACGCTGGGTGTTATCACTGTGGGGCGTCTATCGCAGGGGCAAGCCTAATTGGCAAAGACACTGGTGTGTTTGTTCGACGCATGGATTTCTCAGATCCGCAAGGTGGTAAAGGCGCTTGCGATCGAAAGGCGGCCTCTATCAAATCGCATATGAAAATCCACCTGAATACGGGCAATAACATCGAGACTGGGCGGGAAATGGTAGCTGCAATGTTGTCTTCTGGTGGAATACCTGGTGTCAATGCAACATTAGCAATCCCTCCAACATTCCCTCGACCAGTAAGTGCCAAACTGGAGGGTGTTAGTGCTATTTCCAACATCGAGTATACAGAAGACCACTTACGGGTGTGGAGGGCGTATGGGATCGGGCCTGGAAAAATAGTTCCGTTATCCAAAACGGGCATAGGAAATGAGATGACCATCCCCGATCTCAGTGACGACATCGCTGAATCTGATCAGCTGTCTGACGCACACTTCATACCAACGAAGGGAAAGACCCGTCATCCCAAAGAGAGTTCACTACAGCAATGTCAGGAGACAGCAGATGAATTGAGCTGTCTGTACTCATGCCCTGAAGAAGGATGTATGAAAACATATCAGCGTTTCTCAGCCCTTCAACACCACCTGGACTGCGGTAGACACACGCGTGCGCTTGAACACGAGACCCTATTAGACAAGGCAGCGCATGGATATTCAGACAGGTTACAGGGACAATCAGGAGGTTTCCCAGAACTACCACCAGCAGCACTTCCTAACAGTGGAGCACAACCGAGCTTACCGATGGGCTGGGCCCTAAAATCAAGTCAAGGTCGGAGAACAAAACGCTTTACAGATAAACAGAAAAACTACTTGTTCACTAAGTTCTCTATCGGAGAGGCTACCGGCCAGAAAGCTGATCCTGCGTTAGTAGCTAAGGCTATGATGACTGCAAGGAATTTTGACGGAGAGCGGTTGTTTACAAGTTCCGAGTTCCTGACAAGCCAACAGGTTGCAAGCTACTTTTCAAGGTTAGCTTCCAAACGCACTCTAAATGACCACGAGCGCGAGAAGGAGGACAGTGACATGGACATAAATCAGAGAGAAGCAGCAGAGAATGAGGATGCTTTTAGTGGTTTACGAAGCGATATTCTTGGGCAATTAGCAATCTCCCATCCCATATACTATGACTGTTATAACTTGTGTGAATTGATCAAGAACGGGAAGATTTCAAATTTCGCTATACCTGTTCTCCAAGACATTTGCAGGCACTTTGAGATTCCTTTAGCTGACATAACAAAGCGAAGAAAGGCCCCGTATATTGACAGGATTGTGGCTTACTGCAAAGATTGCCCCTGCCATAGTGATGCATAAAGTTTGCACATGTTAATTTTGAGACGTTTCAGGTAGCTCATTGTTCTTATGAGTTCAGTAAAATACAGTTAAGGTTTTCCTTTGTGACCATGGGCCTTGCCTGTGTAGAGTTGCTACAGTATGTTAGATGTATTCTTTTAAAATAACAAGAGGCAGATTTTTTAAATCGTCTTGCAAGAAAGAATTGTGTACATGTGCATGGAATAAAATCAATCCCAACGTGTGATCCGCAAAAGCCCATGACCAATAAACCCTATTTTTCCTACCCCTCCCTCGGTATAGAATTAGTGTCACGCAATGAAACATGACACCGCAATTGGTGTGTTACCACTCGTCTTCTGTGAAATAGTTCTGTCAATTCTGGTATAATAACTGATCAGAACTTGAAAGTAAGCAAAAATGGTTCTTCAAGTTTCACTGACGGCCTTCTGCGGATATCTTGCACTTCACGGACAGTAATTTAGAAGATTTTGCGTGCGAATTCCACGTGCCCATCCAGTCGTAACTTTTATAAAGTAAATACAATGTAGCTCAAGTCGGTCAACGTTTTTCTATCGCAGTCGCCACAATCTATTTTCCTTGAATATACCTTCAAACACACAAGAAGCTCTGCAAAGACCTTAAGCAAAGGTACGTTGTGGTTATCCTGCTTTGTTTTGAAATTACATGCAAGTTTTCAGTGCGGTGGAAAATAAATCTCAGCGAGAAGAGAATCGCGGGGAGCAATTTGTTTACTCCAAGATGCGATTTTTTAGAAGATTTTCTCGAACTTTACGTCGCTCGTACAAAGCGTAGATAAAATTACCCAAGACGAATTTTACTTATGTTTTAGAATATCATCTCATTTGCCTACAGCTGGAATTTCAGACAGAATCAGCTTGTGCCACATGGCTAAATACTTCCTCGCGTTTCCAGGATAAAATTGTATTTCGCGTAGCGGGAAGTACAAAGTCGTTCTAAATATTGAAAGCTTTCTTTTCAGATCGTGGTTAGAACTGAAATTTTCCTGCAAAGTATTTACTTAAGGCCACTTCAATCTATTCATGATTACAGAGTTTGAATAAAAATTACTTTGTTCGTACGCGAAGCAAGTTTTCGGACCAGCCAATTTTGCTTGTAGCTTTTCGTGTCTTTGAGACCGCCGACAGCCAAAATAAATTTTCTTAAATTTTTGAAAATTCCGGCGGGATTTCGAAAAACGAACTACACCATGTTTATTAAGATGATAATACCTACCAACAAACCAAAGCGCATCGAAAATTAAATTTTGAGCGTGACCGAGAATTTTTGATTTTGCTCGATATTAATGGACATTCGCTCTTAAGAGTCTTTCAAATTTGACATAAAAAGTCATAGATTTGTCTTTCTAAACTTTCCAAAGTAAATAAACGGTAAATTTAACTAATGAGCAAAGGGTGGAAGTATATTTAAAAACAATAACAGAACGCCAACAACACTAGTAGCGAAAGTGGTGAGGCAAGTTTTTATTCGTTATTTTCCGAAAACACTTTTTAACTGGAGTTCCTAGTAAAGCATTACTCGTGCAGACTTTGGCTAATCGCCCCAGACGTGGTTAGTTTGCACTGGGATCTTAAACTAATACGCTCTTTGCAGTCAGTGTTCATATTTAAAACAGCTGCCACTTAGTACTGGTGGAGTAAAGCAGAGTGGAATGGAGTAGAGCGAGCTCTACTCTGGGAATGATAAAATAAGAGGTTACAGGATTGAATGCCTTTTAAGCTTTTTAAGTATATTAAATTGAGAGCAGTATTTTCAAACTAACAGCGATTGAAAAAAAGGCCGTAATGTTGCGGTTGCTTTGGTCCAGAGCTGTGAGCATTCTATGCTTACATCGGATTTCTTCTGGGCATGCATTGTATGTCTTGTATGAACTTTGATACTTCATTCCTATTAAAGAAAGAAGCTTTCGGCCAAGCGCTCTCTTCCATTTTTAAGCAGCGTGAAGTTTACAGACGAAAGCCGTAAATTCTGGCGTATCCAATCGAGGAAACCAACAATCGATGCCAATCAATAAAAATCGTTAGCTTCTGACAGCAATTAATCGATGAGCAATGACAACCGATAGTCAATTGATGATGAAGATTCATGTGACCTCATCGATTGGCGTTGCTTTGGTAAGCATCGATTGGCTTTGATTAATATTTTCACCTTTTACATGGTCTGCACTTGGGTTGTCCTTGGTATCAGCCTTCTTTTATGCTGCCATCAGATTTCTTCTGCGCATACATTGCATGAACCTGCTTTGATCCTTCATTCCTATCTTAAACCGGGACGAAAAGTGGGACACAGTCAGAAATGACGATTTTTGGGCGACTTTGCAAAACATTAAGTTGTTGAGGTGATTGAGAACTAATATTTCAGCTTCACCCCAAAAAAGCTGGTTATCAATCTGCTGTTCTCTTACGAGGAGAGGGCTTTAAAAAATGTTTACGGAAAAAAACATCTCGGATCTCCCCTCCTTCAGTGAAGTTTACCCAGATCCCCGCTCCACAACTCTCGTCCACCAGCAAACATTTCCAATATGGCTATTAATAATTTGTGGATGAACCAAAGATTTGTCCTGCTACTCTCAATCTTTTCTGTTGTTTGAAAGTTACATTTCATTTACACGCACTGAAGATGGATGCCTCACACTGTCTATCACTGTTCCATTTACGTCGTTGTAGTTCCTGTTTCATGTACGCTTGCCTTTAACATTGGCGCTTTGATAAGCCGGCTGTTGCTAAAAAAAAAACAGCATTGGCAAGTACGTTTTATCCGTTGAGATCCATAAAAAGACAGTCAATGAGAAAGCGATTCGTGATACATACATAGAAGTGCCAAGCGCGAAGAAAAACGTATGCGAGTAATTCACGACTACTCACTCTCCTTGGTGGAGAAAGCAGTGGGATTTTTTCTTAACTATTTCAGTACAAGTGACATCAAAACAATATCAAGCAAATGTATTTGAGTTTAAATTTTGTTTTAGTTTTTGTTATATAGATCAAAAAGTCAGCTATAAGCTTGTAGAAAGCAAGTGCCAAGGTTAAAAATGGATTATAGACCGAAAAAAACCCCGTTGCTTAAGGCCTGGCTAAACTAGGACACATTGTTGCAGAAACATTGTCTTTTGTTATGTTTCAGGGGTGGCTAAATTAGCGGGAAGCGAATAAAATTACGAGGAAGCATTATTTTGGAAAACAAAGGGTCACGTATGCGCAAAATAATAAACTGACTTCCGAACAAGTCTGGGGAAGAATTTTTGTATATTTTCGTCCCCAGGGCTACACACAATGCATGTAGATGTAAACACTGATCCTTTAATATGGCGTCGGCGGCAAAAAGGCGAAAAATAGCTGCTTTGAGTATGATAATAGCTTGTTTGGACGAGCTACATCACACAAACAGGCTCTGTCCCCATACAAGGTAACGAGTAACTCAATCTCTTCGTCCTTCCAATTCCTTTCCTTCTTTCTCTTCCCTTTTCTATGACCGGCTTGTGTCTCTTCTACTTCGACTTCGCCGGCGTCAGACATCGTTGTACGCTCTCCGTTGCTAGAGAACATTTTTTATGAGCAGCACTAGAAACTAGTCAACCTTGCCTTCACGGTGGCTAAACACAATGTGTCCGGTAAGCAAAACTGTTTTTCACCGGAGCCAAAAAAAATTTCTTGTTTCCGAGCAGCAATATTTGTTTCCGTAACATATGCTTACGGCGCGGCTAAACTGGAAAACATTTGCCTCCGCAACAATGTTTCCTAGTTTAGCCAGGCCTTAAGGCTCAAGAAGGAGCAAGAACCAGTATTTTCAGATTTTCGCTTGGAGATAAGTAGACAAAAGACAAATTATTTCGATTTTCACCTCCAAATGAAAATTTGGGGCTTCCAACTCTCCTGGGAGAGAATTCTTTTTATCTTAGAAGTAGTCAAGTGTACTGTTGACATTTTCAAGGTAAGAGTAGTTTTAAAAAGAAGTGTTTTTGTCTGCCCTCTCTGCCCTTTTAGTTGGGCAGACTGGCCTTTTAATGCCAGAACACTGCAATTATGTCCAGAAATGCACCTAGCCCTAAATCTGGGTACTTCATATAAACCAGGCCTTTTTGTCGTTTTCATTTGACTGCATATTAATTTTGGCAGAATTATGTGTGTTTTAGTGAGCATTAAGGCTAGGGGACACCTTCTAATGTCTATCATACAGTGCATGAATTTCATTAGCGTGCATTTCTGGACATAGAACACTGACGCGATAGGTTTTCAAACATTGGGGAGGGGTTAATACGAGGGATAATACGAGGGAAAAAAACACGGAGGTTCTTGGAAGAAAAACTGGACGCTTTTTTGTCGATTGGCAACCACGCAAAACCACCAAAAGAACGCACACGTCCACCTTTGCGTTGCCTCGCGTAACGACAGAGATCAGAGTGCGTGTGTAATTTAATTATTTAATTGTTTTTATTATGCACATACTGAGATTTACTCACTAAAAAGGGCGAAATAAATTTTCATTCGCGGGCTAGTCTAAGTAGCTAAAAGCCAATCAAATGTCGCGTATCGCATTTTTTTCTTGTGGAGAAAACGATACGTCCAATCAGGAGCCACGTATCATGTTTTTCACGCGTGAGCCGTATCAAAGCGATTCTCATTCAAGGCTGAAATGGCAGTGTTTGACTTTTCAAACCGTTCGCAAAATTGTACAAATTCGCTCTCTGGACTGTTTTCAAAATCGAATTTCTTTGAAAAAATGAGTGAGAAAAGATTTGTCGCTGATGGAACTTCAGTTGAGGATTATGTTGAAAGCATGGAGAACACAAACACGAAGGAGAAGACAAAACGAGATGTACAAAGGTTTGACGAATTTTTGAGAAAGGAAAAGAACGATTAGTGAGAAGTGCACAAGATTGCGCCAGCAGAATTGAACAAGTATCTCGCTGAATTTATTCGTTCTGTTAGACGTAAAAACGGAGAAGATTATAAACCCTCAAGCTTAAGGTGTCTCGTCTCAAGTCTTGAACTGCATTTGAAGGAAAATGACTACCCCATGAGTATCATCATCATCAATTTGAATTGGCAAGGAAAAGTCTACAGTCAAAACAAAAAGAGTTGAAGAAAGCAGGCCGTGGAAACATGGAATGGTTTTGAAAGCAAACAACTGACAACGAGCGTCTCACCAACCATAGTGTTCGTAAACATATGATTCAAAAACTTAACATTAACGATATTCCGCCAACTCATATCATGCAGTTAAGCGGGCACAGAAACGTGCAAAGCATCACAAGCTACGCCTGCGTTTTCGTTTTCGTTCTCAATCCCTTTCTCTTCTTTGCACGTTTGCCGACATACTCAACGAGTACATGAATCAAAAGCTTTCTTCAAATTTTCCGTCTTTGTCAGTTTTCTAAAAAGCAGGTCCAGTTGTAGAAAGCCCGATTTAGCTAATCCTGGGTTAACGTGAACTTTAATTCGAGTTTATTTACTAGCCCATACAAATTCTTCCTAAAGATTTTTGTCCCTCAGTTTTACCTTAAACTTTTATAGTTTACCATTAGCTTTAAATCAGCTTTTAAAAACATTCTTAACGAGCGAGATGAAAACCTCGGTTAGCTTTTAATCGTGGATTAGCGTTAATCGGCTTTCGAACAACCGGGCCCAGCTGGCCAGGCAACTTTCCGCCGAAGCAGAGTTAACTTGAGTGTGGCATTTTACAATGGCTTACATGGAGGGGGGACAAGGACGGTAGGACAGTGGCGTCATAACCAAAACCGAAATGTTTCGCATTCATGGGTTACCATACCAAATTCTCTTAGCTATGGGGTGTGGATCCACAATAAGAATTAATAATAATGCTTTCATATATAATGTAGACTTTCCGTTCAACAATCACAGCAAAACAATAGAATAAAATAAAAAAAACAAAGACGGCACTATGAGAACACAACGTCTCTATTCACATGTCTGCTGAATGAATAATTTACAAATGTTTCATAATACCTGAAAATGTAGAATTACGAATACAATATCACATTTGGAATTGTAAAAATTGATGGCAATATTTGCTCCAGAAAATGCTCCTGCGTTAAAATTTACTGTTTCCTGGCTATGAGATGCGAAATTCTGCATAGTAACAGGGGAGTTTGGCACTGTGTTTCTGCCAAGAGAATTTGCGCTTTTTTGCTCATGCATATGCATCGCCACAGTTCCAGTGCTAGTTGATTCGAGATTTTCAACAGAACAGGCACTACTGAGGGCATGGGAGATTTCTTTCTGCTAACCTCCAAAAGACGCCTGGAGTATCAACGAACGAATGCTGCTCTCGGATTTGTGTCCCGAAACACGCATTACGTGGCGAGCCTCAAAATTGCACTCATCCAAGAATGATACAGCCGTTGTCCTAATACAATGATTAGTGTAGTTTTCAGAAAGTTTCAGTTGTTTAGAAATTGAGCTCATGAAATTTCCTAGCGTAATTTCCCCGAGAGGGACATTACAATACCAGACTTCATAAGTTTCGCTAAAATTTTCCCTCGCTCTCGGCCTTTCCCACAAGCATGACAATGCTGGATTTAGTTTAGAAAGATAAAGTTCAAAAGTTTTTACGAGACAGTAGGGACTGTTAGGTCTTTCGTACATACTTCCTTCCCCTGGAGAATCATCTGGTTGATCGTTTCCCCTGTGGTTTTTGTCCAGTTCGTCATTGACTTGATATACAAACTTTTTCCCACCTGTATCAACCTGCACCGCGAACGATTCTTTTGTGAGCAGTTTAAGATTTTCTCTGCCGCCCGAATTAGGTGGAACATTATGTTAAACCACACCACTTGTTGGAGGGATTTAGGATCTGGACAAGATGGGTTGTAGGATGTTTGGATCTTTTCCAGATCTTCCTTTGATATTGGACTGTGGTGATCAACTTTACCAAATCCTTGCCGCCTTAACTCGACAACTGCTGCCTCAAAAATTTGATTTGATTTGGAAAATTCAACATCAGTTATTACGTCAAAATCTCTTTTTAGGAGAAAGTGACTTTGAAGACCAAATCGTATTCCCATCATTCAAAGCATACTTTTTGTAGCTGTCTCCGTTCTTTATCTTGGCGGTTCGACCAGAAATTCGGTAGAAGTTCATTCAGTTCCTTCTCCGGAATCTTCTCTAGCGATTCTGTATTTTTCACCGGCTCTTCTTCAGGTTCATTGCCAGGAATGTAACAATAGCGTTCTTAGTTGCTTTTCTTGTATTTTCCGAATCTTTTCCTTCTATTAGATGCTGGATTTCTTCGGCTGATAATCGAGAAAAACGTTTCCTTTTAGTCTCAGGTTCCATGACGTTTGTGTTTTCGTTCTAAACTGAAAACTGGCAGTGTTCTCAGGCCCGCCTCCGTCAATCAAGCTGACGTGAGCACGTGCTGAAGATCACGCCACTTTTTCGGGTCATGCACTGATCACGTGCTGTGATTCTGCGGAATTGGATCCTGGTCGGGATACAACTTAATTTGATCAGGGGCACGTGACCAAGAATCAACTATTCACAGTGCTCGTTTTGTTGAGTAAAAGGTATAAAACAACATCGAATACTCCCCGAGGTTTGGTTGGACCATCACGTGACGTATTTTGAACACTCACAGGTAAACAAGAACTCTTTGGTTTATTCTTCTGCCAATACTGCGAATGCCTATTATACAAATGCGGACCAACAATTCTAGCTTCAACACTGTATTTTGCGCACAATTGCGCACTTATATTTATGTATGTGGCCCCTAACTCTTGCTAAATTTACCAAGGAGTTCAATGAAAACCAGTGTTTTGGGTTGTAGCATCTTAATTAAATGCAGTTTCTTTCATGCTTATAACGGTGATGTTGTGAAATGTGGTCATACACTGTGTTCGTGTTGACCATACATGAACAAAGATAATCACAAATAAAACCGTAGCCATTTATCATTCGTAGAATTGACCTAAGCTAAGGAACCAAAGAGATGTCCATACGGCTGGCAAATGTAGCTGGACTAATTTAAAGGTGCAATAAAGCCAGAGTGACGAAATAAAGCTGAGCATGTTACTCCAAATAGATCTGTCGGTATTGTTCTTTGTGTCAACAATAAGAATAACTTAAAATTTTCATTCATTTACCTCACTTCATAGAAAAAGAGCTTTTCTAAATCCTACTGATCTATTTCGGCCACAATCCGAGGACTACAAATTTCTCAGTAATTTGGTAATATTTAGAGGCGTGTTTTCACTAGTGAGACACGCGCATTGCCATTAGAGATGGGAGTGTGGCTCCCTACAAACACTGGGAAACGCATAAGCGAGAGAACAAGAATTGTTCACAAGTGTTTTTTCATGTGTTGTGCGTGGGCTTATGAGTAAGACTCTTGTGCACACTTCCGCAAATACTTACGTCACTAGTGAAATCCGAGCCTTGAACCTGCCATTATTAAACAACATGAAAAATAGTTCGTCCAGGAGGCCACAGGGAACTTGAGCCTCCTTTCCTTTGTGCATTATCTATGAATATGATCTCTTTGTCTCTTCGATCGTTTTAGTAGAAAAAAAAAGCTCGTTTTGTCTCAATCGTTTTGTTTTGAGTACGATAAGCATCTGCTGGCTCGTGCTCCTTCCAAGACCTTTAGCAATCAGTTAATTTTTGCCATATACCTCCAATTGAAAACTAAATAGACTACGAAACGATCAACTTTTTAACCATTATTCCACTTATCAATTTAGTTGTACTTGAGCATATAGCGCAAGCTATTCAGAAGTGCAAAGAAGTAAGAACGACTAGAATTGATGCATGGGACTGAGCAGAATAATTATTTTATAACAGCCACATTATAAATTATCAGATACCTGAAGGATGAAGGATAATTCATGAGCGGAAGTAAGATGAGAAAATAAAAGTTTCCTATCCTTTTGAAAACACTGGGTTTTTTTTGTTTTTGTTTTTGTTTTTTTCTTATTTTATAGCTCCGGCCTTATGTACCGCTTCAAACCGACGTTATATTTTCCCCACAATATTCTTGGAGATGAAAGTTAATGTCCCGGGAACTTCCAGATGTCTACTGAGTCGTATCGTTCATAGCTTGTCCTAGTATTGCATAAAAATCGTTCACTAAAATCAGAAAACAAATATTTTCGATTTTTTAATATGCAGGATGGGCGCAAGCTTCAATTTTATTGCAGTCAATTTCCGGTAAAGGAAAAAGCCCCTTTTATAAAGATTGTAAATAAAATCTTTAACGAAGGATGGATTTCAATGAAATACCATCCGGTAGAGATGTAACACTTACACATTGTGATGGTGTCGACCGATAATTCAAGCATTTTGCCAAACGACAAAAAAGGTCAAAGGAAAATTGTGTACAACGGTGAAGCGAACTCCGGTATGGCCTCATGAAAGGGATTGATTGTCAAGGACTCAAGGAATGAAAATTTAGCTTTGCTAAAGGTGTGTTCGATTGACTTTATTCCGAACAAGAAATACACACAATGGTGACAAGAAATCCCTCATAAGAGGTTTTTGGAGTTATTGGAGTACAAAATCTCGCTCTTAAATTATTATGCGTCAGCGAAAGTTTACAGAAATGTCTTCCCAAATTTACTTAAAAAGAGAAATCTTATGCTTATTCCGCGGAATACAGTCAATCGACCGCAGTCTATTTACTATTATTGTAAGTTGTTGTTCGGTTGTCGTTCTTCTTCCTTTTCCTGTTCCTCCTCCTCCTACTCCTCCTCCTCCTCCTCTTCTTCTTCTTCTTCTTCTTCTTCTTCTTCTTCTTCTTCTTCTTCTTCTTCTTCTTCTTCTTCTTCAACTGAAGAGGACTGAAGGTCGCTATTTAGACGCTCTAAGAGTAGGAAATTATCCAAACTTGCGGATTTGATGAAAGTTGGCTCTTGCACCTGTGTTCTCTTACAAAATAATAATTCTGCCGAGCCCGCATACTAATTATACTGAAGTATTTTTAATAGTTTTTCCAGACAGGTTGTTCACCTATTAACAGACCTGGGCGACAGGTTGTTCGAAAACCGTTAAAAGTTTCTTCAATGCTCGATTAAACCTCCACATCGCGGTCATTTTGTCATTCATATCTCTGTGTACTTACCATCATATTGCCATATTTGCCACTTGGCAATTATCGAAATTGAAAAAAAACTACTGAATTTATCGACACTAAAGAGTCAAGTTTTGAATCATGCAATGTGGTATTAACCGTTTCAGTTAGAGCAAATGTCTAAGTGTGGCAGTTCAAATGAAAGCTCTGGAGCAAATAATTTCCGATGGTATTCTCTAAATGCAATGTATTTCACATAAAACTTTTCAATGCTGTACTCAACCGTACGCTTTCGAGCGGTCTATAACAGAAGGTAGTAAAGATACCGGCTATGGCGTCAAAGATGGTTTTAAGCCCTGCTTACTCTACTCACAGTGTTAGTGGTCACATACAGCGACTGACGAAGACGTCTAAAGGAAACAGCTTTTAGAAATCAGTGGAAACTTTATAAAACTGCTTCGTTTTCAGAGTGGGCGCGTCAGTTTTGGAAACACTAAGAATATCGTCTCGAAAATCCCTTTGTGATTGGACAGGTGAAAACGAAGACGCTTAAAAGACGCTGACGCCAATATTGATAGATGAGGAGTAGACGATAAGCATAACGCAAAACTCATAAAACATAATACGTTTTCAAACCAACATGTATTATTGTGGACAGGTGAAATGGGCGACTTCTAATTCCCATATCTAAATCTTTGAGTGTTATTGCATGATACTGGCTCGTGAATCCTGGTCTCGAAATGTAAAATACAAATCCGCTAATACTTGTGGTGCATGGAAAAAATTCAACTACTTCGCATAGCGGGCTGTCGTCGACTTACAAAAACGCGTCCTTTTTGCCACCTTTAAAAGTCAAACCGGACAAAAAATATATTTTTTTCCCATCAAACTTTGCAAATGACTTAGTCGCTCGGTTCAGCTGCCGGAATGTTTTAACCTGGGCTGATATGAACTTTCTCCAACCAGACTAGCTCATTCGATCATAAATGAAGAATTGGATTATAGGAATCAATCTTTAAACTGCTGATGGTCTGAGTTCGTCGCCATATCGTTGACTCCCAAGTTAAACCTGGCGTGTTGGCCGCCTGTATCCAAAATGGGACTTTATGTTCAGAACGGTTCGCTAATAACTTTCGAAAACACAGTGTAAATCAAGCTTTCAATGAAAATAACACATGTGATTTTGTTAAGCGAATAGCAGATATTAAGACGCTTTATAACCACAAAAAACTTCCTCATGTCTTCTGATGAACATACATCGAGACAAAAGCGTGAATGACTTAGAAAGGCAATTTGTTTTGACAGGTCCTAGATGTACATGTCGACCCAATATATGCGACTCATTATACGTTCGCAATTTAATTTCTTATGGAAAATACTTTTATAAAGTCCCAGTCACCCAAATTTATTACCTAGAGCCTTCGTTTCACTGTCCCCTTTTGAACGAACGCGTATAGTGTAATCCAATAACTACAAACAGGGTTAATTCGTTGGATATTAATAAAGTTCTTAAGTGTGCCGCGGTTAGTCAATTTTGTTAGATTAATAGTTAAGCTTTTTTTACGCAAATGTAGTACATGTTCGGTATATTAATATTGATTAATTCGCATTCGTATTAATCGCGCACACAGTGATCTAGCCAAACGACTCGACTCGCCTCTAACTCGCATAATCGCATATCAGAAAACGACGCGTTATACTATCCTACACATACACGAAAACCACGTGCTTTACTTGTCAATCAAAGTCATAAGATAAAATGTCAATCATTAATTACTGTCCCGACGTACGATCCAACAAAACAGTAGCAATAAATGTTTCACGACACTTTATTTCACAGACAATGAATTTAACAGCTATTTTAAAACTTTTTTTTTTTTTTAGTTTTGACAGTCTATTGTTTAGTTCATGCCCTTGCAACGACGCACGATCTTGGCGGAAAATACAACACTACACTTGCTGCCTTAAGGATACCAATAGAAAAACTTTGTTGCCCTGAAGGACACATCGTCTACAATTTACGAACAAGTTGCCTAACACCTTTGCATTTCCAAAGCATAGGCTCTCCGTCTCAATAACGGACATAATAGTAACTTGACATCTACACAGACCAAAATTAATTTCTTCTCAGCGTGAAAACATTTAGTGCGATGCACGTCCAATGGTGTCTTAGACAAACCAGCGCGGTAGGATGCGTCAATGAAGCCTATTACAATTATTTTGTTGATGAGGCTTAAAATAGCCAAACGAGACCTGCTTTGGTGATCTATCGCCAGCAAAAATAACAGCATCATCGTAACCAGCCAAAAGTCGTCCAATCTGAATTCATTCCAGTTTAGAAATCCGAATAAAGCCTCAGAGAACTATGGTGCACTGTGATGCGATTCTGTAAAATTATGATCTTTAAAATAGTTTAGAGGGTCAATCACAAGTTCAATGACAGAAAGCAATTAAGTACCACCCTCCACAAATAATACCTTTATCCCCATAATCCTAAAATTTGAACATTCAATTGAAACCTTGATCGAGCAGTGCTACTATCAGCTTCTTTCTTTCTTTCTTTCTTTCTTTCTTCCCTTTTTTTTTTTTTTGGTGCAAACTTTTGGGCGCACAGTGGGATTAAGACTGAGTTCATTTATTGAAGGGCTGAGTTGAAATCTCTTGTAGGTCGTGGATGCTAATTTGGTTGGTGTCCTAAGCGGTCAAGCGAAAACAATTACTTGTTCATAGTGAGATCTGTGACAGGTAAGCGTGCCACAAAACACCGTGGGGTAACAAGACGCAAATAATACATTAAATGAAAGATAAAAAAATGACGCGTCTCTTAAAACAGCAATCGAACAAATATAGAAACACGTTGCTTTTTGTCAGTCTGTGGTTCGTTAGTTCTTTAGCTTTCAAAATTAGGTCGGTTTGAGGCATTAGTGATAAAATTTTGTCATCACTAAGAAACTAAAAAGCGCTAAGACAAAACAAGAACACGTTTCGGTTTATAGCGCTTTATTCACAAATGACCCCTTACTGTGGTGAAATCCATGAAAATTAGGGCCTAATTTAGGGGATTTATTCTAAGTGTTTTTTTTGTTGTTAAAGATAAGTTTTTTCTTCGTCATTTTTGTTGAAAGTCTACCGGATGTGTTAACCAACTTCGTCTCATCGAAAGGCATGATTTGAAGCGGTTCACTTAATAACGCCTAATTAAGTCTATTAAAAGTACTTGGTGGTAAACATCTACCGAACACAAATGACTTGAATTAGCCATCAGTGTCATTCGCAGCGCACAGCTGCCCAGTTAAGAACTTCGAAAAATGCCTAAAACGTCATAGTCTAACACGACTAAGTAAATATAATGTCGAGGCTGCAGACACGAACAAGTTTGCTGGGTTAAAATATGCTGGAAATTTCAATAGGATATTTTGACACCGTTGTCTAAAGTTAAGCATCTCATGTTCTGCATTACATGCCCCGAGGACTCGAAAAGGCAGAATACAAAATTTATTCAAGTGATCCTTGGATAAAAATTATCCTGCAGTAGTTTGCTATGGAGCAATTTAATCAGTATTGTTTCTCATAAAAGAAAAAATTTGAATTTGTTTTTCTCATTTTAAAACATGGCGGGTTTTGGAAATAAAACGTCAACGAAGCCTCGAATCAATTAAGATGTCGATCTTCAACCGTTACTTCGAATCTTCAGATGGAATCTCGAAGTATGACCATTCAATTAGAAGCTCTTTAGTAGCACCTTACGCTGACGTTCTATATATATTTCAAAAGGTTTTTCTTAACAAGTTGTAATCTTTACCGCTGATAGGATCCATCACGACTGAACCGCCGAATAAACGGACCCCTTAATTATTCGTTATTTTGACAATACAGGTGCAATAGACAATAGGTTTTGTTTAGCGCGCGGACTTTCTATTGGCGAACAATGCACTTGGCACTTGTTGTTTGGTTTAGTTCAATCGTGAGTTCGTTGGATATACTCCAGCTATTCAGTTTACAATAAAAGCCAGCGCGTGCTCTGGGAGTTAACAAATCGGTTAGCCGTGCTCGCACGTGTCGCCTGTGGGACCATTTACTTCGCTTCACAATAAAACAGCGAAAGGACAATCAAGTGAAGAAAGAGTCACAACGTCCCTGTTTTTTTACGGGTCGCTCATCTAGACGCATCGCCGAGCTGTTTTCGTATTTGAGTTTGAAGCAGTTGACAAGTTAGGGCAAATCAAGTCCCTGCTTTCTTGAGAACACGTTGAGGAAAAACCAACACCCACTATCGAGAAGCGGAATTATAAAAAGCCGAAGGAAGCTAAAATGCCTAAGTCTTTCCTGCTAAAGAGGCGATCGTTGATTAGCTCTGCTGTTAAGCCAGACCTCCAAGAAAAAGGTTTGTTTAAGTTCAAAAGTTCGTTTTCTAGCGACTTAAAGACTAAGCGACTTTGTATCACAGTTACAACTGTATTCCTGTAAGTGCTTACCGTATTTAAAATGCATGTGTTGTAAATTAATCCAGCTTAAACAGGCTTAACTTCTTGGTTGTTTTTCTCTTTAAAATTCGTTTTGAACAAACTTTTGCCGGAATGCAACTAAACGGCAGTCTCAAGGCCTTTTAGCAGGTCTCTGTACATTTTCAAATTAATTGTACACAAGCTTAACGCAACTAACGAATTTTGAATAGTGCTAAAGCAAAACGTTAACAACAAAGAGTTTATAATTTTTACAAAATACTCAATAGGTTCGTCTTGGCTTATAACACAACGGCAGAAGAAACATACAAAATCTAAATTCATTTTGAAACATTCACACACTAGCTTATTTAATGATTGTCATCGAGTTTGTAAGTCTCTGACAAGGTAACTGGCAAATTTTTGACTAACATAAAGAGTGAACTTTGAAAACAAAGCGTTTGTAATTTTTCTAAAATGCTCAATAGCCTTGTCTTCATTTACACACAGAAGTCGTTGGGGAAAGAACTAGAACTTCGAAATCCGAAGACGATGCGATGGAACACAGACCGCTATCAGAGCCAAAACAACTGACTCCCGTATCGCCTCAGATTGACAGTTGGTCAAGCAGTATTTTCGCTGACACTGGAGCGATGCCCTTGAACAAGGAGTTGATGAAGTACACAGCCCACAGCCAGCTCCCCAGTTACACTCCTTTTTGCCACTTCGCAGTCCCTGGTGCATCAAACAGCTTCCACCAGAATTCCCATGCAGATTTCAGTAACATGCAGACCGGTTTTAGCTATCTGCACGCGGCAAGTTTAAGAAACGAACGCTTTAGTTGGAATCCAAACTTACTAAGCACTCATCAGGCAGCAGTTAATTTTGATGTTTGTAAGGGTGAAATCGCATTTGAGACACCACCGAAGGTTATTATTCCCAGTGAAGTTAGGCAGCCTTATCGCTGTGACCAGTGTGGTAAAATCTTTAAAACAAAATACACCCTGGCGATTCACCTCAAAATGCCGAATCATACTTTTGCGCGACCTTTTGTTTGCAACACCTGTGGCAAAGGCTTTCGCTTGTCTTCTACACTGTGCAGGCATAAAATAATTCACACTAAAGAGAAACCGTACAAATGCCACGTTTGCGATAAAGCGTTCAACCGCTCTTCCACCCTGAAAACGCATGTACGGACGCACAGCGTTGAGAAAGAATTTGTTTGCGATCGCTGCGGAAAAGGGTTTCACCAAAAGGGCAACTTGCGAAACCATATTCTTATCCATACAGGTGAAAAGCCGTACAAGTGTACATTGTGCCAAAAGGCTTTCAACAAATTGTCGAATTTGAAGTTCCATATGCATGTGCACACTGATAATTCGCCTTATCGGTGCCGAGTTTGTAAGGTCTCGTTTTCACGAAGGTGCGATTTGAAGAGTCATGTGGAGAATGCCCACTCCCAAAAAGAAAGCGAATTCTGAATCCATTGAATGAACAAGGCGAAAAAATTTGGCTTATACAGTTGTAACATTGGGTATGATTGTGCAGATTAAAACCTGGAGTGAGGTGCGAATGTTTACATTATTAAACTATCGATCTTCCGTTATTTCCTGTTATTTCAGGCACTGATATTTTATTCTTTTTTTTGAAATCCTAAAGAATAATCAATAGAGATGAAAAATTTTACATCGAGCAGTGTTCTTGTCCTGAGTGCTTATTATGATGAACAAGATGGTAACAAGCTTTAGCGTGGAAACAAAACCTCAAAGATTCTGCATAAATTGAAAATAAGCAAGGATTTCTTGTTATTCCATTTCATCCTTTGATGAGTCCTTAAAGAACAAAAAGGTGGTAAAATTGAGCTTAAAAGTGTTATTTTTAGGTGTTACAAGCGCTCGAATGTAAGATAAGCTGATCGATTTAACATTTTTGAAACCCTTTTTGTTTTCATGTTTTTCACTGAGTGTGAAAGTTGCTGTGCTCTAATTTAGGACTGTAAAACGCATCGCCGTAATTGCAGTAATTTGACTCTTTATCTGCATTAGCTCTCAAAGAGTTAATCATTTTTAGGGTGCAATTTTTGCGATCGTGTTAAATTCAATTCACGCTTCAAACAAGAATCGAATTTGCACTTTATTCGGTGGTAAGGTTATTTACGTTTCAAAGTAGAGCGTATTACTTGCTTTTTAAGTACGCATAAGGATAATTTTGGGTAGTTCTTGTTAAACCTAAATTGTACTGGATGTGAACGAAGTTGCATCAAAGTCTGGTTAAATTTTCTTTTTTTTTTTTTAGATTCTGGTCGTAAGTAGTTACTCCTTAAACGCGAATAAAACATATATAATTTACATACAGGTGTAGAGAAGCAAAAACGAGTTAGAATTTTTGTATAAATTTCACTAAAGAGAGGGAAAAATTAAATGAAAATATCCTTCTTAAGCCAGCAATTACCTTCAACTTTACGTTAGAAATTTTAGTTTAAAATAATGTAGATGTCTTAACACAAATTTTTAGTGAAAGACGTTTAGATTCTGCTGTCCTTTAAAAACATTTTTCAATAAAGTTTCATTCCTCCGTGAAACAATATTGTGCTTAAAATGAAAAGAGAACTTTAAAAGAGTTTACAAGTTGAAGCTAATTCCCTAAGTTAAGTTCCCGTTAAATTGTATTGTAAAGTAGCAAGAAATGAAAGTACTGATGCTAGATGTATGTAAAAGTTATTACGAAATGTTAACGGTACCTGAAATAAATTTCGTAGACGTAACAAAGTTGTTTTCTAAGTTTGTCCTTTTATTTGCATTGGAAATACGACGAGAGGTAAAGCGGATAACATATGTACATACCTCGAGAGAAATTCTACAAGAGACAATTTCCTACCCGTGCTTGTAGCTTCGGTTAGTTTTTACCCAAAAATTGTGAAAGAAAAAACTGAGAAAATCTCTAAAAATAAGACAGAGGCCGGAAGCCACTCCCCAACTCCTCCTCCCCAAAATATATCACAATATATATGTACATAGGTTGAAAATACCACAAATCATTTAACATGCTCAACTCGAATATCAAATGCGCTCAAAAAATTCTGCATTTTGACAACACTTATAGAACGGTTTTCTTATTATATTCCCACAAAACAAGTGTATTTAATTTTCCTCTAAGCAAAATTAATTTTGCTGCAACGGTGTGAAATTTGCTTCAAAACCGAAGTTATAATTTTCGTGAGCCGTGCTACCAAATGAGTTGTTTTTTTAAGTACTTCTAATTACTTAAACCTGGGCTATTAAGAACGGTCTTTTCAGGTGTTCAAGATGACACAAAAACAGTGCGACGTTCGTGATCAAAATTGCCGGAGAAAATTTCTTAAATAGATGTAATTATCAAGGCGTGAAACCTCCTTAAATAAACAGTCTTACGTGTACGACACAGTCAATTTTCTAATGCGTAAATTGGGCCCTGGTGAAGTATTTTTATTTTCCTTTTTTTTTTTTTTTTACATTCAAATATTACCTTAAAGAATCTTTTTGCAACGGTGTGTTAGCCGACTTCCAAAATATAAGCACCTTGAGATCTCTGCTTCGCGTGACAAATTTATGTATGACTTGAACATTTTGCATTGAATTGACGACAATTGGCTGCTAAGAAACCAAACAAATATGTGAATAACAGGCGATTTTAACTTAACTGCTCAAGATATTATACCGCGGAATAACTGAATTCACTTTCAAAAGTCCGAGGAGAAAACCAGAAGGCACCAGCCTTGTTTTTTTTTTTTTTTTTTTTTAGGTCAATTTAAGATTCCGCGTAGGTTTGACCAAGCCGAAGTCGCGCCTGAAAACATACAATCAAATTTATACTTTCAGCACGTGTTTGACTTGGTTTTACCAACAAATTCATAGAAATACGCGCGGGAACTTGAACAAAAAAGGTCGACTAACCAATTTCAAGAAGGTCTAAAGTTCTTAGATTTCATCGTCGGTAGAATTTTCGTTTCCACAATTGTTTAAACATTCAATAAACCACTTCAGGTTCGCAATAAATTTGCAATTGGTTTCAAACAAAACTTGTGGTGAAAAGCCTTTTTATCCTGGTTTAACTTAAAAGGTAATTTCTAGAGTGTTATCGACCTTTTTGAAGCTTGAGGTCTTACTAGCTCTCTTTGGACCTTTTAGGTTATGTTCGTGACATTTTCTACAGTTTTCATACTGAGTTAATTTTAATTTCTTACCCTAATATCACTCCCACATTCAACCTCCCTAATTTTTTTCTCAGTCTGTTTCTTGCTATTGATTTTTTTTTTTCGTGAATTAAACAACAAAGTGTAATCGTGAAATGATCGCTATCGCGCGAAGGTTTCCCACGATGTGGTTGTAGAAAATAATTCTAACTTCTGAATGATCCGTAGATGGAACCATTCAAGCTGTTAATTGATAAGTACATTTATTTTATTCGTCGATATCTTGAATTTGTATAATTCGTTTCTAGAACTTGGCAGTTTCGGTAGCGTCTCCAATTACCAGACCGCGAGTCATTAAAGGCGAGTTATCAGCTGCCCAAGTTGACATTCATACCCAAAATTGCACAAAAGACGCCCCCATATTTGTTTGGAGGCTCTAATTATCTAGCTGTGAAACTAAGATAACACACTCCAATTTTTAACAGTCCTGGCAAGAAAATTGACCGATAACTGTAGTTGGCTTCGCTGGAGGGTGCCTTGAAGATTCTAGTTCAGTTCAAATTAACCTTAATTGGTTGTTAAGGACAGTAAACTGGCAAAAATTCTAACTAAAGGACCCCTCTTTGCCGAAGTAGATGACCTTTATTAATTCCTAACAATGACACAGTCAGACTTTCCTGGTGCTATGTACAAAACGTTTGAGCCTATGTAAGAAATCCCGCTATTACAATGACAGTAAAATGAACGCGCTTTAAAGTACTTGGCGCAGGTACTGTTCGTTTGACTGGAAAGAACTTTTAAACCGAAAGTTGAGAATTCGACTCACTGTTGAGCATACAACGCTTTTGAAAGCGATGTAGGCTCCTGCCTACTGATGATAAATTTTTATCACAGAGTATTCTAGAACCAAGCATCAAATGTTTTAACTCTGAGCACCGCTAAATAGTATAACGGGAAGATAAACCGTCATATGCTAATGTTATTGTTCTTCTCCCACCCCCATAAACATATACAGTATTACATACTCACGCACGCAAGAAATTTTTTTGTAATTATGATGGCAGGTGAATGAATATCGTAACAAACTTTCAAAAAGCCCATATTAGAATTTGGTCTGTTTGTTAGTTATCCGCTGGTTAACTAATGAGTAAAAATAGAACCTTAATTACGAAAAAACTTCGAGACGTTTCCACTTATTACAAAAAAGCTTAATGTATGTTGAACATTTTTTTATTAAAACTGTTTAAATTATCATGATGGCTGGGAAAGCAGCAATGCACAAATTGAAAAAGATTTATAATTAGAACTTATGTTGACGTATACATGTCTTCGTCGCAGACGTTTGGGGCGCCACACTTTGAGAAATAACCACCGAAAATTCGTTCTTTCCCCGATCTGTCCACACTTGTCAAGATTTAAGATTCTTAAGCATGCGCAAGGGCCAGTTTTGGAATGTTTTAGCAAGGAAATGCCATTTTCAACTGTTCGTATAATGCCCATTATTAACTAAGGAGTTTTAATTAACTCTCGAAACTCCAAAAATCATTTGTAAGTAAGAAGTCTCAATACTACCAAGGTCGTAAAGAGATGAAACTCGTAGAAGAAAGGCCTTTCGTGGGTTTCGCTGAGGCGGGAAAGGTTTTAGTTTAATCCTCCCCCCCCCCCCCCCTATAAATTTAAATAAATTGGCCTACGGGCCTTCAAATGAACCTCAAATTCGTGTTCTAAATATCACGATACGTTAACTACTAAAATTTTTTTTTGTTATTATTATTATTATTATTATTATTATTATTATTATTATTATTATTATTATTATATCATTATTATTATTATTATTATTATTATTATTATTATTATTATTATTATTATTATTATTATTATTAGAAGATTGGAGTCTCCATGGTTAGAGGCTAGGCCGGTCTCTACACAGTTATCGTTATCTTTCTTAACAAAACTAATAAAACTTAAGTCGGCTTTCAAGGAAGAGTTAGGCAACCAAAAATTAGTTTCAGATGTTAGTTAATATTTAAAGCCGGCTCAGTGATATGGGTTCACGTACTGAACTCTCTCTGTCCTCTTATTTGAATTGGCTCTTTATACAATGTTAACTTCAAATTATCAGTAGATACGCGTTTAAACAGATATCGCTTAACTTTTAATCCTGGCTGCTAACGTTTAAGCAACTTTTTAACAACTGGGTACAGGTGTGTAAATGTGGTAACCCTGAAATAGAGTGGTAAGGAAACCCATCCAGATGAGAGCAGAAATATTCTACGTTGTTTTATGCCGGCTAGCCAGAATGTGTAATGGGGTAGCGAGCTGGTTGTGTAACTTGCCTGTGGCCATTGTTATCTTGTATTACGCTTGGTAAACGCATGAAATGATAAATAAAGCAAGCTCTATTGGGTATGAACAAAAAAAATGAACACACGAAAAATGATAAAGGAAATATATATGACATATCTTCGGGAACCCATGACTCTATAAAACGAAAATAAATGCGAGGATATTGAATAAAGAAAATTGAGGAAAGTGAAATATCGTATAAAAATAAAGTTAATGCAAGCTTAATTTTCCTCAGGACCGCCGCAGCTGGCCTTACGTAATTTATACCGCAAATTACTCAACGAAAAGTAAACATAAATGAAATACAATGTCGTAACTAACATGTCAGGTGGCAGTAACAGTTAAACTATACACACAAGCGACAAGTGCACCTTTCGGAAACCGAGAATATCGAATTCAACTCATCATGAGATGAGCCTTTCTAAAAGAGAATACAATGAATGGTTTGCCGCTAGCACTTATGACACAAATAATGAATAAGGGAATTAACTCTGCAGTGTATGTTATTTCAACGCGCTAAAATGAACCCATGATTTTTCCACTGAACGCTCTAGAAAGGGAATTAGAGTTCATACAAAACAAAGAAATATCTCAGTCGATCGCAGCGGGAATCGAACCCACGACTTTGAATTGATCAACCGGCTGAGCTACGAGGCCAGAAGGGAGCAAGTCGTGAGCGATTATCTTTAATAGTTTGGGAATACAAAGAACAAGTATTGACAGGAAAACCCTAAACATGAGGTACGTCCCTCACTGAAGGGTTACCTAAAGCCTACACTAAATAAACATTAAACATACAACATAAGTACATACATACATAATCAAATGGAAAATATGTACAGTAATTAGACTAGAAATATAATAAAAGAAGAAGAAGAATAAATCAAGAGAATGTAGTAATATCCTTCAGGTGTAAAAAGGATTTAAGGCGATCCATTATGGTGGTAACCGCAGCAATGTAAATATAAAGGGTACAATGAATATTGTTCCTCTAGCACAGGAAGAAAATTTATGAGTTCACTTAACACTTTAATATACACTGCAGAGTTAAATCTGTGATCCATCACTTTTTATTCAAAATAAACATGCATTACACTTACGGGTGCTAATCAGGTGCTCTAATTTGAATGATCAGTACCGACCAGACTCAACGATAATTCATAAAGAGACTCAAAAATTTAGAACCGCCTTGTACAGCCAAGAAAAAATCGCCGCGGGGAAGTACTTAACAATTCCACCATTTACGTATGAAAAAATTTTAAAGGGTTAAAACAAAAACTAACGTTTTTGACTAATTAGCCGTCTTCAAGTGAAGAAGATGACTTGGACCAGTATAGACTGTGACTGAATACTCGAAGACTCGTCGAAACTGGCGTTAGATACATGGCCACAGTTTTCGGCTAAGCCTTTAAGCTAGAAATTTACTGTTTCTAAATCCTCACTGTTGATACTATGAGTTTTCATCCTGAACAGAGAACTGTATATTTTGCTTAGAAGACATGGTGATTCACTCACACGCCGTGCTTCCAAACAATTTTACCTCGTCTCGCAGGCAGCTCGTGTTTTCCACAGAAACCGACGCGAGATCCCAACACCCCTGCCCACTTCTTTTCTGTTTACCAGTGGCTCAGATGGAGAGCATCTGATTTTTATAATCTTGCCAGACGGGCGTTTGGATTATCAAGTTAATAAATAAAAACATCCAGCATTTAGGATTGTGTTCTTTATTTACTGTTACGCAAGATCGGTTCGTCTTAACATTGTCGCTTACGGGAGGTTAAAAACACAAAAACAATTCAAGCCACCAGCCAAAACGTGATTTGTAAAAATGGTATTTTTTTTTTTTTTTTTGCCCCAAAGAGTGGCTGCGGTCAGTTACGAGAGGGGTTTGAACTATACTGAGTAACCTGACCGGTATTTTGGAAACGTGGCCGGTTACGGGAAGGTGGTCCAACTTAAACGTCTAATCATCAAAGCCTTGGACAATTTTTTCGAATCGCAAGAAAAGCGCTCTTACTCTTTGGCTAAGAAGTGTTTTTAGGGCTGGGCTCGAAGCCGTATTTGAGAATTCTGGCATTATTTAAAGCATCCATTTGGTGTAGTTCGCTCGACTCGTCCAACTAGGTTTAGTACCCGCAAACAGTTGTCGTGTTGTGCAAATTCTATCAAAAAAAAAAAGGACAAGGTAAGTGACACAGCAGCGGTTAGACTGGTAATTAGCTCTCGCCGGATAGTGCAAATGTGCATAGTGCATTATAAGAAGTCATCGGGAAACCCTGTATCACAGTACACTAACAATGGAGGGTAGTAAAACGGGAGTCAACTAAACTTTCGACCCATTCAAACTGTATTTTGGTAGCAAGGATACTAGTGGAAGAAACATGAATAGAATCTAGTTGAGTCTGACTTCGAATACTGTATTGAGGGAAACACCCATGTGGGAGCAGGGATGGCGCAGTGGTGAGAGAACTCGCCTCCCACCAATGTGGCCCGGGTTCGATTCCCTGTCTCGGCGTCATATGTGGGTTGAGTTTGTCGTTGGTTCTCGTCCCTGTTCCGAGGGTTTTTCTCCGGGTACCCCGGTTTTCCTTCCTTCACAAAAACCAACATTTCCAAATTCCAATTCGACCTGGAAACAGTGGATGGAACTGAGCCATCCCTTGGAATCTACTAAAATTCCCATTTTCCCACCCATCTCGGGACCCTCCCAATCGTCTATCATATATATTCGAAGAGTTGGTGTGGACTCGGTTCTTCACATGAGCGAATTTAGAGCGTCTCAAATTATTTAACCCTGGCTAAAATGTTTGAGACGCCGAACTCAAAGAGGCTCGCAACAGTTTTTCTGGCATTGGATGGATCTTTTCAAATCAATATTTCGAATGGAAGGCCTGATTTCGTTTTCCATCATACTACACCACCTTTTCAACCTGTGATTAAATATAACAATAGTGTTGATGTTCGCGGGCGTAAATATGTTTTTGCCCCGACTCAAGTTGAACATTAAGTTGGATCCCACATCCAACATTGTTGGATGTGAATGTTGATCAACATTCGCATCTAACTATGTATAACAATTGAGATAGTGGCAAAACACTGTCCAACATTGCTAGACGAAACAAACTACTGATACAAGTTGGCGTAAATTTGAAAACATGGCGCTAACACGGAAACGAAAAGCGCAAAAAGCGTTAATGGTATTCGAGCTGCTCGAGGACGCAAATGACGGTGTCAAGTAAGGAAAAACCAGGGAATGGTTAAGAGAACGACCAGAAAAGGGTAGGCTCCATACCGTTGTACGGTTAAAATTGCAAGATCCTCCCGCGTTTAAGGAGATGATGAGAATGATTCCGGATCAGTTCGCAGAAATTTTAAACGCTGTTGAACCGGACATCTGCAACCACGAGGTTATCTTCATCCCCCATTTTTGTTGCAAATGACGCGAGAAACCTAGGCTTGAAATATAGGATAGCGATTTCTGATTGGCTAGCAGGGCGAACGTGGCTCGCTTCTGGACACAGCTTTGTTCGAAAGAGTGGCAAAAAACTGCAACATTTTTTTTTTGCGAGCAGAATTGTTGGGGGAAATGTTTGATTAAAAGCAAAGTACGTTGCACCCAACTTTGTTCGATAGTTTGGCACAAGGCTTTACATTCACTTCGCCGCCCGTCACGGAACCACTACATGCATTTAATTTCCACCAACGGCTTCATTTGAAGAAAATGAACGACTAGAATGTCAGAACAACTACGTTTCTTTGATTTAGAGCTATCCATTTTGTAGCTCAAACAATTTCTTTGCAGACTGATGTCCGCGCTTCCAGTTAAACAAGCAAGAAAATGGCGCGAACTATTCTAATGGCTGGCTACGTTATTTTCTTCAGTATCTTATTGGATCAGAGCAGCGGGCTAAAAACACATTTTTATAGCCCGCAGAATTCTCCATTTTATGCCGCAAAAAACGCTGCAACGTTCGACGAAATTATTATAATTGTATGTTTCTGTTACTCGAACCTTCTACGGAAATTGGATGATGTTCGAGTTCAGAGTTTGATGACGATACAATACACTGTAGATAAATATTTCCTAAACTAGCGTAGCCTGAACTGGACTGACACGGTAATGCAAGAACGGACTGCAACTTCAAAATGAATTCCATGTTTTGGACTACAGAAATGATTTTTTTGACCTGTCGGGTTTAACGTTCACGTCTTACAATAAGACATCTTATTAGTCTACTCTAAATAATACAGTAATAGCATATAGATTGTCCCGCGGGAATCAGACAAGCTCAAAAGTTGAAGACTTTTTTTACGACTGCTATTGTTGTTGTTGTTGTTGTTGTTGTTGTTGATATCATAAGATGGTTTAAGTAAGGCGTAAATGATTAAACCGTGAGTGGAAACAAGCGTGGTGTACGTAAATATTCATTGCACCGGGTCTTAATGCCGGAAGTACTGTTTACAAACATAAACTTTATTTGGTAACGCAGGTTTACAATCTGGCAGCCAGAGGCTGGTGTGGACCTACCTAAAGTAAACTAACGAATTTACAAAAAGAAAATAACAAAAAAATATGTTACAAATTGTGTGCGCATGTGTATTACATATTTATAATTGAAAAGACTAAAAGGAGAAAGGTTATTAAGAATATCGTTCTAGCCATCTTACTGATTTTCCTCGTTTTTTCTCCGTCGAAGGCTTGGCGGTGTGCGTCATGATCACCACCCACAAAGGGTGCCGGATAAGAATGTGTAATCGCTCATTTGCCTCTGGTCACGATCGATCGAGTAAACATCTCCCGAACGTAAGACTTACAGTCGCACTGAAATGGGCATTAAAACTATGCTTCCTTTTCTAAAAATTATCATTGAAGACAGTAATTTGGCAAATTTAAACGGTCTAGAACCAACAGTAGATGCTTCTTGTTAGATACAGGGTTGTTCCCAGTTCGGAGACAATCGAAGGTCAGATTTTTTTTACAGTACATATTCTTGTACTGTGCCGTCACGTCTGCTTATAGACCGCGATCAGTCTCTTTCTTCTCCTAAATTCTGTAGCGAGTGATGGATCTGCCGCAATCCTTCCTCGTTCACTTTTGTAATTTGCATAATTTTACTGTCACTTTGCGCGCGTGATCTAAAGGAAAAAGTACGACTGCTCACAGTCTACTTTTTATTGTTTTGCCATTTTTAGTTTGCTTTTTCATCGTAGGATGAAAGAGATCTACATTTCCTTCCTTGATTTGTTGGAGTGAGGCCCCGTTTATATGAAGAAAAGTTGTCCCGGGTAGAAGGGTCACCCGCCTACCCGAGCTACCCTGGGCGAGCCAATTTTTCCTACATTTCCTTACAAAACTTGGCGAACCATTTACATCGAGAAACAAAAAGTTGGCTTGGCTGGAAGGGTGACCCGCCTAGCCGGACCACCCTTTTTCGATGGTACCGTCACCCTCCTAGCCGGGCCAACTTTTCTCCATATAAACACTTTGGCTCACCCAGCCAGGTCAACTTCCGTCAAGGCGAGACAATCAGAACATGCGCGAGCGCTGTTGGCTCGGGCAAAGGAGTCAACTTTTCTCTCATATAAACGCTCGCTGAAGTTGACTCGGCTAGGAGGGTGACCCTCTTTCCCGGGACAACTTTTCTCCACATAAACGGGGCCTGAATTAACATTCGCCCTTTGGCTTTTCCAGTCTGTTTCCCAGGAGTTGAGCCCCTTGGTTTCCATTAGTTCAACGGCTTCCAATGGGACACCAAAATGGGTCGACCCAGGTAGATCCCAAAACTTCTAAAGTAGAAAGGGTAAGCTAGCTTAACGAGTAAAAAACTTGGAAAAATTCCGGCAAGAGTAAATAGCTTTGTCAAGAAAAGCAGTAAAATCAACGATCAAAACCGCATGGCGGCAGGCGGGAGGTCGTCACCTTTGAAACGGCTACAAACGCGAAAAAACACTTCAGCTTGAAAAGTAACCTAACCATCACTAAGTTAATTTGTTCCTCTAAGCTGAAAACGAATTTCAACCGGGAAAAAATTTCACACACTTCGTTAACGACGAAATTTTTAAAACGCTAACCTCTCCAGCCTGTTGTTCATGTGCGCGAAAAGAGTGACAACTTCACTCGTGAACCGCCATGCATGTTTGGCGTCCCAGTCTGCATGAAATCATCTCTCACCTCTGTTTTCTTTCAGAGGCTTGCCTCCACCCACATTTCAGCTTGATGATGCCGGCCTGGGGGCTTATGCAGAGGAAAATGGCTCGACAAAACACTTATAAAGCGCTAACCCTACCAGAATTGATACAGTTTGCCAAAAAAAGGTCATCAGTGTGTTGTGTTAAGAACTAAGTACAATTTTCTAGCTGCAGTTTTGTTCTAATCCGTAAGGTTTCCTGATAGTTCTCATTCTGATAGATATTTTAATTTGCATTTGACACAAGATAGTTCTGGATTGATGTAACCTTATCTAGTCGGTTATATTGCATTGATTTCATGCAGTAAAGATATGTAGAGAACGAGAAAGAACATTACTGAAGAGAAGAAGTCAAAAGTAAGCAAGACTGTAAAAGTCGCATGCGAACAAGCCTAATTTTAGCAGCGCTCTAATCTCCTCATATTTGGTTGCTCGCTAAATTTGGGCGCGCAACGTTTTTGGCTGTCGGAATCATTGTACTTCAATCGAGCAAACAAAATTTATCCTAGATAAATAGCACTCAACATTTATTGAAGTCCTTCATAATAATAGTCCTCCATTGGCGTTTTATTGCCAATAAAAAGATTGTATTTGGCTTTGCAATGTCTTTCTCGCGGCTAATAAAATTTATCTAAGCGCCCTCTCTGAGGCCAAAACTAAGGGTTTCTTCCAAAAACTAAACGAAAGCGAACTAGAACTCGCGTATGTCGTGTTACTGAAGTAATTTTGATCGGCAAACTTGAAAACTGGCAATCAATCCAAAAAGTTGGCAGAAGACGCTCTGTAAAAATGACTTGTGTCACAGACTCTATTTTTCGTCTCACGTTTTTCGCTGGAATCGTTTACCAAGAGAAACTCTCAGGATCTTAAGAAAGCAGCTCTATCTAATGCCCGCGAATATCAACTCAATTGTTATATTATGCTTGCTTGCAGGCTGTGCTTACACTAATGGCGGTAACTTTTTTAAAGTTAATTTTACTGTCCAATCAGTAATCCGGTATAGTTCCACTAATCTTGCAAACTGAATTTTCTTTGCCACGGTCAGTTCAAAGCCATTACTCTCCGCTCCTACGGTAAAATGGCGTTGTTATTGCAGCCAACATTGAATCGCTTCGGAACCATATTAAAGACGCTGTTAAAAGCACTGCTTCTTTTGCTTGTTATCACCGTGTTGCTCACTTGCTTTTTCTACGTGTCTAGCTTCACAGCATTCATAAATAACAAGATAACGAGGAAACACAGAGCCGAGTCACATCTAGTACACAAGACCACAGGTCATCTGAATAGGTACCATATCAGCAACACTGATTTCACTTCTTCACAGGGAAGAAAAATCTTTTTGGTTTTGATTACCTGGAACAATTAACAAAGGCTACAAACTACCTGCTTCAACTCACAGCCCTTGCTACATATTGTGGACGTCAAGTTGTTGTTCCGTTTGTAAAGGACTCATTTTTCCACGGAACGGTGACGCACGGATTCAATAAAACACTCGTGTTTTATTGCAACATAACAACAACAACAACAACAACAACAACAATTTATTTATTTATTTATTTATTTACAAATTCTGATGATATAGGTTGCTTGTCCCGCAAATAGCCACAAAGCTAGTCGAGGCGGGACAAGACGAGCACGAGAACATAATGGAAGAAAATTAGAATAAATTACAAACATGCTGGAAAACGGAAAAACTTAACTTTACAAAATAACGCAGATTTAGATAAGGCTATGCAACAAAATTAAAGTAAATTATATGGAATTTTTATTATAATTAATATCACAAGAAATGAGATGAAGAGGGAAAATGAGAATCAGTTTATACTAGCAAAAGAGAAGGACATTGATGATCAGTTTTTTATTTGGTCAATTATCGTTTCCACTTCAATATAGGAGTCTACAGTTTCAAGTATATCAAATAACTTTAAGCGCTGAATAACACGATTCGTCATGTCGCACAGCCACGCTACATTGATAAGCTCATTGGGAGTGAGGTTTAAGACGTCTGCAAAGGGAGACTAGACGTATTGGTACGTTTTGATTATACCAACTTGAGCACATCTACAACATACAGTACAGCTAGGCCATTCCTTGCAAAAATCAACCGAAGATAGTTTAAGATATCAAATTTGCAAAAACAGTTTATATGAATGTTTTGCCCTCGATTCGGATGAAAAATTTTATTTGAAAATGAAGTTGTTGAAACGCTAGCGTGTGTTGGCATTTTAAAGTGGATGGGAGCTGATAAAGCAAAAACATTTAATGTAAGTGTCTTATTTAATTCAAAACAGCTTCGAATTGTACAAGATTTAATCGCAAAAAGTATCGGCCCGTTCTTTACCTTCGTACATATTCGCTCAGATAAGATTAAAGTATGGAGGAAGTCTTTCTTTGCCCAAAAAGTGTATTTCAAACCTAATCCCTGATGATGCCGTTGATCGGCGAAAGCTTAGATTTTAGTTTTTACTTTTAAACAGCAGTTTAAGGCCTCAATAGAACAGCTTTATATATCCTTAACCATGCTGTTGAAGGGCAAGATGAACAGATTACTAACAGCACGAGTTCACAAAATTCGTAACTCTGTTTATATGGCCACAGATTTCTCAGAATTTGGTTCTTCAGGAGCATACATAAAACCCGCAAGGGAAAAGAGTAGGTCGCCTACGAAGATACTTTCTCCATTGAAGCCAAGTACTTTTCAGCCATTGGAATACAATCTTTGTGGTGGAGGTGCTGCAGCTATGCTAGAATTGAATCAGTTCTGGCGTCTGTGCAGGAACCGCGAAGGGGGAGGAGCTGGGGGGACTTTAGCCTCCCCTTCCCCCCGTCCGCTTTTTAAATGGTTAAAAAATATTTTATTTCATTTTACTTAACCATGTCCCCTCCATCACATACGGAAACAACTTACCTTACATATTATTAAGTATATTAAGGTTTTCCCCGAAAAACACGACAATTTAATTCAGATTGTTTGTCGTTAGTTTTGCTGCTGAACGGACGACTAGATTTCAACCGTGAAATAATGGCATTTCAGCTGTTGTTTCTATTTTCATTTGTTTTTGGATCGGTGTTTCACGTCGATAAAGTTTCATCACTGAATAAGTTTAGGGAGTTTTTGCACAAAGGGATTAATTTATTAAACCTACTTATCGCCGTTCCGCGTAAATATTTAAAACGGAGAATTACGTACAGTAACGGTCAGACTGGATCATTTAATCCCGCAGTCATAACGAACGTAGAAGCACAAATGATTTACAGAAACATGAACAACGAGACTGGGTCTTCACAACCTGCTGGCTTTCACAAGAAAACAAGTCGAAAATTTCTGCCTCATCAGCCTGTGGTGTTGGTCAAATGTAAGGGCAAGACTGAAGCCTTATTTTAGAATTTTAAATGTTGATCCCTCGATTAATCATCCTGTTCTTCCAGTAAAAGAATAAAAGTATTAGATTCTTCTTTAGCTAAATCAGCTTCCGTAGTACTATCTCCTCGACCTAACAACGTTTCCAAGGAGCTCTTCTTGTTTCGTCTTCCTCCATTTTAGTTTATAAGTAGGCAAAGGGATTCTAAATCTCTTCACAGAGTTTTTGCTGAATAAATCCATAATTTCCTCTGGTAGAAGCTCGCATTTAAAGATGCGAAATTCATCCATAATGCCTTGCAGTGGTTTTTCTTTCTTTAGCGAACCAAGATTGGCGCACTTCGAATTCCAAGGCGCATGTGTGGCGTTGTTGGGAACTGGTACCGCTGACCTCTTTGGCGTCGTCACTGGCTTAACTTCGTTCGCGAGAACTCCGTTTATATAAAGTCGGGCCCTACCGTTTGCTGCGCGATAGCTCCCAGCAATGTGGTACCATTTGTTACTTTGAAGAGTGCTGTCTGAAAAACAAATCATCAAATGGTTCTTCACTGTTAACAAGCTGTTAATCAAATGGTCTGTTACGTTTAATCAAATGATTTTTTACTATTTTAAATGATTGGAATTCACTGTCTATTGTTGTCTGTTCAAATCCGCTCTTTTAAATGTCACCTACTATCCTGATCACCAGGTGTCACATTCCTATCGCTTTTACTCTTTTTTTTTTTTTAATATGCCATTTCTAAATTTCTTGTGAAGCAGTAAAGCAAAATCAGTTTAGTAAACGCGCAATTGCTTCCGACACTCAATTGAAATCCGCTATAAAGGATCATCTCTGACATTTTTTCCAAGGTTTTATTTACACATAACGTCGTTCCGTTTTACCTTTATTGTTTGCTTGTTTGTGTATGAACAGAAAAAAAATTAGCTTCCGTTTTTGTTTTCCACTTTTCTGAAATAAGCTTTATCTCAACGAAAGGTCGTCAATGTCGTAATTATATGAGAGGGGAATCGATCTATTAGAAGCATGACTGTGAAATCTTAGGTAAACAACTTGTTAAAGCTCACGGCAAAAGATTGATGTTACGTGTGCTCTTAATTAAGCATGAAGACTGGCATTATATATCGTTTACTTACTTGAAGAAATATTGAACTTTGTACCACCCCCGGGCAGGTCTTCAAGCCATCGAAGTTTCCCATCGTGAATAGCAAAGTGATAATCGCCCATGTTATAAAGCTCGGGCGTGCCACAAATGAAAAGCAGTTCATAAGATCCATTGACCTGAGATAAATTGAGCCACAATGACACTGTAGTGGCGTCCGTTGGACGATTATGAAAACGCTCCACGTCAAACGTTACGTTACCGTTTTCACTCAGTTTCAGTCCTTTGCCAAATTTACCGTTGTCTACGATGCGCGCGCAGCCATGCAATGTCCCGGCGTTACCGTTGTGGGATTCGTCGTAGACGATATTGTTGTACGTGTGTTCGAAGCTTAGGTAAGCTGATAGGCAGCCGGCATCTCCTATAAAAGGTGCAATATAGCAATGTAATTTAGTTTGCCCTCTTGCAAAAACGCACCGCACACAAAAAAGTTGCGAGTACTTTCAGTAGAGTTAATAGCGAGATTTAGTTATGTTTACGGTAAACGGCAAACACCAGAAATGATCACGTGACCATTTCATCCTACATTTGTCGCTCGCTGTTTTCATTTTCACAGAAAAACTGAGTAGTTTAGCGTTAGCATGAAAGGCCAGGTAAATTGCACCATTCTTTATCTATGTACTCATAACATAAACGCGAATCTCGCTTTTGCCGTTTCTAAATCTCTCTAATTACTCTTACACAATCTTTTGAAGTCAAATTTCGAACAGAAGACTGGCTTCGATTTTCTTCATGATGCACCAGCTTAGTTATCATGGCAACGTTGGCAACCAACAACAACAATCTTAATTTGTACAATTGTCTAACAATATAATTAATCAACGGTTTTCATTTTAATGATGAAAATTCCACGACTAAAATCGAAGTTTGTCGTTTCTGTCCGAAACTTTGGTTTCAAAACATCTAATCCAAGGAAATAGATACTAAAATGAAATAAATGAAATTCATACATTTTGAACTGAGGATGAAAGAATTAATGAGTACCAAACCATCGCAGTTATGGACACAACTAAATCAGCTGCGAACTGAAAAGAAAGCCAGGAAAACATTGAGGTTTGAACGGGTTCGAAACCAAGAATTCTGCGGTACCGGTGCAGTGCTCTACAAAACTGATGAGATATCAAGCTCTCTGGGAGCTGTTCATTTTAATTGTGAATGCGTAATTTTCACGTGGAGGTGATGAGGTGAAAGTGAATATATGAAAATTCATACAATTATATTTGAACTGCGAATGGCCATCACAGTTTATTACTTGTAAGTACGCAGCTTTTTAAAAGCAGTTTCGAAGAGGATACCTGAAAATATTTCAGGGTTTAGCAGGATTAGAGCTCCTGACCTCTATGATACCAGTGCAGTGCTCTAACTGACTGAGCTGTCAAGACATTTTGTGAATTCGCAATTTTACCCGTAGAGGAGCTGAAGTATTTTTAAGTATTTCATACTAACACCGAAGTATTTTTGCGCAGTTTATTAGTATGTGAGAAAAGTAGATATCTTAGCAAGGGCTATTGGAATCCAAAAAGAAAATTGAAGGGGTAACCACGCATTTTTTAGAGATGATTAAGCAACAATTATTCTTAAAAAAAACAGTAAAATACAAAGTAATGTAAGGCATTTTTTTTTTATCAAATTGAAGCTTTATTATCTCTGAAAAATGCGTGGTTATCCCCAATTTTCTTTTTAAATACCAAGAGCACTTGCTAAGTTCTGCTTTCTCCGCATAGTTTTAAACCGCGCAAAAATATCCCTGTATTAGTAGGCACCATCCGTAGGAAACCCGAGTATCTCGAGATGAGCAGAACGTATGCGCAGTAACAAAAGTAGGCACCGTCCTTAATTCACCCATATCTGAGACCTTGTCTTATCAGAGAAACAACAGAAATCGCGTTCGATTGACCTTTTTCCGGAGTAAGAAAGAGTGGAACAGCTGTTAGATTTATCCTTTAAAGTAAATTTAGGAAGACATTTCTGCAAGCTTTCTCTGACACATGATATTTTAAGAGCGATTTTGTACTCTTGTAACTCTAGTAGGGATTTATCGTCATCATTGTACTGGTATTCCTGTTCCGGAATGGGGTCAATCGAGCGCACCCTTAGGCAGCTGAAAAACAATTCGAGCTGTACCAATATCATTATTGTTTACTAAAATCACGGACTGCAGTGTAAAGCTTGACAGGAGGATCTAATAATTTCTCACGATAGCATGGATCAACAACTTTCTATGTCAGAGACATCAAAGGGTGGCAGTCAACAGGTCAAAATCTGATTGAACGGAAGTCGTTTCAGGCGTTCCACAAGGAACAGTACTAGGTCCGGTATTATTTATCATATTCATCAATGACATAGTAGATGAGGTCGAATCGGAAATCCGACTTTTTGCTGACGACTTTGTCTGTTACAGGCCAATCGCGAACGTCCAAGATTGTGAACAACTCCAAAAGGATATTGATCATCACCTAACGTCTTGAGCCAAGAAATGCTACATGCGCTTTGAGCCAAGCAAGTGCAAGATAATGCGCATAACTCGCAAAACCACCCACAGGATCACTTATCAATGCACTATGGATCACACGAGTTTGGAATCCGTCCAGCACATGAAATATCTCGGAGTAACGATATCAGATGACCTTAGATGGAACCGCCGTGTAGCAGATATAACAGGCCGTGTTAACAAACTACTTGGTCTCCTTAGGCGGAACCTTTCAACATGTGACAGAAGAGTAAAAGAGGCAGCCTACCTTGGCCTAGTAAGACCATTACTCGAGTATGCGAGCCAAGCATGGGATCCATATATGGATAATCTATCAAACGAGATCGATAAGATACAGAGGCGCGCTGCGCGCTTTGTAACATCTGATTACCAGAATTATGACCCTGACAGTATCACTACGCTTTTAAAGGATCTCGGTTGGATGTCACTAAAGAACAGGAGAGAAGTAGACAGACTTTGTCTTTTCAAGAAGGGATTAGATAACAACGCAATCCTGCCCCTGGATGAATTATCAGAACCAACCAGAAAGACAAGACATATGCATAATAGACATTACACCATAATTTACGCTCGCGCAAACATATTCAAATTCAGTTTTGTACCACGCACAATTAGAGATTGGAATAATCTAGCACATAATGTCGTAGAAATTGCGGACGATGCTAAGTTCCGCAGATTATTGTTATTTATGATTCTCTAGAAATCCGCAGACCCGAGATGCGAGGTTACATCAAATAAATAAGTGAAGTGAAGTGAAGAAACCGCATTGACGTTGCAGTAGAACAAAAACTTGGCATTTTGATGCGAGGAAAGGGAAACAGTTTTTAGTCTTTGGATTCTCTACGGTGTAAATCTTTTCCCCCCCAAACTTTGCAATAGAGAAAAAATTACCCATATTTGAAATTCCATGTAGTATTTTCAATCCTTCGTTGACAGTTAGTGTAAAATATATATGGGCATTCGGTTAAAATGTACCGTTACACCATCAGACGGATAACCGGCTTATTCGCGTTGTATATATTTATGAAGCATCTGATCTACTGTAGGTCCAGTACCCCTCAGAATCTACCAGGGCACTTTTCATGTCTTAAAGCTGGTGACACACGGTTCAACATTTGTTGATCAACAAATGTTGAACAGTGTGTCATGCGGTGTTGAATTTTAAAATGGGTCGTTCAACATGTTGAACGTTGTTCAACGGAGTTCAACAAAACAGAGAGGAGTTCTATTCCATTCAACAAGTTCACTTGCCACTTGTTGAACGGCGCTAACCAACCGTTTTCCAGTTCTCCCCGGTTGGTGGCACACGTTTCAACCTCGTGCAACATTTTGTTGCTCAACAAATGTTGCACGAGATTGAACCGTGTGTCACCAGCTAAACACTATTTTTCAGAAAAGAATTCGATCGAATGTGGTCCTTTTTAAAAAAAGCTGTAAAAAACTGAAGTGTTCAAGTAAAAATTAGATTATTTACCGGGGCATGACAAGGTGTTGCACGTTCGTATAATACTGCTGTTATCAATGTTCGTCTGCATTCCTCCACCACACGTTAATGTACACTTGGTCCACTCAGGATCTCCTACAAATCACGAAATAACATAATTTGTGTTCGATTGACCCTATTTCAGAATAGGAATACATACAAAGATGACAAGAAAGCCCTCATAAAAGGTTTTACAGGAGTTACTGGGGTACGAGACGGCTATTAAATTCTCATGCTCATGTGTCAGCAATGGTTTGTAAAATTTACCTCCCAAAATTCCTAAAAATAGAAATTTTACAGCTATTCCGCTTATTCTTATTCCGGAATAAGGTCAATCGAAGGCAATCCTTGCTCAATGCCGTTCTTAGGGATGGGTTATTTCCTTCTTATGCATGTCTTTTTCATGATTCCGGAGTGAGATTGGTTACCATGAAGTTTTCAACCCTGTCTTCTAGGATAAAAATTATCCTGGGACGAATAGCCAAAAGTTGATATAAACAAGAATCTTTTATCCGTCCTGGGTTGAAACTCCCGATGAAAACGCCATTTTTTTCCCGTTGCAATGTTTATCTATATCGGTAAACAATAGTTTAGCCCAAGCAACCACAAAACATTACTAAACCTGTTGAAAATGGTGTTATTCTCATCTTTATCGGACAGTATTTAACAGTATCCTTTTGACGAATTTCATTTCCGCAGGGGCGGGATGAAGTTCGTCTTGGGCGAGATGACCAAGTCCTGCAATCCCGGAATGAAACCACACGTGTAAACAAAAATAATTTCACCTCAGAAAGACATTCACCCTGTTCTCGTGTACATGAAAATGCGACCCGGGGTTACAATACTTAAGTTGCTGGGTTATGATTAGCGTCAGCATTAAACTTTTTAAAAAAAAAAATGGATGTTGTTTCAATGAACAGTGGGCTGCGATTTATCTATAAGTGTCCCCTCAGTTCCCTCGGTATCGTTTTGAAGCCTCTTTCTCATAAAATATACCTCTCCCTGAAATTCAACCGGTCCGTAACACCTCATTAAAGAATTAACGAACATTACATGAGCCTCTGGCTCGGGAGACTGGGCGACCTCTTTCTACGTTTTTCCACTTTAAATAAAGTTACTATTACTATTACTTATATGAATAGTCGCTAAGGACGCAACATGAAACCAGAAGCATTCGGTTCAACAAGTCTCAGGGCCTCTACCTATATGGCGATATTGTCAGGAAGCAGAAACTCCTTTGTGTAGAAAAACGTGGTAACCGTATTACGTCATGGAATCCAAAAGGGCGGCGAGGAAAATTTAAAACCGAAAATAGGTGATAATAAAATCAGTGGTCATTGCAGACCACTTAAATGCTATACTAATTTTACTTTTCAAACTAAGATTTGAAATTTAGCGACTGTTTCCAACAATTTGACGTCATTTTGTTGCAAGACTGTAAAATTAACTCTTTAAAGCCCTAGTTAAATTAAGCAGTAGTTTTCCCCCCGTCAGGATATCACCCTATACGGAATCATTAAGTGGGGCTTCACTGCTAACATTTTAAGTTGTTCATATCATCCAATACATAATAGTATAGCTTTCAACTTTACAGCTAAAAATCTTTGAGACCATCATTAAACAGTGGAACGTGATTAAAATCGCGTATAACTGGTTCTTGGAGAGAAGCACAGTTGCAAACTTTCCCACTGCAGGTTTCTTAATTCAATTAACTGTCTTCACCATCTCAATGTCAAAAAGAAGATATTTACCTGGACAGCGCATTGTATTGCAGGCCCTCGTTATGGCAGTGTTGTTTGCACACGTGACTTGAGTTCCTCCACCGCATGACTTTGTGCACTTGGTCCAACAGTTTTGTCCTGAGATCGAATATAGATAAGAAAGGTTAAACATTGTTCTCACAGAGCAAAGCCGTAATTGTTGTGATATGACGATTGGACCATGGCTTTTAAAGAAGCGTTAACATATGGACAGATAGATGGATGTATGGATGGATGGATGGACGGACGGACAGACAGACAGACTGACTGACTGACTGACTGACTGACTGACTGACTGACTGACTGACGGACAGACAGACGGAAGGACGGACGGGCGAACAAATGGACGGACGAATAAATGGATGGATGGATGGATGGATGGATGGATGGATGGATGGATGGATGGATGGAAGGGCTGTTTTGTTTAATTTTATGATGACTTTAAGATTTTTTTCCAATGAAAAATCATATGGAATAGTTGGTGCTTTCTTATTTTACCAAGTAGATAGTAAAAGATTACTATGTACTTGGTAATACATCAAATGTGGTTAAATTTGACGCATCTAATATTTTTTCGTTCCCAGGGTCTTCGCAATATTAAAATTGGAGGATGTGAGAAGACTCTTTGGAAGATATGTCCAGAAATGCACGCTAATGAGATTCATGAACTGTATGATAGACATCGCAACGTGTTCCCTAACCTTAATTCTTAATAAAACACACACAACTCTGTCGATCATGAAGTCATATGAAAACGACAAAAAGGTCTGTGTTATATGAAGTACCCAAATTCAGGGTTAGGTGCATTTTTGTACATAAGTGCCTTGAGACAAGCTGTTAGATACTCTACGAATCGTGGATTATTTTGTCACGTGACACACACTTGTCTTTGTGTTTGTCACACTTGTCTTCGCTGGAACTTTTTTTCGATCAAAAATAGCTGCTGAATGGATAACATATTTGATCCGAAAAAGAAGAAAGAAGCAAAGGCGGAAACTCACCTTTTTTTTCCTTTCAACAAGTTGCTTTTCTGGGACATAGACTGGTCACGTTCCTCGAGAGCAAACAGCCCTTGCACCACAGAAAATGAACGACTGAAGTATAATGATTTCACTTACCAGCTTTCGCAGTCGTGTTTTGACTGTGGCAACGTACTTGTAACATAAACAGAAGCAGAAGCTTGAGCACGATCATGGCAATGAAGAATCTAACAAAGTTTAAACCAACACTATATAAGTAACAGCAACTTGAATCAAGTTCAAGTTTCAAGTTTATTTTTACCACAATAAAAAGAATTTCAAGACGGTATAATAGTAATATATAAAATAAAGGTGGCGAGGAAGCTAAGCCCGTGAGAAACCACAAGGCTTTTAAATAATGGGCTCCCTTTATTATATACATGAAACAAATTAATGGCAGAGTAGAAATAGAACAAAGTATTTGAGTCTATTTTAACGCCAAAAAAAAAAACAAATAACAACGGCAACAACTATATTAACGTGTCATTGATATCTTGTTAACAATAGTAGTTAACTAACTGGGAACAACTTTTTAAAAATCTATAAAGAAAAGACAATAAAATTTATCAAGAAGTAGTAGAAAACTGGATTAATTGCTACATAAAAAGTAGGAATAACATGTTTCAGTGATTAGATTCTTAAGGTTTAGTTTTCTTAAATATATTTATTGAACGAGAATTTCTGACATTATTGCTTTATTTAGACTCTTCGTCTGTCATACGGGGACTTCCTTGTTATCATGGATAGCGCACAGTTTGATTCTAGAAAACCAAATTTATAAAACTTTACATTTTTAATACCTATACCGACATCCTTCAGCGGAAGGACGGTGATTTGATGGACAAAACCTCATATAAGCTTTACCTCTTTGGTGCGGAAACAACTATAACATGGAAACTTAATTCAGTTGTTAATTAAGGGCAGTTAACTTGGTGCCAGTGATCAACATTCATCCAAACTCTATTTCTGTAATACTAAGACTTCAGGAGCAGTACGGAAACCTCTTAATTACAGTCGGTTTCCATATCATCCTCTCTTGGTTCCCATTTTCTCAAGTGTATCAAAAGTCTTTACAACTCCACTTCTGTACGAATAATACTACAATTATACGGATACCAACTTACAAGGGAAATTAACTTGTTCCCAGAGCGACCAAAGTTCATAAAACTTTATCTCTGCAATATGAAGATGATCGTAGTACTCGTCTAACACTTCCTGTTACGGACCGTTCACCTGGGCCCAGAGGCCAAAAGAAGAAAACTCTACTGCCACTTCAATACTGATGGCGATAAGGAAGCTTCAATTATTACAGTAGGAAGGCTCTTTTAAACTCCATCTCTGAATAGAAATACATTTAAATTCCCACAATACAGCGGAAACTTAGAGAACTTGTCATAACAAGTTTGTTCGAAGAGGACCCACCTTGTCTGGGGTAGGGGTATCGAAGACACCACCTGTCCCATGAACATTATAAATAAAATTTTATTATCTCTTAAATTTGAGTTGAAACAAAATATTCAGCTAGCAAGAGTCAGCATTGCTAGATAAACAAGAAAGGTGGCGGTAAGGTTTAAATGTCATTGTCATTTTTTTTTTACTGCTGGATAGAGGAGTTGTTATGCAATAAAGACACCATCTTTTGAGGTTATGGAAAGGTGGTGTGGGTAGAGACCACCATGTATTTTATGATTTGGTGGGCCCTGTTTGAGTATTGAACTATTCCTTTCGTTCTGTGCCTTCGTAGCCTTATTTAATACAGGCTGCAAAAACTATGCAAGGTGTTCGCCCGCAATCGATTGAATGTCTCGGGGATGAAATCACGAAGTGATCGACAGCATTAGCATTGAGACTCAATGAAAGTTGCTCCACAGAATTTTCCTATAGTAACATCACATAGGATAACAGTTGGGTTTTTTTCCAGGTTTGGTTTTGAAAGCACACTCTTGAAAGTAAACGGGCCGAGCCCGGTACACTCCACTAATCAGTCCACCACCCACTGGTGGGTGATATCATTCAGTATTGTCTTGTTAATTAAGCCTTGCTACCGAATAAGACAGTTTTGAACTGTATTGATGACTTAAATTAAGGTAACGGGTTTAAGCGTTTTATGGCCCCAAAGCAGAGTAGAAATACGATTCAATGTATAAAATGCAAACAGTTCCGTGGCTATAGAACTTAAACGAGGACAAACTTAAAATCAGAGTTTACCTACCCGAGCCCTCTAAATCAGCGCATGGTTTTGCCTCCTAAACATGGACCTTATTCGACATTCTTCGGTTTTGACGCGTCAAAATCGTACAAGGTAGTCGTATTTGAAATTATTTGTGTATTTCTTAAACGAAAATTATCCCAAAACAAAAAATTGTAGAACCAAGTACCCGCATCACCAGCAAACAACCAGCTATTTAGCGGGTTACTCTGGTGTAAATTCGTGAACCGAAAACAAAGCGCACCGCGCCTGGTTCACTCAGTTAGTCTCTTATCAATTGAAGCGTATTTCGCGTTCAGTTCGTAAAAGTTAAATTGTCTATTATTTCATCGAGAAACTTTGATGTAACTCGAAAATGGCCCTAAAAAGGCAAAAAGGAGAAGCTTACTTCCGTGAAAATTACAGCGGTTATATTTGGAAAGTTTTCTTTATAAAAGAAAGGTGGAAAATCTTTCGGCAAAAATGAATGAGCGGCAAAAGATAACAGGGACCACAATATTTCACAGCCAAACTGAAGATAAATGGAGAGTTCTAAACAGCTAACAGACGGTAAGTTCTCTTCTTAAAGTAAATTATCCGCGGATCTTTCGCAAACTTCCAGGGTCACTCAGAATCTGAATCAGTTAATGTAATCCTTGTGATCTTTGAGTCTGTGAATTGAAATCAAAGATTTGATCATTCATGTAAGCTATTGAGCGGTGAATTTCCTGTGATGCTGTATAAGGTGATTCTAGTTTTTTATTCTTCGAGTAAAATCTAAAGGTACAGCTTTTGAAATGAAACCCGTTGAGCGGTTCCTATTTTACAACCCGGTTTATAGCACCTTTCCCTGTTTTAACTCTGGGCTTTAAAATTAATTGTGAGAGAGCGCGTTCAGTCACGTTTGAGAGATTTTAGAGTCGCGTTTGCGGCAAACTTTAGATTCGCGTTTATGTTTTCGTGAAAGCGTTAGTACACAGATGAGAATATTGCAAAGAAATTCTGACCTTTGATTCAAACGCAAACTTACTCAATTTTACTGAGAAACAGAAAACAATGAGCGGCAAATATAAGTCTAACATAGTCGCGTGGTCATTCCTGTCGTTTGCCGTTCACCGTAAAGGCTGGTTTCCATATGATCGCGGATCGCAGATCGCAGATCGCAATAAGGTCTGCGATCGTCTGCGATCATATGGAAACTACTTCTGCGATCGTCTGCGATCCTGCGATCGCGATCGCAGACGATCGCAGAAGATAGAACCATGTTCTATCTAGAGGCTGGTTTCCATATGATCGCAGACAATCGCAGACCTTATTGCGATCTGCGATCCGCGATCATATGGAAACCAGCCGTAAAAGTTATTCTTAGTCTCTATTGTATAATTTATCTCTCGACTAGAGATATTGTCTAACAGCTAAATCACTATGTGAGTACTTCGTTCCCTGTACTTAAATTCATTATGCAGTATGTAGCTAATATTTTCTCTAATCCTGATTAATAATAATATTTTGTGGCCTTTATTTTTTATTACTAGCTTCAAGCTAATTCCAGTGCGATGATCATTTGAGCACTGTAAGCAGTATAATTTAAGTCAGATTTAACCAATGGAATTGGGATCCCTTTAATAGCAATTTACTCATTTCTAAAGAGTATTCTAAGTCTTAATCTGCGATGTCAGAGTTTTCTCTCTTGACATTTTACACTACCTTTTTAAATTAATCTGTTGGTACAAATCGGGCAATACAATTGCAACATGGGTTGTTGTCTGCTAAATCACGAACAAATTCTCGGAACTAAAATGAAGCGAAAGGTATATCGAAAATATAAATAGTTATGTCTAAGGATTATGTTCCCGTCGCAGCCTTGCGTGTCGCAAATTTATCGATAAAGGTATGTCCACAAGCTGGCATATCTTTCGACAGCAAACATGAACTTTATTTGCCCTCTGGTTACGCTATACAACAGGCTGCGAAAAGTAATACTCTTCGATTAATCAATTTATTACTCATAGGTACTGGTAGGTTATTTGGAATTACTTAAAAAAAAAACTGGATCGCTGATAGTGCAATTCTAGAGTTTAATTGGCTTAGCGGTTATGTGTGATGAGCTATTAAAATAGTTTCATCGGGCATTGCGACGTATTTTGCAAGCTAAAATATACTGTATCTTATCCCGCTGCTCTGAGCCAGTGAAAAACTAGAAAATAACATAGCCAGCCAATCAGAACTGGAAACCATTCCACCGTTCGCGCCGTTTTCTCGCTTGTTTGGTTTTCTTTGACTGGAAGCGCTACCATTTGCAAAGAAATTGTTTTGAGCTCCAAAATGGCTGAAAATCTTAACGAAGAAGCAAATTCTCAGTCGTCTCAGCTAGCTAGAGAAAAAAACTTACAGAAACTCGTGGGCGATGGTGGAAATAATGCCTGCAGTAGCTCCATGACCGACAGCGAGGTGAATGGTGAATTTGTCTTCCTCGAAGGAAACTCGCTCAGTTTAGAATTGCACAAATAAATTTAACACTTGTAAGTGACTACTTCTTCGCTCTCTACAAAATTATGTTATTTTCCCTTTAGAAGAAGCAAAGATTCTTTCGACAAATTTTACAGTGTTCTACAGAAGTTTTAAGCTTATGCGACAATGAATGCTTATGTACAATTAAATGACTATAAAATAAACGTCGACGCGACGCCGGCAGCGTTCAAGATATCGCTTACTGTCTTGGATTCCTTTTCTGAATGCCCTCTGAAATTATTATATTAGTAGCTCGCCTGCGGCGTGGGCTAAAATGAGCCTGAGTCGGGCCAAAAACATATTTAAGCCCACCAACATCACCTCTATTGTAAATTGTTGTATTATACCATGCCCTAGGAAAAGCAGCCACTAAGTTATCTTCTGGCTTTCTTGTAACACGAAATCAGCAAGATCTCGCATTTTTTTTTTTTTTTCAATAAAACAATTATTCCATTCGTGCTTGTTGGATATGAGATAATTATAGCTAACTCGGCGCTAGGCGCCTCATTGGCTATCTATTATCTCATATCCAACGCGCGCTCGTGGAATAATTGTTAAGTACGGTACCTACTAATAAGGAAGTATTTTTGTGTGGTTTTTGACTACATGGGGAAAGCAGATCTTAGCAAGGGCTATTAAAATCCAAAGAGAAATTTGGGAGTGACCACGAATTTTTTAGAGAAGCAACAATTAGCCTTAAAAACCGTAAAATTGAAAGCAATGTATGGCGTTTTTTCCTCCTCCTCCTCCTCCCTTTTTTTTTTCAAATTGAAGCTTTATTATCTCTGAAAAATGCACGTTTACCCTAAATTTTCATTTTGGATACCAAGAGTACTTGCTATTAAAGTTCTGCTTTCTCCGTAAAGTTTTAAACCACGAAAAAATATTCCTGTATTAGTTGGCACCACCCATACGAAACCCGATTATCTGAAGATAGACAGAACATATGTTCGTTAAAAAAGTAGGTACCGTCCTTAATTATACCATGCCCGAGAAATAGCGGCCATTAAACTGTCTTATTGTTTTTCTTGCAACGTCAAATCAACAAGATCTTACAATATTTATATATATATATAAAATAGTTATCCCACTCTCCCTTATTGGATATGGGATGATTTATATCTCATATCCAATGCGGACTCGGTTTTTTTTTTCTTTAAATTATGTGTCGTTTTATACGTTGCTATAGTTTACCACGTGGTAATTTAACTATAAACGTGAATAATTGTTTATCATATTCGTTTATATTCGTTTGCTAAAATTCAAAAATTCAAATTTTGGTTTACGATAGAGAAGGATTGCTATAGAAACACTAAGTAACGTAAACATACATATCACATTCGTTCATTCGAATTCAAGTTTGGGTTCATGTCGCTATAGAAACACCAAGTAATGAAAGTAGACACATCATAATCGTAAATTCAAATTCAAATTGGATTCAAGTAATGAAAGCAGACATATCATTTTCAAATATTTAAATTTTGGTGCAAGTAAGCACACACTCGTTTTATTAAAATTGACAGATATTGTCAAACACTAATTTAGTCACCTTGTTTTTATTTCGGCTCGTAACAAACGTTTCAAGACTACAGCGGAACTTTGGAAATAAATTATACAGATAACAGTTTGATAAATTTATGAAGGATTAAGAATAACATTGTTCGGAAATCCTCTTACATATGCAAACCCCGTAAGGCGAAAAAATATAAAAAAATATATATAACCAGGCGAAACTATGACAAAGTGTTACTGTTTACAACAAGGAAATGCAATGAGGTAAATTGAAAACGGAAGTTTCTTCAGCGAGATCTTGAGAAAAATACTTTTGTGCACTAAACATAAACTTATCTATCACAGCGCTGGGATTTAAAAAGAGGTTATGGATGGATAAGCTGCATAACAGCTAACCGTTAAAAATTTTAGGCCATGTAACAGTTAGCAGTAAAAATTTCACTGTGACAACAACCAGGGGCCCGTATCTCGAAAGTCCCGGTAACTTATCGGGCCCAACAAGTGTCTTTGGGGATAAAAGTTTGTTAACAGAAGTCAAGTTTTGTTAACTTTGAATACTAAATTTTAAAATCTTATATATCTATGAAAAGATTGGCCAAGAACCATGTCTGTAATCAATGTGTAATCGGCGAAAAAAAAACATTTAAAAATATACTTATCGCGCCCGATAAGTTCCCGGGACTTTCGAGAAACGGGCCCCAGGCCTGCCACAATTCCAAATGAGCGTGTTGTCCGATCACGCCATCTTGATAGCCAAGAATCGTCAGGAGAAACCGACAAAAATGGCATCTTTGCATGTTAATGACAAAAATTTCATTATTAACTTTACCGCAGAAGTTTGCAGTTTCATTTTCTTAGTTTTATTGAGAATCTAGTGTAACACTTAATTGTAATTTCTCATGCAATAGTTAACCGATTAAAATTTTGGCTTTTATAATTTAACAGTAAAAATATCGGGTTCATAACACTTATCTGTATGCGGTCACACCAAATCAGAAGATTACAAATCGGCTACTGTTTGAGCGGATTATTCAGTCTAGTAAAACTAGAAAATCTCTCTTGACTCTGAGCCACGACGATTCCATACCGTTTTCTGAATTGCAATATTTCTTGTCAAAAATATTCTTTTTAACCTTAGAAGATATGTTTAGCTTAGTATTTCTGTGTACCCCTACCGCTAACATCATGCGTTCTCAGCATTTCCGTCATCACTACTGAACGAGACGTTGAAGCAGTAATAATGTTATAAAATAAAGATGGGTGTAGCTACCCCTTGTAGAGTGAAGGTCCTCGTTAGGTTGATAGCTTAGAATTGACCCAAAAGCTGAGAATCCAGACCCCGCATACACGCCCTCTAGTTACGCATTTACACTGCTTTCATCGTTTTTTATTACATGTAAATCAAAGATTCTAAAAGCGGGCCAAACAGATCGGTAATAAGTTAGCCTTAGTTATAGAGAACCAAAAAACGGAAATCTTGAAATTGTTGGCCCACTAACAGGTGGTTTTAATTTGAATGGTTCCACTCAAAGATGATGTCCACAGATTCAAAAGTTACAAACACCTTGTAACAACAAAGAAAACGAGACTGCAGTAATACTCTAAAGCATTTATTTGAGTGGTCATACCGACCGGACTCTACCTTTCTTGTGTAAAAGAGAATTATTTGAATCACGGATTTATCCTTTTAGGTCATCAGCGTAGGCGTGTAACGGCATTCAGAATTATATTCAGGTCTGAGTACGGCTGCAGTACTGCGGCAATGATACATTTCGCTTTGGGAGTCTGAGGGTAAAATATATGCATGTTAACGTAAATCGCCTTCACTCAAAGTGAAATTAAAAAAAAACTACCCAAAAATAATAACCCACTTTTATATATATAGATATATATATATTGTTATATAAATTCAGTCTGGTATCTGTTATTCCGGTATTATTGATAGAGCCCTTAAAGCATTTCCACTTTCTGTATCAGACTACAGATAACTGTAGATATGTTCGCACGAAGAACGTCTTTGCGTACAACCAGTTTTATTCTCGGTCTATACTACATCAACTAAACGTTTTAGCGAAATTACTTGACGAAAAAGCCCTGAGGTTGGGATTGACAAAATTTGGAAATGTCGTCTTCAGCTTAAGCATATCACCTCTGTATTTATTTTCTACAGTTCAACAAGAACGAAAACTTTATTGTTTCATGCTGAGATAACCTCAAGCCTGTGCTAAATAATCTATTTAAGTTTGATCATTATTTCATGTCTTCCCAAAACTGCTTCCTATGTTTATATTGCGAAGATCTCAATTAGAGCCAGCTAACAAGCGAGACAACCCTTATGAAACATTAAACAGCTTATTGTAAACCTGACTAAAAGGTTTTTACACTTTTAGGAATAAACAATAGCGCATCGCCGAAAGCAACCAACCCGTGAGTAAAGGTTTTTCGCCTCTGAAGAACTTCGAATTGTCCTATTTTTTTAGTTTTGAGTTTTCGATAAGTTTGACATTTCACCACTTCCGTCAGATAATTCTTGAAGTGACAAAGAACAATGTATTGGTTTTTTTGTATCGGAAATAAATGTTTGTTTTAAGTGTTTTTAGAACAAACCCCGTTGAACAAGTTCGTGCCTTGAATGTATTTATCGCTTTTCATCACAAAACTTCGAAGTATAGTGTACTTTTTTTCGATATATGATTATAGAACTTACGAAAAACTCTTTTTAAAAAATTCATTATAGTTTTTCATTGAACCATATTAAGGCTATTGTATATTATTATTTCTTTTTTCCTCTAACAGCGCTGGGATTCTAAATATAATAATTTTCAAAACTGGCGTGAAATTGGTTAAAGTCTTTACTTTCTTCGGGCAACAATCCAAGCCAATATTTCAGTGGGAATTTATCCACGGTTAATTGTCATGGCCATAAAATGCCAGGGACATAAATTATGAATCGCTTCTTGACAGGTCATGCATTTTTTATCATTTTCTTTAGCAAACAATTGAAGCTATTTTCAAAACACAAAATCAATAATTGAAATTTCATATTGATTGAATCTGCTGTCACTTAACCCAGGCTCGCAATCAATTATTTACGACTTAAGCTTTTCACAAGTTATTTCTTGGCGCTTTTCTCTCACGCCAGGTAATATTACATCGACATTCATATGATTATTTGACTTAAAAAATGTTAGAACTTACCGGCAATGAAGTTCGTCTCGCACTGCTTGTTTCAAACCGTGACCGGTTCGATATCGTGGTTGAATTTCGATGGCCTTCAATGATTTTCTTCTCTAAAGATAACGAAAATTTTACGGATTGTTATCACCAGTCAGGCATCCTATCGGTAAACCATTGCAAATCCATTTCTGGCGAGCATACGATTGACAGGTGCTCGTCAAATCAAACAATCGCACGTGTTTTAACAACCTAGTTCCTACTACTTGTTGTCAAATATTGTTGAACATCAGAGGAAAGGTGTGTTGAAGGGAAAGATTTTTAAGATTTTTAGAGATTTGGACGTTAAAATTGTGATATACTATTTTACCCCGTGTCTCTACAGGGGACGTTGTTTTACAGTTCTGGCAGGTGAGGGGAAAAGCTTGGAATGTAGAATTTGCCATGTATGTTTATCATTTCATTACACTGCAATGCGACAAACTATTACACTGAAGCTTGTCCGACTGCAACCTATCACCCACGGCATTTATTTACCATGCATTCTAAATCTACATTTCCCAATTCTAAAAGCCGGCAGACTTTGTATCAGGGCATTACAATACATTGCTAGGCTAAGTTCGACGGGCCGACTTGTTAGAATTTTAAGATCCACATCGACCTTTCAATGCCCTACTAAGATTATAGGAGAAAAAAAAGTAGACTATATTATCATGATATAGATGTCTAACTATATATGGTTAAGTTATTTGTTTTAATTCAGACGAACAAAACCGCTATAAATAGGAAACCTTTTACCTCAACTTTCAGGTGGTTGAGAAGATTACACGCTGATTTAAAATTTAAATTTTCACTCCTGCTTGCTTAAGTCTCGTAAAATAACTATGTTTAAACTGACTTGTTATTCGCCTTAAGGTAAGACAGAATCTAATTTCAGTCTAGATAGCTGTACTATTCATCATTTCACTCTATTCTCAAGAAACCTTAAATCTGCAAGGTAAACTGTGTTTCTGCGAAGTAAATTCTTAAATTTGACCATTGAAAAAACCGCTGTCTGAGAGCATTTTTCTAGTAATGCGCTCAATGTTTGTTTTTGTAAAATTTTCCACCACGAAATTATGATTTTTTTTTCGCTAGTCCTCGGCACATCGTGTCGGCAAGAAATGGGAGAGTTCGCCTCATTGAACAGATTAATGTTTGCTTCTTAAATTAACTTTGACATCGTGTCACTCTCTCCCACGAAAAAAATATTGACGGATCTTAACTGCCGATCAACTGTTATCTAAAACAAAAACGTATAATTTTTGTCGTACACGCGAAGTGTCGCGAAGAAAGTCAGCGGGAAAGATCGTTTGTCTCGTTGTCCGGTCTGATGAACGCAACAGTCAACATGATTCACCTTGGCCGTATCGCCTCGCACGTGTGTAAATTCAGTGAAAAATAATACAACATCGCCAGACCTGCACTCACAAAGAAAAGTTGCTTGTTTTACCGCCAAGAAGTTATTTAGCCTTCATCAATTTTTCAAAACGCGAGACAGGTGCCCGTGAACGCTTCATTTGACAAGCCATGAATAATTTCCTTTGCAACTTATGTCATTTGTATGAGAACAAGAATTAGTCACCTGGTGGAGAGAGTTGGATAGAGAGAGAGCGTTGCGCGATAATTTATTGATACTCTATTCTATTTTTCATAGGTTTCTGCTTGTTAAACTTCCTTGAATAACGACAGAGCTACAGAAAACGTAACACGGAGGCGCCATATCCTGTTTTTTCTTCACTCATATCTTCAGCAGCTGTTGTAAAGTTAGGATCTCAAGAATGGCTACTTTCGCGGCGTTAGAGCGAGCGAGTCAAGCGGGGAATTCTTCTCCCGTTCAAATTCAAAGCTCTCCCACTCCCGCGTCTTCGCAACGGAACAACCTCACGGCCGAGGATCTGTTCAACTACTTGTATGGTTACACACCTATTCGACTTGTGGATCCTATACAATTACAGCAACGTCGAAAACAAACCGAGCAGCTGGACAAGGGTGCCAGCAGCAAGGAAACTTTCTCGTGTAAGTACCTAACATTTTGAACTTAGCCGCACTATAAATAACAAAACGTATTGCTGACGGTTATTTTACGATGGCATGTAGATGGCTTTTTAAGTTTAAGCAACATATTGACTGAAAAATCGCGGTTGTAATATATCGTAGCTGAATATAACTTTCAGTACTCCAGTCTCGTCACATTATTTACATTAGGAAAGGTTATTGTTGCGGAGTGACTTTCTATGAAGCACACTTAATTATCTGTACATGCGGTTATGTCGGTTCATAAAATTGTCGTATTTCCTTCTGACGGAGGAAATAACTGTCACTGTAAAAGAAATGGTCTCTCGAACAATATTTTAGAAGTGAGTGATTTTTAAGCTAACATATCAATTTGCTTTTCAAGCCTTGGGTGATTTTAATCTCTAATTCTCCCTTAGCAAGTAAACATAATCTAATTCAAAATACACGAAACAAAAAATATCGCCGGAGAAATTGTCTCGATTTGATCTATCGCTAAACTAATGCGGGGAAGGAAAGTTAAGATTTTTTTATTGATTTCTTATCACGAAACTTGTTTTGAATTTTAGCTATTTCCACGTGTTGGCTCGTGATTACCATGGATTTTATGCGAACTAACACAGTTTCGATGGAACCTTAATCCGCCTAAACAGTAGATTACTTGGGCACGTGATGACTGAACTAGCTTGATTCGAGTAGAATTTTTAGGGCAATGATATCACGCGCACTGCACTTGGCCATGTTACGATCCGAGATATTTGATTAGAATGATCAATATAGGGTTCTTTACTGCTCATAACCTTCAAAGGTACTTAATGAGATATTTTTCAATAAATTTTGTATTACTCGAGTGAGGGACAATATTCTATAATGTTATGTCCAAGTTTAAAGGAACCCTAATTTCTGAGCTTATTTCTCTTTTAACCTAATATAAGAGAAGATTGAAAACGTTACTTAAAATTAATTATTGAGTCACTGTGGTGGTTTTCTACCTAAAGATTTCCACCTTCAGACATTTTCATTTTTATAAATTGGCTTCCTTAAATTTACGTTTTAAAAGTCTCCAAACTAAAACTCGAGAACTAATATTTTCTTAAAGCCCACTACACTGTTAAATTGCTTCAAAGATTCATTTATTATTAATGTTTACACTGTGTAAATCACAAACAAAACGGCAACTTGTATCCGCCCGCATGCAAGAAATACTAAACAAAATACCGAAAAAATATGAAAAGCGCCTATCTGAGATGAGATTATGCAAACATGTTCCATTTAATTCCTCGGTGCGAGAGAAAGTTCAATGTAATTACCGGCAAAGCATTAAGATTTTGGAGGAATTTTTTTTTTTTTTTTTTTTTTTTTTTTTGTTATAGGAATATGCGATCTAGAGAGTTGCGGGATGGCCTTTTTGCAATGTTTTGGAGAGATTTAATAATATTTGCGATTCCGCTTAAGATTTGGGCGAAGATCAGTGATTCAACCGTCGCATTTTGTTTGGTCGCATCAAAAACGTATATGCACTAGTTACTGTCAGTTCGACTGCAGATATATTCGTTCGTAGAGTTAGTTTATCAGTTGTTGTTTGTATAGTTTTTAGCTTTAAATTAGTATAGTGAATCTTTTTGCCAGTTTTTTTCAAGCTTTCAAGACAGCAATCTTGATCTACACTCAGCGCGTCTGAGAGGCAGTCTAATAAATAAAAAATCAGTAAACGTTTTTTTTTTTTTAACTTAAATGAACTCGACTGCAATACGTTCATTTTGGGTTTGAAGTTCATTCACGCATTCACATAGTATTTTCTGATATAGAGCCGACAAAGCTTAATTATGTGCTGAACTATGAGTTCTCGCCGATAATCATTTGTTTGACAAACAAAAGAACCATTAAATATACTCCTTTTTATAAGCGCATCTTGTTTTGGGCTGAGGCAATTAGAGCCTGAAAAAGTCCTTAAGATGTTCTTAAGTTACCTGTTCTAGTATTACAATAAATCTATGCGGACGTGACCAAGACACCTATCAAAGAACCATATGTGCCGTAATATGTTGCTTGTGACATACTGAGCTGTGCGGCTGACGTGTACTCTAGTGCTGGGCACAAGATGTTGCTGCAGCCAACTCTCGGTAAATTTGGTTTATCCGTATTTATACTGTCATTTCAAAACATTTGCTCATGATCAAAATAAAAGTATTCTTAACTGAGCCTGGGTAATCAGTGTTCTTAATCTCAGCCTCAACGTTTTTCTAAAAAAGGTTTATATTACATTATGAAAAAGAGTGTGTTCTGGAATTCGCCGACGTTGGCTTCCCATTATTTTTTTTTTGTTATTTATTTATTTATTTTTGGACGGATGGCAGAGAAAAATCACAAAGTCGCCGATTCAAAAGTTACCAAATTTTTTTTTCATTTCTCTTGATTCGGTGATTGGTGTTAATTTTGTCAATCTGTCATCACAGAAAGAGAACGCATATTGATCCATCATGTTGAAATGTCAGATTTTTCCATATCTAAAGCAACGCTTGTCCTCCGTGAAAAAAAAAAAGATATTTTTGATAAAGAAAAAAGAAAGCGTATTAATTTGGCAGCTGACGGAGGAGGGAGACACTATTGTTTCTAATCAATTAGATGGCAAACAACCTGCTAAAATGTGCCGGGCGTTTCCTGAATAGATGAACACAAAGACAAAGCTTCAGACATGTGTCGGGTGTTTCGGACGACAAAACTTAGCTTCTTAGTAGTTTGTTTGAAAAGATAAACGTTTATAGACCAGGCTTCAAAAAGGAACTAAAAACTAATACTGACCTTTTTTATGCTAAAGCAATTATTCACTTTCGCTGCAAAAATCCAACCACGACTTTTTCCCTGTGATTCTAACTTTTACAATTGCCGTCTGCGGGTTAAATTTTTAACTTAGCTTTCATCGTGAAAATTAAGGTCGCTAAACAATTTAGGACGGTTTCTATTATACTAAAAAACAGTTGCAGAATGTATGAGACATCCATGGGGAAGAGGGGGGGGGGGGTGTTCTGACAATCAAATGTCCTAAATTTTACAAGCTAGACTGTCATAACTCTTTCTGAAAATGCTTGTGGGTCATTTTCATTTATTTAGGACTACGCTTGAAGTCCCAATAATTTATCCACGTCAAACAAAAGGCATTGCGATGTACCATTTAGCGAAGTTGTTTCTGATGCTGTATGAGGTGATTTCTACCTTTCGAGTCTGTTCTAAAGTGACTGATCATTTCTTTCCAGTACTAACTGATTATTACACTGTGGAAGGTTATTTTCCCACTTGCCTTGGAAGAGCTATTGATCTCCTTGGTGCTGTTTCGTATATCAAATAAGGTGCGGGTTTTGACATTTGAGCCTGTAGATGAAACACTTTTAAAGGATGGCTTTCAAGCGAAAGTGTCTGAGCAGTACTTTCCCGTGGTTGACTGTCTAGTATACTGCATAAGGTGTGGAGTCTGTTATGAGATCCTAAAGTGAAACTGAGCAGTGCACTGTCACGGAGACTTTGCAGTATTTTAGTCAAAGCTACTCAAAAATTTAACATAGAACCTTTTCTCTGACATGAAATTGTTCGAAGAGCAACAGGTGGAAAATATTAACTTATTTCTCCAATGAAGAACAAACTATAAATCAGTTTTTAGCAATTTCCCAAAAATATACTGGAAAAAGTTGAGAAAAATCGGCCGATTTTTTCAAGTTGTAATTCATTTCCATCCAAGCCATTCGCAGCAAAAGATACAAAATACTAACTTATGTATACTATACTTGTAAGGTAATTGTTAACATTACTGAACCATTATTTTAACATTTTCACCGATACAAATATGTTTTTTCGCTATTCTAAAGCACACTAAATATCGGTGACACTGCTCCTTTAAGTAAGTTGGTTTTATATTTTGAGCATGCGGATAAAATTTTCAAATGAGGCCTATCGATCAAAATTATTTGCAAAGCGCTAACCTGCTACTGTGACGTCACACCAGTAACGAAGATTCGGCCAAGGCATATAATAATAAGTATTATTTTTTGGTTTTCAATTTGATGTCATTCAAATCCTGAAGCTTTGACTTAAAGGTCACATTAAAGCTCCTCATATGTATTCAACCCATTAGTGCGACAAATCGTCAACGAGAATTTCGTGTGATATGTTGTTTCACTTTAGAAATAAAAAAAAATGTGAAATTTGAGTAAATTCGTGGCAACCAGAAACAGAGTAAGAATATTACAAAATGTTTGAGAACCCCTACCTTTTGCCTTACTTCTGGATTTTCAAGAATTAAAACATGGTTAAAGTATCATTCCATTAACTTTTAAGAGAAACAAGCAATATTGAGTTTATTATAAATAATAAAATTTTTAATATTATTGATTTATTCGCAATTCCATTTCTTATGATTTGATTTAATGCTGATACATTAGAGATATGTTATATAAGTACTTGTAAAAACGCAATTCAACCGCAAGGCTGGGATGTATTCAGATAAATCTTCTTCTTCTTCTTCTTCTTCTTCTTCTTCTTCTTCTTCTTCTTCTTCTACTACTATCTGGTTTATTTCCAATACTATCATTATGTGGATACCATGTCGGCGCCCCAAAGTGTATCACCAACATGGCGGTCACATATTGTCTTGTTATTTTCTCCAAACTGTTTTATCGATAACTTTGTTCTGAGAAACTCTATTGAGCCAGTAAAGTAAACTTCTTTTAACACACTGACCAAGAAAGTCAGCGCTTCAGCGTGAAAGGCACTCAATGTTTACTTGCATGCACTGTATATGAAGTGGCGAATGGCTGGTGCTGGCTCCTTTTCAGCTATGAACTTATGTTTGACTTTATTTGTGAAAATTATTGTTAATTTAGACCAAGGAATTGAAATGTTTAATTAATTAAATTGACAGGGTGTGATATTTGCAACGAGAAACACGACGGAGAATGTCCTATGCACGGTCCTTTACACTCACTCAGGAAACTAGTCAGCGCTGGGCAATCCCACAGCCCTTTGGAAAATGGTTCCATTCTAAAATTCCCAGATGAGGTCTGCTTGTGCACATCCAGCATCCCCTGCGTTGGCTATGGCGTGTGTGCAAGGAAACGGATCCCCGCGGGGACCTGGATCGGGCCGTACGAGGGGAAACTGGTACGACCGGAAGACATCAAAGCTGACACCGAGACTGAGTATATGTGGGAGGTAAAATCTAAATACATACCACAATAAAATTCTTAAAGCAAAAACTTTTAAACCTTTCAATTTTGAAAACGACTCCAGTTAAGAAGAAAGGAAAGACACAAAAGGCCATTTTCTGTACCATGATGCTTCTTCTTGCCTTCAATGGCATTTAAACGCCGTGTGGTTTCTCATGGCCTTCATCGCCACCTTTATTTTATCATTATTACACCGTCTTGTAATTCTATTTATAGTGGCAAAAAAATAACATTGACACTTGAAACTTAAAACTTCAACTTGGGGTGCTGGTCAGTTACAGACAGCCTAACTACGAGTAGTTTCTTTGGAATTGGAAGGTCCAAGGACTTAAAGCTTGCTTGTACCCATGGGTACAAACAGGATTTATGATACTTTTGTAGATCAAACGTTTAGGAGACTGAGATACACATTGCGGCACAGTTTGTAAGAAAACAAATAAAATATTAGTTGAAAACGAGTATGAAGCACTTCTTAGGGCCCGAAAATTGGTCAAATCCCAGTAGACAGCAATTCATCTTGAAGTCGGGATTCAACCATGTCTGCAACTAATAAACATACTTCCGATAAAACTGCATAATAACCTTCCTTGCCTTTTCTCTCAGGTCTTCCATGATGGTCAAGTCAGCCATTACCTTGATGGCAAAGACGAAGCCAACTCCAGCTGGATGCGTTTCGTTCGCTGCGCTAGGCACAAAAAAGAACAAAACATGGTAGTATTCCAGTACCACGGCTGTGTTTACTATAGGACCATTAAAGAGATTCTTCCTGGTCAAGAGCTTCTTGTGTGGTACGATACCAGATATTCCCAATTCATGGGGGTACCTGTGGCACTTAGCGACTCTGGGAGTAGGGGTAAGTAGGTTTTATCTCCTTCGTGTATTCATTTATTTGCTGAGCGCGCGTATTGGATAAATCTCAACTTTTCTAATAAGAACTCAGCTCACATTGCAAAATAGATGAGTATTCCACTACTTCGGCTAAAAATTTATAATCGACTGTCCCGTATATGAAACTGGAACTTTGACAAGTCAACCATCTGAAAGTAACATTAAGAGATATTATAACATAGTGCGCGTGCTTCCCTATCTATTGGCGTCATCATGGTACATTTCTCAACATACGCACGGCCGTGCGTCCATAAAATGGCGTGTGCAACTTGCAGACAAACTGGAGTTCGCGTAGCTTAGTTTTAGTTTGTACAAAATAATTCAAAGAAGCAAGTTTTCATTGACAATTTCAGATGAAACTTTCTCGTTTAGACCATACCATTGTGGCGTGTTTGTAAAAACCTGATAAGAACCTTTCTTTTTCGGTACAGTGCATTGAGAGAGTTTTATAATCGATAACAAATAAAACCTGTTTTCCGCGTACCACTTTTCGATACTTTGTGGTCCGACTATGTTATAAAAGAATTGGTTCATGCTTTTAGCTGTGCGTATATCCAGTTATAGATGCACTTGGGAAGTTTGGAGAGCACTTAAGAAGCTAGAGTTGCTCTCGGTTACGCCTCGCGCAACTCTTACGCTTCTCTCGTGTTCTCCCAACTTCCCGCGTGCATCGATAACTCGATATACGCACGCTAAGCATGAACCACTTCTTAAGGACGGTGCCTACTATTGTTACTGCGCGTACGTTCTGCGCATCGCGAGATACTCGGGTTTCCTATGGGTGGTGCCTGCTAATTCAGGAATATTTTTGCGCGGTTTAAAACTATGCAGAGAAAGCAAAACTTAGCAAATGCTTTTGGTATCTCAAAAGAAAATTGGAGGTAACCATATATTTTTCAGAGATAATTAAGCTTCAATTTAGGGAAAATCCCATACATTGCTTTATATTTTGGCGTTTTTTAGAGATATTACTGCTTAATTATCTCTGAAAAATGCGTGGTTACCCCCAATTTTCTTTTTGGATTCCAATAGGCCTTGCTAAGATCTGCTTTCTCCGCATAGTCATAAACCGCAAAAAAATATTTCGGTATTAGTAGGCACCGTCCTTAACTGGATCATGTACAGACCTGGATCAATAAAATACTTGACACAATAAATCAAAGACGGCAAGACACTCATTTTATTCTTGTAGCCCCCGCAGAAGATTTGTTTACCAAACAAAAATATCGAGATATTTTTATACATATACGGTTTTCAGTTTATATATCTAACTTATTTTACTGTCGTAAGAAGCAGTCTCTCTATAATTAATTGATGAAACTCGAAACCGTCATCTCTGACCAAAATGCTCCTGAACCGGCCAAGAAGGTAATGTGGGATTATGCTGGAGAAAGAAAGGGTGACCATGTCGTAGTATAAGTCTAATTTGTTATAATATATATTTCATGGAAGCGGGCTCCTGATGGAAGTGAATATATGAATGAATGAGTGAATGGTCATTGCAGTTATATACGCAACTTAAGCAGTTTCGAAAGCCTGAAAAAAGTTCAGGCTTGAACATGATTCGAGCCCATGACATCTGTGATGCCGTTACAGTAATCTGTTAACTGAGCTATCAAGCCAACTGGGAGCTGGTCATTTTGTGAATTCGTTATAAGCCCGTAGAGGTGATAAGATGAAAGGCTTTCTTTCGCAAGTTGTGTATATATAACGATTAGTATGCATTTGAAATAATTTACTAATCCAGGTCTATACAGGAGATCCGCACCACTCATTGGTTTTCCGCTGCGGCCTTGCAGATTTGAATTGTATTTAAAATATTCCATTGAAGGCGTGCACGCAACTAATCGATTCCATTTCTATCGACAGGTGTTCATCCACCACGTGATCTCGTCGCTCAAGAGCGGTCACGTGCTAGAGCCGACAAAAGCGATCCACTTGAACCAATCGTCAGAAGAACCTTCACAGAGCATGCGCCAGCTCAAAGAGGTCGGCCACCTTTGCGAAGGACTGAGTCAGAGCCAAGCAAATCAGATAACGAACACGTGATTTTAAGAGAAGAAAGAAGGACGGCCTCGTATCGAGGACGAGGCTATGGATACAAACAACAAGCGCGAGCACCAGTGCGCTTCGATCCAGCGGATGATTTCACATGGAGATGTAATCAGTGTTTTAAGGCGTTTACAAACCGCGAACAGCTTGAGGTTCATCAGTGCAATGGTATTGGGAGCGGTAAAAACCTGACTTGTAACCAATGCAGCCAGTCCTTCTCTCATCCAATCGAGTACCGCACTCACATGGAAACACATGTCAATGAAAGGCCTTTCAGATGTGGCTACTGCGCAAGCGCGTTCGCAAGTGCGGCTTTGCTGAACCAGCATGTTCGAGTTCATATGACTGAGGGAGGACTGGGTACTATGAAGCCTTCACCAAGACACGACAGACTGAGCCAAGAATTCCATTTGTAGGAATTGTAGTACACTTCCCATCTACGAGCTTATAGTCTTAGTCTGATGGGATGTGTCGTTAATTTCCATAGCTACGCAAGTCATTTTTGTTCACTCGGCCGTTAACTAGGTGAAGTTTAAAATTTCGTGGTGATTTGAAATGCAACCGCTAAGTACTTCTACCGACGATTTTTTTCTATTGGTATTATTATATTAAATTTCAAAACAGTCTAGTCAGAATTGCTGGAGGAGTAAAGCGCATTCCGATGTAACATTAAAACAAGTCAAAGTTCCTTTATGGACTTCCTTCAGGCATCATTTATGATGACATGGGATGCGTTCTACTTCATCGCTGCTCAAAATTTAAAATCGCAATCGGACCATTGAATACAGCTGAAATCGAAGGTAGCTTGCATCCTAACTAAGTTCCCTTCCTGACATGTGGCACATAGGGCCTTGATGTAGGAAATTTCAAATTGTATTCAAACTCACTACAAAACCTAGAGCAACCATTTGCTTCAAACTTCGCATGTGAACGAGGGCCCAAACAAAAACGGCAGGTTACTAATAGCGTTACCGGAGGATACTATATTTTTCATTTACACTTTTATAGTAACGATTTGAAGTGATTAACATCATATTAAACCTGCTTTTTGGATCCCTTCTCGCGTCGGTCTGCCGTCTGTCCTGCAGGCTAAATAGTCTACTTCTAAATAATTTTAAAATAGTTCCAAAAAGCAGCGTTTTATTTTTCCGGTTAATGCAAACCTTACGCCATGAAACTCAATCCACTGTACCATAAAAAATGCCGACTGGTACATTTACCCATAATTCTTAACGTACCGGGGAAAACCCTCACAGATGCTTATAAAAACGCACAGAAAAGTTCTGAAAACTTCAAACCTAGCTAGCATACACAATATTGTTAGTGCCTGGGCGAATTTCACCAAAAAATAAATTGGCTTTCTATGTGCCCATTGGCTGTTATGCTCGCAAGGTATTGTGGTAAAATGTACAACCACCATCTTTTCCCGTACAGAACACTAACGGATAATGCCGAGAGCTTGAGTGTGGCGGAAGGTGTGCGATTCATCAGACTGCAGTGTGTTTTATCTTTTACACAAGGACAAGAAGACATTTTTACAATCTATGATATAGCATTACTGTTTGTTAAGAAAAGCGTCCTTTTCTACCAAACGAAAACGAAGTACAACCACGCGCAAAAGCGTGATTTCTTTGCATCTGTATATTATTATCATGTAATACATTTACGTATATCTCTCTAGAGAAAATGTTTTCTATAGATATCCAAATCTCCTTTTCCAACGGGAAAAGAAAAACATTTATCAATCGTGATATTCATTTAACTAAACATGACTGCCTTTTTATTATATAATCAGCTCTGTTACAAGTAGTCCTCCATGTAAAGCGGAACGTAGTCTCGGTGCCTACTGTCAACGCCCACTCCTTCACTTGCGTCCCTCTACATGTACAACTGGTGTAAAATTGATGATGCCTGTTTTATAGAGAATTGACTGATTACAATAATGCAATTTAATAACTTTTTGAACAAGTTACAACGAAAATGAAAAGTTGCCCAAAAATCAATAAAGTCATCGTATCAGAGTGGCCCCGTATGACTATGTTTCTTTTATCTTCACTTGGTAAGGGTGTTCGCGCCAGTCTTGCTTCGCTCATACGAACGTAATTTCCATCGCTAGGAAACGTTTGTGCTTCAGTTTTTACATTTGCCAACAAAGCGGATTTTAATTGACGTCCTTTTATAAAGTAATTCTGCGTTTGCTTTGGTTTTGCTTTACCAAACTCTGTGGTTTTAAAAACTTCGTGCCACTTCCTGAACCAATGAGAACAAAACTGTCCAAACACAAGTTTCACGAAAAGTAGAATCGCTTTCTACTTCTGCAACGGCTCGCAACGGTCACAGTGGTAAAAAAACAAGAGTTTCACCGTGTAACACCACTTCGTGAAACTGGTCTCGTTCGCCCGGCGTTGTACACAAGTTTCAGCTAAAAGTTTCAACGTGTAACGGCGGCTTTAGTTAGTTCGAGGAATCAGATTCCGTTTTTTAAAACCTTCAGCGACTTAAGTTTCTACCTAAATCATCCGAACAATTATCAAACTGTATTAGCTTGCACAAATATGTCTTTGAAAGGGAAAAAAAGATGTGGAAACACAGAAGACAGCATTTTTAATTATTTTTGCTTAAATATTCTCGCTGTGTACAGCTGCGTGTTACGAGATTCTGAGGTGAGATTTTGCCGAAAAAAAAATAAGGCTTTTTGTTTACAACCTAATCCGAAATTCTGAGTCGATTTGCCGTCTTCTGAACAGACATTCAGCCTAAAAGGTTCGTTTGATGCCCTTGAAGCAAAACCTGCTTGTGTACCTCTCAAGACTGCTCGGCTGAACGGCGGAATAATGTTCACACCACAAGGCGTACAGTTAATTTGCTGTTCTAAATCGGAGTTTTTCGGTTAGCAGTTTAGCTTAAATTGAACTTACCTCATTGAAACTGCGAAGTAGTGGTGACTTTTTCAGTTGTTCAACTGTCTGATTAATAGGAAAAGGCCGAAACAGTAGGCTATGGGAAGACAGTAATTTGTCAAAACAGATGCCTCCTACCAATTATTCCTACCATTTATTATTGTTGCCAACAAATGCTCTTTTTGTGCGACAATAAGTTTTCCTTTCTTGACTCTGCTGAAATATTGCCGGACTGCTTTAACTTTTATGATCTTAGAGGCACTTTTGCTGCTGACAGTGAAACTACATTTATGAAGAGTTTTATTTATCTGGGAGCAGATGTTAACATCAACATTTGAATAAAGTCGATCATCGCGGCAAATTAAGAGACTGACAAAGAATGCCGAATCTGTTGGCAGCTGACTTCTTGTTGCAAAACAAATATCGGGTGATGCGCTTTCATTCATACGCCGTCATTTTGGATTTTAAATTTCTTCCTTCAATACAGTAAAGCCGAATTAATTTAGGTCAGAAGCACGCAACAACCTCGCGGTATATTGTCACTTGTCCCCGTCGAAATATCGAACAATTGAAAAATACACGTGGTATCCAAACGTCAGAATTCAGGTTATTATCATGACATACCATTTTGCATAAATAATAGTTTAAAGGCTAGAAAAATAATTTTATTAGCCAGATATTTAGTTGCCTGCGATTTGGTTACATTAGGCCTATCACCGGCTGACACCGGGTGGTGCTTGTGGGGGGGGGGGGGGGGTGGAGAATGTACTGTCGCACGGTTGTGAATTGCAAGGGTCTACGGGCATGCGCAAGTGCGTGCACTTGAAATGTGACAAAGAAATATATCTTGGACAAGTAATTATCGACATTAATGTCAACCCTTAAAAGTTACTTAGTGCAGTGCACCAGACGTAAGCTGCGGTTCTCAGATTACTCCAAAGTTTCAATTGATGTCTGACTATCATGTAACCTACATGGGCTAATCGTATCATCGCGGAGTAGGGGCTATTTCTTTTTTTTTCGGAGGTAGGGAGGGGACTGAAGTTTATTTTCCCTAGTAAAACGTGTTGGCCGCTGCTGCACAGAGATAGATCTTTTCTTTCACAAAGACATCGTAGCCCCTGTCCTGTTCGTATATTAACTTTAGCTCATCGAAATGGCTGCTGTAAACATGGGGTTGATAGCAAGGTCTGTAACACATGTGCATGTTTCAACTTTGTCGTGCAGGGTTTCCTGATATAAACTGTTTCGTGGCTGTTTAAAGCCAGTTTCAGGTTCTTATGGCAAAGTTCTTTCATTTCTAATTCAACTGAAGCTTCCAGCACAGAGGTTAAGCTCTCACTTTCGCTTTTGCTCGCACTATCCGAGAAAAACGTCCTGAGGTCGACTGTTAGGCAGCTCTATTATCGACAGTACCAAAAAATACGGCGACTAGTACTTTTACCCATAACTCTTTGCAAGCAAAAATCCCAAAACTGCTCATAAAACGCACAGAAAAAGTTCTAAAAACTTTAAACCTAGCATTCCGAAAGTTGTTAGTAAACGAACGGAGTGATCCAAAAAATATGGCTTTTTATGTGCCTATTGGCCGTGCTAGGTTCGCAAGGTTTTGTGGTAAAATGTACAGCTGCCATCTTTATCCGTACTGCTGATTTTTCAGCCCATTGCATTGTGGGAAGACTCGGCGCTTTCTCTCCCAAGTCCTACACCTAATTATTATTCGGACACATTGCAATTTTATTCGCGCCACTCACCCATTCTCAGCTAACAGGGACCATTAGCAGTTTGAAAAGTCGAAAAAAAAAGTGTTTCCGATCCACTTTTCACTAGAATTTCTGAATTGATTATTATTCAAATTTTCGTTTCCTAAATTTGGACAAGAAACGTCCAAGTGGTTTTTGAGTTATAGGAAAAAATGTTCGAATCCCCCCCCCCCCCACCCCCTTTGACAAAAAAAATACATGTTTTTTCTAGGACTACTGAAAAGAAACGTAACTGGGATAGTGAATAGATGGCTTTAAAAGTTTTATTCTTATCATTTTTAGATAACATCATACAAGAAAAATAGTTTTATTTCGTCTTTTGGGGTTAAGGCAGGGGTAAACTACATCAAGGAATTTCTTGAAAATGTTCGTCTTAAGTGAGATATGACAGGAATAATTTCCCTACAATTCTACAACCAAATTCCTATTTTTATCCGTAAATAATTTAACTATTTTTATTTTATTTCTTATTTCTTTACTTCTGCGAAGTTTGAGTCCACAGTCCCAGTAATATAAACGTTATAAAGTGAAGATTTTAGTGACAGACTTTTTGATTGGTAAGCTTTGCCCGAACAATACCGGAAAGGGCCTGAAACATGGTAACGCAATTAACATACCGAACAGTAACGTAATTTAAACTGTCACAATATTGCTCAATTTCACTTGAATCTTATAACATCTATCCATTGATTACCCTGGAAGATTACAGTTTTCGCTCAATTTATGCACTGAGCTATCATTTATTACTGTCCATTTTAGATCAAAACTATTAACTTGAACAAAACATTTAAGTTGTGAAGTTAACTGATAACATGTGATAACTTAAGCATAACAATTTTTGCCAGTTTCGTTTTTATTGTCACATATACTAATGTTATTCCGAGAGATTAGCTTTTACCCCTTCTCGTCTATTTTCTAAATATTCAGTTCTCGAAAGTTCAGTTGTGCGCCGATAGTATTTTTCCATTTGTTTGACTTCAGTTAGTTCAAGATAAGTGCTACCTTCATTTGGCCTTTTTTTGCTCTGTTTACACTTTCTGGATTTTTAGTTTTGTTTATGCCACGTCTGAGGACAATAAATTTTGCATTTTACGTGCAAATAAAGTATTGGAGCGGATGCTGTTGTTGGACTGCCATATTGGTCAAGAATGGAGAGTGTAAGTGGAAAAAACCCTGTAACTATTTTTTCGGAAGTAACATACTGAAAACAAGATCCAAGAGGCATTAAAATGCAAGATAGATTAAAGAGTCTCAAATCATGCTTCTACATTCTCGATAAACTTAAAAATCAGTCAACTGGAAAGCTGTTTTTTCCAATTCGTCGATGTAATTGAAATTCATTTTCACTGTAAATTACGTTACCGTCGCAATTATTGCCAAATTGGGCAATGTCTTTCGCTTGATTTATTCATACCACTGTTTCTCGCATAAATAGTGCGGCAATAGCTTACATAGAAGAGAAAAACATTGATTTCCATTTGTGCTTACTTTAAATTGCAGTCAAAACAGTCACTTTCTCGATAGAGCCTTTTTCTAGTTGGAGAGATTCCTAAGCGGTCTTAGCATGAGGTCAAAAAGGCTCGCAAGGACGCTTGGTTGCGTCATCTCAAGTAATATCACACCCCACGCTTAAATCTCACGCTATTTGGTCAGGACATTCCTGGGTAACGCCGTCACAAAGTCACCTTATGTCATTCGTGGTAAATTACGTTACCGTAACGTAATTTACATTGTCCTTTTATTTCCTCTAAAGATTATAAAATGACAGTAATAGCAGAACTGCTAAATCATTTCTTGAGTTCCTAGTAGGCAAGTTTCTTCCGAACACCAGTTACCGACTTGCTGTATTTTGCACGTAAGATATTACAATGAAACATAGTAACGTAATTTACGGTTCAAAAAGAAAATAACCCAATCACTGACTAGTTAAATGATTTTTTTCGAAATGTGTCGGGATAGTCAGCTAGATCGATGTGCCAGCTATATTGAAGTAAATATAAAACAGGGGTAAAAAATGCAACAGGCACGCGAGCATTATAAACTAAGCCAGCGAATAACTTGAACTGCAGACATAGTAACGTAATTTACCTAAAATCGTGGGACACCAACTCTTCATAAAATTTCCAGAAGACAAAAAGGCTGTAAAGCTTGCAATTGTTAATTTTACAAACTTATGTGTAAGAGTTTAAAATAGGCACAATCTTCAGTGCAATCTTCAAAGCGTGTATTGATAAAAAACTGACTCGAAGTTAAATTTTTTGCCGTGGGACACCCTATTTTTAACTACTTGGTGGGATGTTTCGAAGACGAAGACCCCAAAAGCGAAGACCGAAGACCTAAGACCCCCTGATCGAAAACGAAGACCCCTGATCGAAAACGAAGACCCCCTCATCGAAAACGAAGACCCTTTGATCGAAAACGAAGACCCCCCTGATCGAAAACGAAGACCCTTTCGCCTCAGCTCAGACCTAAAGACAAATTCTGTCAAGTGCCTTTGTCAGTATTGACATACACAAGACAGCATTTGTATTAAACTGCGATTTAGGGGGAAATTAGGTATCATTACAAATCCTGGGAGGGGAAGGAGTGGGTGGACAATACTCGTGTTCGTTTACCTAAAATACGGAATCCGGAATCCGGAATCCGGAATCCGGAATAAAAGAAAAAACAAAAATGAAAATTCGTCGACATCAAAATTTCAACGAAGGTTAAAGTCACTTGGGAAACTGTTTTTATAGCTTTTGGAAAATTGTAATATCAGTCAGGAGCCCAGTGAAATTTTCCAAAGTTTCCGTTAGATTTCAATTGCTTAGGCAGTTGAGCCACTCATTTGGAATAAAGGTTCCCAATCTTCAAACGTACCCTTAAATACCCCCACACCTCTTCCTACTCGATAACGTTTCCTCCTGCCATAGCACGTCGATAGACAATGAAACGTAACTAGAGAAAAGAGTCAGTGTTGTGTTTATCACTCATCCACTCTTCGCAAGACTCACTGTCTTTGCATAATGATATAAAAAGTCTTGAAACAAATCCGTATTGGGGTGGCTTAGATTTCATCTTTAAAAAAAAGCTTTGAATTGGCACCGACCCTGGGGCCCGTTTCTCGAAAGTCCCGATAATTAACTAGCCCGGAAAGCTGTTGTTGTTTACATTCAAGGTCGAGGTTTCAATAGTTTTGCAGATAATATGACAAAACTATCAGTTAACAAAACAAAATGGACTGGTTTGTCAGCTACGACCCGCACTTTTATTCTTTAGATTTTCATTTGAATATTTGATTTCGGGCCCGATAAGTTACCGGGACTTTCGAGAAACGGTCCCCTGGATAGACAACGGGCAAAGTTATTTATTCATTTATCAACTCATCCGTCCGTTCGTCCGTTCGTTCGTTCATTTTTTCAGTCCCTTCGTTCCTTCGCTCACTCACTCACTCGGTCGTGGTTCTGTCATGCCTGCCGGCATACATTCGTACGTTCAATCATGTATGCATGTATTCATTTATGCACCTTTTTACAAAAGAGTGTCGAGCTGCCGGTACAAAGGAAACGTTTTATGTCGATGGCCTTTTTTGAAATACAGTAAGAACTTCAGGAGCCTGTGAACGATTTCCCATAATTTAGTAATCACAATAGCAGGCTGTAGATAACAAATTATTTTATATCCTCTAATTCTAGATACCTTGGAAGCCGGTAGATCTATTGATTTTGGTTTAGAGGTAATAAGTCTAAATATTTTAAGCCCCATTCCCACCCTTATGCCCAAACAATTTGTTGAGCCGTAATATACGTTAGTCACAATGTTATGACATGTGTAAAGATATATTTCCATCGTCACCATTGTGAATGCGCTAATTTGCCTACTGTGCCTGTCAAAACACCACCAATCGTACACATCCCTCTCCCCTAGCTTTTCCGAAAGAACGAAAATCCCCTACTCACAAGCCAATCAGCATACGGCAAGTTGCACAGAAAAAGAAAAATAGAAAGAAAAGAAAGTCTTTCCTGATTTACGGATTCCGTTTAATTGATTTTATAAAAATAGATAGGTGTCGTTTTGGTGTGTTTTAAAGTTTTACGCTTTAAGGGGACTGTCTTAGAATACTAACACTTAAGCAAACTTTTGAAAATTTCACTGGGCTCCTGACTGATATTATAATTTTTCAAGAGCTATAAAAACTGTTTCCCAAGTGACTTTAACCTTCGTTGAAATTTTCATGTCGACGAATTTTCATTTTTGTTTTTTTTTTTATTCCAGATTCCGGATTCCGGTTTCCGGATTCCGGATTCCGTGTTTTAGGTAAACAACACGAGTATTGTCCACCCACTCCTTCCTCTCCCAGGATTTGTATTGATACCTAATTTCCCCTAAATCGCAGTTTAATACAAATGCTGTCTTGTGTATGTCAATACTGACAAAGGCACTTGACAGAATTTGTCTTTAGGTCTGAGCTGAGGCGAAAGGGTCTTCGTTTTCGATCAGGGGGGTCTTCGTTTTCGATCAAAGGGTCTTCGTTTTCGATGAGGGGGTCTTCGTTTTCGATCAGGGGTCTTCGTTTTCGATGAGGGGGTCTTAGGTCTTCGGTCTTCGCTTTTGGGGTCTTCGTTTTCGAAACATCCCTACTTGGTGTAACAAAAATATGCACAAAAAATTTCTCGACAGGTTAATTCAACAAAATTTTTCCGGTTAACTTCTTAGATGTTGAAGATGAAAATAAAATGCTTTTTTGTGTTAGAGAGGGCGAGGTTTGTTAAAAAAGAAGACATAAAGAGGCGTGACATCAATGGTCCCTGTTAGCTGAGAATGGGTGCACTACCCACTATCAAAGTTTCAAGTTAATTTTTGCCACTATAAATGAAATTACAAGTGTGATAATGATAAAATGAAATAAAGATGGCGAGGAAGCCCACGAGAAATCACAAGGGTTCTAAATAATGTGCCCCCTCTAACATGTATTATTCACAGTTTAACAGTAGAATAATGACAAAATCAGTAGCAGAGTAGATAAAAAGCAGTAAAAATTGAAAAAAAAAAAAAATGAAGGAAAAAGAAGCTAAGATTTGGTGATTTTCATCATTTTCATCATGAGTATCTTAATGCCGGTTTGGATAGATTGTTTAGTGAACGTTGAGTTGCGAGGCCGGTTCTACATTAAACCTGGAAAACTCGATACAGTAATTATAAAAGCTTTGCGTGCTCTGTAAATTTAGTGCCATAAGAAATCTTTTGTTATCGATGTTCTGGCGGGGAATCACTGATAATACTTGAGGAAACTGAAAGGAGAGAGAATGGCCGAGGGTTATATGCTCTTTGATCAGAAGACCGCACAGTAAAAAGCTTTTCTAATGAGTACGAAAAAATGTACAAAAAGTAAAATGATTACGAAAAAAAAGCAATCAAGTCATGAAACAAACTTTCAATCTGTTTGCTTCCCGTTTCACTTCTCATTTCTGTCCTTCCTACCCTCTTCTCCACCCAACCTCCCCCCCCCCCCCCCCCCCGCCCGGTCAAAAATGTATATCCCAATTTATAGGTGGTTTACATTGCCGCCATGTTGGTGCTAAAAAAACAGAAAATTTGTTCACAAACTTTCCATAAAAATGGAAGTTAACTCCCAGAGGAGAAAATTCTTATTGTTCCCGATAAGAGCACTTAGATTTTTTTTTTCCGATTATGCCATAACGGTAAACGTCTCATGCAAACCATCAATATAACAGGCGTTGTTTGTTTATTTTTTTAATTATTATTATTATTATTATTTAATTTTTTTTTTTTTTGCGTTTTCAGGCGAGCAAGGAGCGCAATTAACGCACGAAGGCTAGGGAGCAAACATAACGTCTGATATGAACGCGTTTATTTAACAGTCTACCAGAAACCATTAGAAACTGTAAAGATTACAGAACCTTTTTAAGACTCTCAAGGAATTTTTTAAGAAACAGAGTACAAAGCGATTAGTTAGTTTTACTGTAATTGGTTTCCGTTAATTCTGTTTCTACTGTATAATTCGTAAATAACTTAATTTAATTTAATTTGATTTATCTTGTAATTGTAATTAATGTAAAAATATATAAAAACTGTTCAATTGAGGCCTTACACTGCTGTGTAAAAACTAAAAACTGAAATCCAAGCTTTCGCCGATCAACGGCATCATCAGGGATGATGACTGATGTGCCGTTGATCGGCGAAAGCTTGGATTTCAGTTTCTAGTTTTTACACAGCAGTGTAAGGCCTCAATTGAACAGTTTTTATATATTTTTAACCATGCTGCTGAAGGACAACATGAACAGATTATTGTAATTAATGTAATTTAACAGGGAAGAGCCACCCAGTGGATCTCTTAATAAACCATTATTATTATTATTATTATTATTATTATTATTATTATTATTATTATTATTATTATTATTATTATTATTATTATGTTTATCTAATTGGTTACTTGATATCATGTGATGACAAGATATTTCTCGACAACAAAATGGCGATAGCGTCATAGCGCCGGCTACAAAACGCAAAACAATAAATAAACAAGAAGCTGTTTCCAGCTTATACTCGGGCCATATTTGACTGTGTGGTGCGTAAAGCCTACAATCTTTTAACAGTGATAACCTCCAGCATCGCCAATTCCCCCAAATAGATAGCCTGCGAGCAAGCTCTCTTGGGGGTGGATCCTCTTTCCCCCTCCCGCCCCCCACCCCCAAGAGAGCTTTCTCGCAGGCTACCAAATAGATAGATACAGAGATACAGTGAGGCAATAAGTAACCACCAGATAGAATTGCATTTCTTGCAGTCAGAATGAAATACAGGGGAAAACGACATTTGTCATACGAATGCTTTTTATAATCCCCGAGCTTTAATCCTTACGTTTTCACCTTTCGTTTAGAGACAGAAACCATTTGTACGGTCCTAATATGTATGTGACGCCGGGTCAATGACGGATCGCAATTTTCGGTATGATCTAGACCCGGGGGGGTACTCCCTTTTGTGACCTTAACGGGAACGTGCGGCGCGATAGGGTATGGTCTTCAGGGTGTTTTGTCTTGAACGGGGTATCTATTTCATCACTTTCTGTCTTAAACAGGGTACCCTACATGACCTAATGGCTTAAACAGATTGTGATTGCCAAAGCATTAAAATACAGTAAGAAGCTAGTGTATTCTTATTTCATTCTAGTCTTGTCGCGAACGCCTCCGCGTGGCCTCAGAAATCCACGACAATTCTCAGTATAGAAGACGTTTTATTTCAAGTCCCTGGTCCCTGGTCACAATGTTCAATGTTTTCAATGCGTTCACTCTCTCCAGTCCATAGAGAAACCTAACCTTCACTTAACATATTTAATTATTTCATTCTTTGATCTTATCAAGTGATTTAGTTTGACAAGTAGGTAATTAAGTACGACCGATTCTGAAAGCCTTTTATTGCATGGAATCGATTTCCGACACTCTCCCCCCATATAGCTCCTGTTGAGGTATATGCTTCAGAGGAAATCACTGATTGTCCACTAAATAAAAAACTTTAACGAAATTCAACTGAATATATTATGGTCACGGAATGTTCTTGTCTCTTAAACGAAAGATCTAAGTGTTTAGTTCCTGTAGAGCAATAGCTCTAATGTTCTCTGCAGCAACGGCTGCCGCTTCACGGCGAGGGCGGAAAACGTTCGCTTCTGGGTTCAACACTGGAGGGCGGGGTCTGTCACAATTAAGCTCCATGGGATAGAGGTGTTGGACTGGCCTCTCCAGTTGTCCCTTCCCTGTGTCAACTTGTACCGCCCGTACTATCCCGTCACGACCAGGATAGAGTTGCCTTACAACAGCAATCGGCCACCTGTTCCGATTCTTCACTTCTGATCTGATGATCACAACATCTCCCACCTTGACTTGGAAGTTCCTGCGCTTGTGGTTCAAGTTATGCCTCTCACGAAGTGTAGTCAGGTATTCCCTTGTCCAGCGGCGCCAGAGTTGTTCCTTGCACGATTTGAGATACTTTGCGCGCCTTCTTAAGTTTACGTCTTCCTCCCTCCAAGGCACCTGTTCTGGCAACAGACTTGACCGCTGAAACAGGAACGTCGATGGGGTTAGGGTGGGCAACTGGACGTCATCTTCGACGTAGCTCAGCGGACGGCGGTTGATTTGTATTTCCACGTCGAGCATGATTTCACTAAGCTCATCCCAGGTCAAGGTAGCCGCTCCAATAGTCTTGTAGAAGGCCCGTTTCACAACGCCGATAAGACGCTCGAATTGTCCTCCCCACCACGGTGCCCGAGACAGATTAAATTGCCATTGGATCTCTTGCTGCTCGAGATAGCCCTGTACTTTCTCGTCTCGTCGAACTGTCTTAAGCCACTTAGCAGCTTTCACAAACGTTCCCCCGTTGTCAGAGTACAGCGTCTTTGGTCGACCACGCCTTGCAATGAAACGCTTCAGGCACGGAAGGAACTTCTCTGTTTCTAGACTCGGTAACAGCTCAAGATGTACTCCCCGCGTCAAGCTACAGGCAAACAGTGCGATGTAAGCCTTCCCTTCTCGGTTGCTTCCCTTTCGGTCGCGTATTGGGCCAGCAAAGTCCACGCCGACGACCTCGAATGCCGTAGTCCCTTCTGTTCTGTTGGTTGGCAGAAGACCTGGTGGGGGCGTCGCAACTGCTGTCGCCTGGAACCTCTTACACCCCCAGCATTCCTTCGTCACTTTCTTCACGAGTCTCCTCAGCCTCGGAACCCAGTAGTTTTCCCTGACTGCCGCCATTGTCAGCCCTACTCCCCCGTGCAGAGTCTCACAATGCACTCGTCTCATCAGCTTCTTTGTAAATATTGCGTCTTCTGGAAGATAGATCGGGTATTTTCCCTGGATACGTCCACGGCATTCCAGAAGTCCGTCCTTACTCAGCTGCAGATTTAAGCTGCTCTGGATCTGCGGATAATTTGGCATCATCATATCTTGTTGCTGCGCTCGTCTGATCCAACCCCACTTTACACTATCCATTTCAGCAGTCGTTAATGGCCCTGTTAGTCTCTTGGGTGTCTTGCAGTTGGTTATGAATCTTGTGACCCATGCAACAACCCTCAAAGCGCGTCTGAGATCGTGCTTGTCTAGCAATTCGTCCAATCCATCACTGGCAGCCTTAGTCTGCGTCACTGTTAGCACTTCTCGGATAGTTTTAGCTTCAACCTCTGTCGCTGGCGAAGCTGAAGTCACAGGGTTAGGTGGCCAGTGCTCTTGATTAGCCAGCCACTTCGGTCCACTCCACCACAGTTCAGTCGTTTCCCCTCCTCTACTTGCCAGGTCAGCTGGATTTTCCCTCGTTGACACATGCCTCCACTGGATTTCGGGGTGCTGGTTAATTTTGTTCACGCGGTTGGCAACAAACTGCTTATATTCTCCCCCTCCTCGTATCCAGTGAAGGGTCACAGTACTGTCAAGCCAGCCATACACGTTCGAAATTGGTAGACCCTCTAAAGCATTCTTCACGTTTGTGACTAAGTTAGCCGCCATGTGGCCCCCAATCAGCTCAATACGGGGTATGGATAGTCCTTCTTTTGCTAGACGCGATTTAGCGGCTACCAGGCGTTGTGTTGTTCCCGACTGTTGTCGCACAACTGCGTACACTGCGGCTCCCACTCCTTGTTTGCTGCCGTCACCGAAGCTATGTAGTTCGACATCTTGCAAGGGTTCTTGGTAGCTGGTGATTGCCCTTGGCAACAACTGCTCTAGAGGCAGAGACTGCTCCCATTTCTTCCATCTCTGTAGTAGTGGTTCTTCGAGTTTCACGTCCCATGCTTTAGTTGCATCACACACATCTCTGAAGATCATTTTTCCTTCAAGGGTCACAGGTGAGACCAGTCCCAGGGGGTCATACACCTTGGCAAGCTTGCTTAGTATCCCTCTCTTGGTCGGTTGGACTTGTTCAGTGGGAAATTTGACGCTCAACTCATCCTTGTCTTTGTCCCATCCTAGTCCTAGTAGGCTGGCCCTAGCTTCTTCTGGGTGTTGAAGTTGATGTTTGGCGAAAGACAAATCACTATCTTTGCTTTCGATACCTCCCTCCAGCATCGGGACGTTAGAATGCCACTTGTGTAAAGTAAAACTTGCGTCCTCGAATATTTCGATGGCATGCTCCTTGCGGTACTTGCAGAAATGCTTTCTTCAAGTCGCCTGTCACTGCAACTGGGTAAGACCGCTGACGAACGAGCACATCCCAAAGCTTGTTCTGCAGCGGAGGGCCAGGGTTGAGACACTCATTCAAGGATGGGGCTGATGGGTGTTCCCGTGCTGATGCATCATAGACAATGCGCGTTTTGGTAGATTCAGCATCCTCTCTCACCACTGGCTTGTGGGGTATGTAGAATTCGATCCCTTCAGCTGGCTTATCTGCAACCTCGACCACGCCCTGCTCCCTTTGTTCTACAATGATGCTTTCGTATTCTTCAGTTTTCCCGGTACGCTGCAACTTACTTGTTAAGTTGCGTAGCCGCTGCAGGCTCCCCCGTTCATTTGAAGGCAGAGGTGGGTGGTTCCCCTTCCAGGGCAGTCCGGTCTCGTACCAGCCCTCCTCGGTCCTGACTAATTGCTCCTTGAATTCACCGTACACAGCTTGCTGGTCATTGAGAAAGGTGTCAGCCAGCCCTAACACATCGAGTCTGCACAGTTCTTCATACTCCAGCTGGCTAGTTTGAGTTAGCATCATCGCATTTCGGTCGAACTCCTGTCCAGGAGACATAACAAACCAACCAAGTTTGGTAAGCTCAGCAATTGGTTCACCGTCTTTCCCGATGTGCGGTCGATTTTCTGTCTTGATTCTTGCGTATTCCCCGGCCCCAAGTACTATGTGCACTGGAAGTTGTGGTTTGGTGTCACGGTCACGCATTCTCACTCCCTTTAAGTGTGGGTACTTAGCAATCACAGCGTCATAGTTAGGGTTGTCTAATGTCAACAGTTCTCCTTTGTTCACTTTAATTAACTTCACATCCATTTTGAAGTTTCCACAAACTGATTCAACACAGGATTGATAGGTTTCAAGGCGGGCTAATGATGTTCCCATTAGCATGTCTACTTGTTTAACTTTCACATCAACGGGGTTTATCTTGAGAAGTTCAATTAATTTCGCAGAAGCGTAAGAACTTCCCGCTCCGGTGTCAATCAACGCACGACACTCAATACCTTTGACCTTCACATTCACAACAGGGAAAATGCCATCTCCTTTCTCTGAGGTAGTCAATACGACTTCTTGTCGTGGCCCCGATTCGTCACGTTCACGGTCACAAACAGAGGTGTGATGTCGACGACCACATCGCTGACATGAAGCTTTGCTTTCGCATCTGGAGGCTGGATGACCGCTGCGTGCACAATTAAAACAAAGGCGATGTTGAGCCAAAAATCGCTTCCTTTCGTCGAACGTTGTTATCTTTGGGCACTCCCAGGAAAAATGCGATGTGTTATCACAATAAACACATGCACGTGGTTTCGGCTCTTGATGTCTGACGTTGAAGAGCTTGTCAGATCTCTCCCGTCGACGAGGGAATGGATCTGCTCTAGCTCTCGGCCGCGTTAGTAAACTCGATTGGGTTGCGTCTTGTCCACAGTTTCAAGGCTTCGCACAGCTTCACAAAATCCCAACTTTCCCAGGAGTCATCCGTGCGTACGATATCGCCTCTAATTCCCGGTAATTTATCCAGCGTCATCGATACATTTCCGTTGACCTTGTCTAGTTTGCCCATTGTTTCCAAAGATTGCACACAATATGTCAAGCGCTCGTAGAATTCGTGGATCTTTTTGACATTCACTCCAGAAATGACTGGCAGCTCTAAAATTTCCTTGTTGTATGCTTTCACGATTTCTGATTCCTTGCCATACTTACCCTTTAAGATGCTTAGGGCGCGAAGATATCCTTCAGGTGTAAATGGAAGGGCTTCAATGGACGCTCTAACTTTCGGAGCCAACAGCTCTCTCAAATACGAAAACTTGGTTACACCAGCGATACTCGATTTATCGATTGCCTCACAGAATTGTCCCCAGAATTGAAAAGTGCCGTTGAATTTAGTGATAACTAATTTTGGTAACTTCGCTTGCAACCCAGCCACATCACCAGTACCACTCCCTGAACCACTCCCTTGCGCTTGTTGCAACTTGCCGGCCTCTTTTAACTCGCTTTGAAATTGTAGGCGTGTTTCGAAAAGCTTCTGTTCGTACTTTAGCTCTTCGTCTCGGAGCTTCTGACTCTCTTCTTTCTTCATTGTTTCAGCCCATTCTCGTAGGCGCGTAGCATCTTCTTCTGCCTCATCGATCCTGGTTTCAATTTCGTCGCTCCATTTCTTTACATGGTCCACATTTTCTTTTGCAGCGATCTTCATCTCTTCTAGTTTTCTTTTCAACTGATCGGCTTCGCCTGCCAATTCCTTTAACGCATTTTGATGTCTCTCTACTCTGTCCCATTTCCCGCTTTGGATGATTTTCTCTGTTCGTTCCCTTGAAAACTTCAATTGTGTAAGCTTTGTCTCCAATGCTCCCTCGACCTCTTCCATGTTTGCCGTCACAGTTTCGAAATTACTGCAGTAGAATTACTTCTGTTCTCGTCCCAGTGTTGCGTGTGTCCCGTCGGAGGTGCCAATTTGTCGCGAACGCCTCCGCGTGGCCTCAGAAATCCACGACAATTCTCAGTATAGAAGACGTTTTATTTCAAGTCCCTGGTCCCTGGTCACAATGTTCAATGTTTTCAATGCGTTCACTCTCTCCAGTCCATAGAGAAACCTAACCTTCACTTAACATATTTAATTATTTCATTCTTTGATCTTATCAAGTGATTTAGTTTGACAAGTAGGTAATTAAGTACGACCGATTCTGAAAGCCTTTTATTGCATGGAATCGATTTCCGACAGTCTTAAACAGGGTGTGATTCTGGGTTAAATGTCTTAGAAAGGGCCTGAAAATTTTGAATTCTGTCTTAAACGGGATAGGGACAGACTGTAGGGAAATCGGAGAATTGTGTCTTAAACCGGGGTCAGGGTTTGAACGCCCGGGCCGCACCTCCCTACCCAAGCATCTGTTGAGTACCCCCTCCCCCCCCCCCCGGATCTAGAGTAACGTTACGCATCACGCGTACGTTTATATCCTTGTACGTTTTTCAATGTTTCGCTGTTTATATTTTTGAATGAAATTCAGGAGAAAGCATTTGTTATTCACCTTTCATTTGAAGACAGAAACCGTTTCTACATTGATTGTTTTTCTACAGCAAACGTGAGACATCTTTATCTATCTCGGCCCGCGAGGTCATAGACTGATTTAGTTGCCAAATTTTTGGTTAAACAAAACTAACCTTGAGGCACTCAGGAGTTAGCCTAAATAGCACTTAGGTTAGCTTAAATAGCTCCCTGGTTAGCTTAACGGTTAGCAGTTTATGTTGGGGTTGTTCATGCCTTGCATGCCTCGCATGTTTTTTTCATGCCTTGCACGTCTGGTTCGCACATGACTCGCATATCACTCGCATATCACTCCTCATGGCCCGAAAACAAAGAACGCGACCGAGAAAATTAAACGACAGAAAACGACAGAAAACGTAACTCGTACCAGCCGAGTACAAAAACCGAGACCGAGAACAATAATTCGTGGCACGAAGTCTTATCTCTCGGCCCATCGAGTAATAACTAGCTCAAATTACTGCAAGGCTGATCTGATTGCGTAGAAAACTTAATACGACAGCGACATGATAGACCGGGTCAAGATAGAGACCAAACCGAGATGAACAAAGCATCTGAAATGTCATCTCGCTGTCACAATAAGTGAATTGGGGAAAGAAAAAGTTTTCCTTCACGAGGACATGTCCAAACCATGTTACAAAAGTAGGTCATATCGGATCTAAAACGTTCTACGGTCTAAAATGAAAGTAAAGAATAAACGGCAAAGGACCCCAAATGTAAATGCTGCAAGTATACGCAGGATCTGTAAAAAACCTTATCAGCCAAAAATAAACATAAGTAGCTCAAATTACTGCAAGGCTGATCTTCTGCCTGTGCGTAGAAAACTTAAATTGACAGTGACATGATAGAGACCAAACCGAGAATCAAAAAATGCAACCGTGGACAGCTGTTTCGAGCTGGTTGGCTCTCGTCAGCACGGTCGGTAGCACAGCAAAAAGTAGACCAACCAACGCGAGTCAGTTGTCTACCAAATGAAACGTTTGCCCACGTCATAGCAAGTGACTACGAACGAACATAGCATCTGAAATATTACGTCGCTGTCACAATAAGATAGAACTTTCTCTCACGAGTACATGGCCAAACACAGCATATCGGATCTAAAAAGATCTAAGGTCCAAAAAAAGTAGAGAATAAACTACAAAGGAACTTAAACGTATACACAGTATACGCAGGATCCGTAAAGGATCTAATCAGCCGAACAAAAACATAACGACTGTTTTGCAGGCTGTAATCCCAGACTGTTTGTCATCCAATCCAGCGGCCTTTGTCCCTTTTGTAAGTCTGTTACCATGCAAACAACAGGTTGGGTTTCAAGTATGTCGGCTTTCTTCAGTTTGTAGTTGACTCCCTACTCCCCACCCCCCCCCCCCCCCCCCACCCTTTTCAAAACCCAATAAAGATGCCTTTGTCCATTCAGTCTGCTACGGGCAATTAACGGTTGGCATAATATGCGAAAGAATTCCTTCTAACATAATGTGATTTTTGAAGCGACTCGTGCGTTCCATTATTGTGGTCGTGGAAGCGAGATGTCCCGCTTCCACTGCTTATGGCGATAGAAGCGAAACATCTAGCTTCTATGACCACAATAAATAAACATTTTTCCGGTGAAAGAAGCGAGTTGTTTCGCTTCCTACAACCAATGGGCGACAAGAAGCGAAACGTCTCGCATCCACACTCACAATAAATAAACAGTTTTGTCAGGTGAAAGAAGCGAGTTGTTTCGCTTCCTACAACCAATGGGCGACAAGAAGCGAAACGTCTCGCATCCACACTCACAATAAATAAACAGTTTTGTCAGGTGAAAGAAGCGAGTTGTTTCGCTTCCTACAACCAATGGGCGACAAGAAGCGAAACGTCTCGCATCCACACTCACAATAAATAAACAGTTTTGTCAGGTGAAAGAAGCGAGTTGTTTCGCTTCCTACAACCAATGGGCGACAAGAAGCGAAACGTCTCGCATCCACACTCACAATAAATAAACAGTTTTGTCAGGTGAAAGAAGCGAGTTGTTTCGCTTCCTACAACCAATGGGCGACAAGAAGCGAAACGTCTCGCATCCACACTCACAATAAATAAACAGTTTTGTCAGGTGAAAGAAGCGAGTTGTTTCGCTTCCTACAACCAATGGGCGACAAGAAGCGAAACGTCTCGCATCCACACTCACAATAAATAAACAGTTTTGTCAGGTGAAAGAAGCGAGTTGTTTCGCTTCCTACAACCAATGGGCGACAAGAAGCGAAACGTCTCGCATCCACACTCACAATAAATAAACAGTTTTGTCAGGTGAAAGAAGCGAGTTGTTTCGCTTCCTACAACCAATGGGCGACAAGAAGCGAAACGTCTCGCATCCACACTCACAATAAATAAACAGTTTTGTCAGGTGAAAGAAGCGAGTTGTTTCGCTTCCTACAACCAATGGGCGACAAGAAGCGAAACGTCTCGCATCCACACTCACAATAAATAAACAGTTTTGTCAGGTGAAAGAAGCGAGTTGTTTCGCTTCCTACAACCAATGGGCGACAAGAAGCGAAACGTCTCGCATCCACACTCACAATAAATAAACAGTTTTGTCAGGTGAAAGAAGCGAGTTGTTTCGCTTCCTACAACCAATGGGCGACAAGAAGCGAAACGTCTCGCATCCACACTCACAATAAATAAACAGTTTTGTCAGGTGAAAGAAGCGAGTTGTTTCGCTTCCTACAACCAATGGGCGACAAGAAGCGAAACGTCTCGCATCCACACTCACAATAAATAAACAGTTTTGTCAGGTGAAAGAAGCGAGTTGTTTCGCTTCCTACAACCAATGGGCGACAAGATAAATAAACTCGCAATAAATAAACAGTTTTGTCAGGTGATAAAAATTCGCGCATTAGTTTTGCAGTGGTTGGGTGAAGCCTGGGCACTAGATGCTAAGGTACTCTTCCAGTCGAGATTGCACGTGGTTTCATCCTGTTCCGTTCGTGGAGATATATGCCGACTTAATGCGCCCTATTTGTACCACGACTGTAATGAGCAAAGCCTTTCTTATATATTCAGGTAAGGTAGCTTATTTTTTCCCTCTTTAATATCTTCAAGCCGGACAAGATAGACTTGAAAAAGCCCCTTTGAATCGTAAAGTTAACGGGGGCATATGCTGTCTACTTTGTCGATTTGGATACCGAAATTGTTAAACAAGCTATATCTTCAAACGACGATCGGCAGACCACATACAACTAAATGCTTGTAAAGTCAGAGGACTCAGAGGCATACTGAATTCTACGAACATAACCGTAGCTTTGCACCGGGGGGTTGTGTCTCTGTGTAGAAGTGTGTGTGTGTGTGGGAGGGTACTCTTCGGAATTCTTGATTGGGGTTTGCTGCTCTGTTCTCCAAATCCTGATCCTATTTCAGATCAAAACAGGTCATTTTCCACACCCGTTTTCAGACCTGAGTGCAAAGCTTGGCATCGAAATCAACGGAGGTGAACACCATGCAACCAAAGAATGGGCAAAATTCAGCCCGAATGATATACTTTCAGTTACTTTGCCTTCTCCCTTATTCACTTTGACTTGAGAATACGCTCTCGTAGTTCCCTTGAAAACCATACACGATTTCAGACCATAATGGTAAAAGTCTATACCCGTTTTCAGACCTAAACGGCTCAAAAACCATACCCTTTGGGGCGGCACATACCTATATGGCTTCTGATAGTAGTGTCTCCCCCCCTCCTTGAAGCTTTGCAATGCGGGTAAATATCCAGTAACATCAACTCAAAATGATCTACGTTTGGAGTCTTTGAATATGATACCAGATTTTTTGATAATACAAGATTACTTCTAATCGTATGCATTTGTACTGGTATTTTCTTTCATCGAAATGTAGTCGTCCTCTCTATGATATCGGTAAACTCGCGCATTGACGAGGTAGCCCTGGAACTAACAGTAATTTTTAAACAACTTCAGTGTAAACCTACAACCTAAATTGGAATGGTTTAAGAATCGTACATGTCTGCTAAACTTTAAACTATGTTGAAATTCGATAGGCTATATATATGAACTGAAACAGTTCAGTTTTTAATTTGCTTTGCACAATCGTGAAATGAAGTGCTCCAGTTAACTCGAGTTAATAGCCTATATCGACTGGTTCAAGCGGATGTTCGCTTAGTATATCATTCCGATTTAGATTACAATTGCATTGAAGTCGTTAGGTCACCGTTGTTCAGATTGGACCGTTCAGGGCATGTTTACAAGGTTGGGCGACCCATCGGCAACTCTATTTCGCGGGATAATTTGTTTCTAGGTCACAACGTCAAAGTGTAAGCGGCCGTTCAAATTGGGAAGGCTCTAGTTAGGCGAAATACTAGTTGCGGAACCGTGAAGTATAAGCCTTCCTTATATGACTTTGCAAACATAGTTTTAGTGGACAAGCATTAGCCTTTTCTTGTTATGATTGCTATCTAATTACATAGATATGTTTAAAGTTAGATGATTTTTTTGTAAATTGGGAACTATTTAGGTTAACAGACATATTTACCATGCTTAATTGAGTTAATGGCATGTTTGGTGTTATATTCGAAATACATTTGAGTAGCAATACACTGAGGTTAACTCAAGAGAACACAAAATTTAGAGAGATTATCTCCTCACTCGCACGTCTCTTTTTACCTTTTGGTTGAGACACATTAAGTATATTGATTTATATTTACGAGTTTTATAATAACATCCTTATATTTTGCATGCTTTAGAGTACTTTAACATTTTACATTCAGTGATTATGAGTCATTAAGAGTGATTACGTTTTAAAAAAAGAAAACATTTTATGGAGTTTAATAACGCAACGTGATATGTACCACACGTGAAAGAACTATCAGCCTGATTCACGTAATCAAATATTTAGAACTTAAGTCTGTCTAACTTTCATCTGTTCCTATTTTGATCGGACAGCCAGCAAGAACTTTGGATCCCTTGGGTTCCAACAAGAACACTAAGCTATTTCTCTTATAGTGTTTACGAGTATTCAGTAAGGTAATATCTTTCTTTATGTCAGCTCCCACAAAAGCTCTGTCAATAGAGATCACGTTCCATGAAGGACATGAACGTACAAGAAGCGCGGTGATTGGTATTCAAATGATTTATACGCATTTCTCCGTGAAGTTTTAACATGATTTAATTTTGGGTAACCGCCATCGCTATCAGATGTACTTGAAGATGACGCGCATTATGAACCAATCACAGCGCTCTGTGTGGATGTGCGCGCCGCGTTGTTTAACAAGCAAAGCGTTTGAGAGTTCAGTTGTCAACATCCATTAAAGCTCCTAAAGACGAAAACGAGTTCCTGTCTTTCACGAAACCAAGCCGAAAACTATTCCTCGTCTTGTTTTACCTTGGAAAAATATTGCTCTTGCCCCTAAGAGTCATTGAATGCGGGACGTTTCGCTTCTTGTCGCCCATTGGTTGTAGGAAGCGAAACAACTCGCTTCTTTCACCTGGCAAAACAGTTTATTTATTGTGAGAGTGGATGCGAGACGTTTCGCTTCTTGTCGCCCATTGGTTGTAGGAAGCGAAACAACTCGCTTCTTTCACCTGACAAAACTGTTTATTTATTGTGAGTGTGGATGCGAGACGTTTCGCTTCTTGTCGCCCATTGGTTGTAGGAAGCGAAACAACTCGCTTCTTTCACCTGACAAAACTGTTTATTTATTGTGAGTGTGGATGCGAGACGTTTCGCTTCTTGTCGCCCATTGGTTGTAGGAAGCGAAACAACTCGCTTCTTTCACCTGACAAAACTGTTTATTTATTGTGAGTGTGGATGCGAGACGTTTCGCTTCTTGTCGCCCATTGGTTGTAGGAAGCGAAACAACTCGCTTCTTTCACCTGACAAAACTGTTTATTTATTGTGAGTGTGGATGCGAGACGTTTCGCTTCTATCGCCATAAGCAGTGGAAGCGGGACATTTCGCTTCCACGACCACAATAATGGAACGCACGAGTAGCTTCAAAAATCACATTATGTTAGAAGGAATTCTTTCGCATATTATGCTTAATACTGCGTTCCCGTCTGCTACCAGCAAACATAAGACTGAGTTTCAAGTTTCCCGTCTTTCACTGAAATCTTGTGACTTTGCAGATCACCTCAGACTGTAGACTGCGGGGTTGATTTTCATTTCAGTGGTCGCGGTTCTCTATTTGGAAAGATCAGCAATTCAGAATTTAAACTGTGGTTTAAACAGCGACCAAAACGTTCTCTTAAATTGTGGTGAAAACAGGTTTCAGTTGTTCGAGCTACTTCCCGTTTCGTTTTCAGAAACGGCTTTGACTGCAGGTATGGCACTTTAATTGACTTTATTCCCTGTTCTAGATATTCTAGATACTTGTATTTCTTTATTCACAAATCACATCAATCCCTGATAATATTCATTCATCAACACTCTGGTGCTGAAGAAATAAAAGATAAGAAGTGTACTGGTTTCAGACGACGATCGCGTGAGTCGCGCCGCTTGTGATCATGAACTGACACACACAAACGGAAATATTGCTCATTAGTACCTCGCAAAGCAAGTCGAAGACTTTAAAAGCATACGTCAACCATGACGGTACAAATAATATGTGATGATTCAGATGAATTGTATTAATTTTTCAGAGTTTATCAAGGCAGATTTGGGTTTCCACTTCGATCCACGGTCTTGTGGGGCGTCTCCCTGATCTGTGATCAGTATTGCGACATCTCAGGTTTGTTTCATCTTGATATAATACAATACAACACTTTAATGACACTCCCCTAGTGGGGCTTTTCAGTGACAATGTTGGATGTGCATAGCTTACACCTTCAGTAACACAAGCATGCCCAAGCAGCTTTCACCGATTGCAGCAGAAGAACAGAACTCAATTATTGTTTATTATTAGTAAACGCATCATTGTTTCAGAGAAGAATCGTGAAACTGGCGGGTCATTTGTATTCACACAAATTGGACTTGAGACCTTTGTATTAAATACGTGTTAAACTTCTGATCATTATAAACATCTAAATTCAGAATGATTCAGTCTTTCAGTGCAATTGCTAGTAATATTTGCCTTTGGGGCTGATCCGAGAAAACATAGCAGTTAATGTGTCCTGAAGTGTATTGGTCACATGTATTTTTAATACGCACCATAGGGCAGGATACCTAGGATTTTTTGTCGGGGGTTGGGTAGGGAAGGGGGGGCAAGGGAGAATTCGCACACCCCTCACAGGGGTCTCATGTATAAAGCCAGGGTTTCTAGTTAGAGTTTTGTTTTCACCCCTACACAGAAAGTTGCCTCTGAGACCTTTATAGCAAACAAATAAAAACACACCAATTTAAATTGTCATGATTTATTTGGGCTAAAAACCTTGTTAAGGGGGGATTTTACAAAAACGTCATTTTTCCACCACTTGACAAGGCTTCAATGGAAATATCTCGTTCACGTTTCAAGCAATCCAAAAACTCTACACTCATCCCGTGAATCTGTGTTGTGGGGTGTTTTGCGAATTTTTGGGTGATTTTTGGGTATATTTCTAATTTGGGAGACAGTTTTTCTAGAAAATAAGAAAAAAGAAATATTGACGATTCAGTGAAGTTTTAAAATTAGAATTTGTAGTTGATAATATTAATAGACGGACACCAAGTTAGTTGTTGTTGTTGCTTAAAGTTAACGTTTTTGATCAAAAGTGGCTAAATGTAACAAGGATGTTATTTTATTACCTCATGTGTTTGTTGATACAAGGCACTGGTAATTTAAATTAAAGAGCATAAATTAATTAGCTTTAACTTATGAAATGTCTCTTTTCCAATAGATATATCTGCAGTATTCCGAAAAGTTCAGGATAAATTCAATTTGAAGACGTTAAAAGTCCAAATTTAATTCAAAGGTAAGCATGCAATTAAGATTTTATATTTCCTAATTTTTTTTAGTAATATTAGTAATATATTAGGCAGTTTAAGTGGAAGCTGAAAACAAAGATTCACCCTGTCTATTCCTAAAAGTGAGACCATGGCCACACTAAGGAATTTCATGCTCAGACTCAAAACTTAAACCAATTTTTGTATCGAACTAAACAACATCACAAACCACTGCATGCTCAGTAGCCTTTTCTTGAAGGACACTTAAGGATTTCCTCCAAAAATTCAAAGCTTTGTACTACCTTCAGCTTCAAAAAAGCACTGCTCAGAGGCTGTTACTTGAATTGTCATTCTGAAGAATTTCCTCCACACACTCAAAAGTTAGAACCATTCAGATTGCAACACACTTCGACTTCGAGGTGTTTGGATATGTGATGAAACACACTTTCGAGTGTTTGCTATGGCTTCTCAAAATTAATGATCAATAATTCTTGGAGAAATTCAAGGCTAAAGTTGGCAAAATTTTATAGTAATTAGGATCGCATATATATCCAAACCACGGTCATGGCAGTGATTTTCTTTGTTTTCTCTTGATGAATTATTAATGAGTTTGAGAAGAATAAATGAAACACATATCATGACCTTTGTTTGTATTGAGTTGTTTCACAAGAGATGGTTTACTAACCAAATCCCACACTAGCAATATCAGCTGTAGAAAGTGACTACTGAATTCACTCTGTCAGTAATCAACCAAACTTCTATTCTTAGGTTAAAAGTTACACTCCATGGCAACTGCAACAGCATCTACCAAGGAGACAACCAACTATGCTCGCTTGTGTCGTCTCCTGGTGGATATCGGTACCCAGGCACTCAGATACCAATTCAATGGCATCCACTTACCAGCAAATCTACAAGCTGTCTTGGCGGCAAACAAAACTTCATTGCTGACGCTGAAAGGAAGGAAGATAATCAACCCAACTCAGTGGGGCAAACTCTTCCCTGCCATCCCATCTTCTGTTTCATCAGCTGTTTTTGACACCACTCTGTTGATGGTCCTGTTGCGGAACATTTGTGGTCTAGCTGCTCCCGCATCAGGCTGGGACGCCCTTCCTGCCTCAACCGACGTAAGTCTTGAAGCAGACATCGCTCGTGTGAAGTACTTCAGGAACAATGTTTATGCTCACGCTGAGCATGCTTCTGTTGGTGATACAACATTTAATAGATATTGGAGTGCGATACGGGACACTCTGGTGCGGCTGGGAGGAGTGACTTATAAAACAGCTGTCGACAATCTTGAAACAGAATGTATGGATCCTTTTGTGGAGGAACATTACAAGGAGCTTCTCCGTCAGTGGAAAAATGATGAAGACAACATAAAAGATGAGTTGAAAGAAATCGGTACCGACATAAAAAGCCTCACAAAAAAGATTGATGACTTGGTAGAATCCACTGTGTCTTCAAAGAAGGAAACAAGTACCGAAGGTGAGTTGTTGCATTGTCATGTAAACACAACAACATGTAACCTAAGCACTCCCCCCTCCCCTTAGAGGCATTACCCCTAACTTGAAGACCCTTGATACTGTAACATGAACTATGGTTTGTGAAAATTAATTAGGATAACAATAAAAATTTATTGATATCCTAATTTACACAACCATAGTTTATGTTACAGTATCAATGGTCTTGGGAAGTGGGGGTGGGTGCTTCTGTGATCCTTTCAATTTCCAGCATGGCTGGGCACAAAGGTTTTGCTCTTTGTCACTGAGATCATTACATTATGGAAACCACACAGCATAATTTTGTGAATTGACAGCGGAAATCGATCGCATCCAGCATAATAATTTTTTAATCTCACAAGTAAATAAGTTTCAAACAAGTAAACTCTTTCTCCTCAGGAAAGCATTTAAAATCCAACTAGAAATACCAATCAATATAGAACAACAAATGTCTCATCAGTGCATGATCAATGTTTCTCAGACAAGCAAAGCTGAATAATCCATACACAATCCACAAACAAACTCAGCACATTGTATAAAAAAAACAAATGGCAACAATGACATTAAATCTACAAGTTTTGAAGAGTATATTCAATTTAAAACTGAACACTCCCTTTTCAACTGTCACAAAAATGTACGGCAAGGGAGGAAACTGACTGCCCTTCAACCAACCCCCGTCCCTTCTTGCTCTTTCCTGTTTATTTACCCTTTCAAAAACACGCAAAAGAAAAATTTTGTTGCATTACCTTCAGCAAGTGAAGCAGAATAGTATTTAACTTTTTGCATAACTGTGAGATATGTTACAGCATATATGCATGCAACCTCGTTCCCAGGGTCTCTCCTCTTCACGTCCCGAGAGACCCTGGGAACAAGGTTGATGTGCATGTAAGAAGTTTTCTGAGACTTGCGAAATAAGGCAATACCCTTCCTTATCAAACAGTTCTTTGAAGGAATTTCATTAGTTCAACCAGTCAGGCCACTTTGTTATTGCTCCAATTTTGGGGATCTTTTTTTGAAAAGCACAAGAACTGGGCAACTCAACCAAACAGTAGCCTCCTGAATAACTAGAAATACGTGACTCGCAAAACCTCGCGAAACTGGGGCTGGGTGGAGAGCCCTCTTTACTCGTATTGTAGCATCAAACGAGGAGATTAAAAGGCGCATAAGAATTTTTTTTATGAGCATAGTGTTTTCGTAGTTTCCACGGGCTAGTTTGCGGTTGAAAATCTATTTCTGTCGCGACGTAATGTACAACGGGCGTGCAGCGCTGTCGTGTTCGATGAATTTATTTCCCACGGAAAATTATTTACCACGGCCACAAAGCGTGTAATTTCTTTAATGCGCTATTTCACAAAAAAAGATTTCTAAAAGAAAGGGAAAAGATTCTGGAGAGATAGTTCTGTATCCAGTGAATATTGATGAACATTGCAGTTGAAATTTGATCATGCACGCATATTTTTTTCGATGTATGCAAATTTTGCTCCAGACAACGCCAGACAGTCTGACGTCATTGTGCGGACACCTTCAAAGATATAAACATATATCAACATATATATATATATATATATAAATATATTTTTCGCTCGAATTCGCGCGGCTTAGCTCCGCTCGGGCCGGCTTGGCCCGACAAATTTATTAACCTCGCTACGCTCGGGCCTTCGGCCCTCGCTTCGCGAGGAATTAACCTGAACATCTGCATGAAGAAGGGTTTAACGTTTGAGAGAACTGTTTTACGAGCTTTAATCAGAAAAGGCTCATGGATACTCTTAATTTTATGCAGTGAGGATTCCCATCTTGATCCCTTCATAGGGTTATGTGAAATGATTTACAAGTTTCTGTGATGAATATTTTATACAGTATCATGCATAATAAAAAAAAAATTTCCAGGGAGGAGGAGGGGGTTTAGAGGCAAAATCCCATACAAATTTCCCTTAATTAACGACAGCATAGCTTCTTGGTACCAGACCCCATTACTATCCCCCGATGAACATTTCAATCAATACATAACTGATCGCGTTCTGCTCCCCGATTACAGGACCCATCCCACATCTCACCAAACCTGCATTGTACATGTATACTCTCAAATGTCATGAGTAATAGCTAAGAGAACTTTGCCCCAACTTAGTACAAGAAACGTTTAGCAAATTCAATGCATTTTACCACAAATTTATCAGAAACTTAATTTCAGTCATAAACTAACAAAGTTGAAGATAAAAGTATAGTAAAACATATAAATGCTCCGCTCTTTAAGTGTTTACACAGCTTTTTATGCAGTCAGTGCAGTATTTAATCATCTTAGTGTCATAATTTGATCAAAGTGATCACTGTAACCTGTCACAACAAATTGAAACAGCATAAGCTATCAAACTATCGTTTTCTTTTTCCTTAAAGCTCAGCCGGGGATATTCGATTAGATGGAAGCGTGGAAATTGTTACTTCACTTCTTCTCTCATTGCAGAAGGATTATTCGAGGACTGTCAGCTGATTTGCAGTTTGAATACCAAAAACAAAATAACAGAAAATAATCATGAAACCTCAAAGCAAATACAAGAAAATGGTGCCAAGACTGAGAAAACGCAACCAAAATACTCACATTTGGTTTTGGTCTAATTCTTATTGGTTCGTGTTTCTTGGTTTGTGTATTCTTTCTAAGAAGAATATTGCTCAAATTCCAACTTCCAGCCCATTCCATAATCCTCAGGTGCTCTGGCCAGTGGTTTGTCGCCAGGAGAGACTCTTGGGTACTGGCATTTTATTACCACAGGATTTCTGCGGTAAAACAATGCAAACTCTTACGGGACAGCCAATCAAAAAAAATTTTTTTTTTTCGAATTCTCCAGAGTCTCTTCTGGCGCCCACCCGCTAACAAAAAAACCTCAGGACTCAGGGAACCAGATTGTTCCCAGTGCCCAAATGTAGTTATCAAATCCTATTTCCAGTGCTTTAAATCCTTTTTTTTTTTCCACAAAAAAAGTAGATCCCAGTTTTCATTTAACCCCATCAGAACCACGTTTATTATTAAAGAGCCCTTAAGTCAGCCACACCTTTGTTTTTGTTTATATGCGAGAGTTTGGCTGTTATATTTTATTCGAAGCATGTCGAAATGAACGAAATCACTGTGGAACTACTAAAGATAATGACATATACTTTTAAGAACACAACTTACAGTAAAGCAATAAGATTTTGCTTCACCATGCAATATCAATAATTTTGATGGCATTGAAAATGGCGGAGGCTGACTAGGGTCCTTTAACAATGTTAACAGCATTAACATAGGGTCGATTACCAGCCGCCGTTTGGAAAATGATGCATGAGCCAGTGCTCATCCCCGCAATCCTAGACCTCTTCTCAGGCAATCTAATGTATCCAGAGTTCTCAGGCTCTTTGGCCAGCAGTTGGTCGCCAGGGGAGACTCTTGGGAACTGGTATTTTATTACCGCAGGTCTTCTATGAAAAAAAGCAATACAAGACGTTTACGGAGCGGCCAATAAAAAAAATAATAAAAATTTTCCACTTCCCTAGAGCCTCTTTTTGCGACCAACCGCTGACCTGAAAGCCTGAGGGCTCTGGGTAAGAGACTGCTTCTCAAAGAGAAAAACGGGACCCGAGGAAGCGGCGCAAATCGAGCCTAGCATTTAATAACATGACTTTACTTACCCCTTATATACTTGATCTACTTAAGGTAAAATCATCAATCCTGAGATGTCATTTGATACCTCCTTGGTTTGCCGAGAGAAACATCACGAGAGTGAGCTTCTTAACTTGTTCTGTGAACAATGTAAAGTCTGCATCTGTGACAAGTGTGGGCAGACGCGTCACAGTCATCACACCAAAGTAGATATCGAGCAAGCCGCCAAGGAATGCAAAGTGAACATAGGACAGGTTGCAGAAGAAATGAAGAAAGAGGTTGCTGCTTTCCAGTTACGAGTGGAAAGCTCTAAAGAAAGGACGAGAAAAAGCAGAGAGGAAATTGTCGCAGCTCGAAACAAAGCATTATCATCTCTTGAAGAACTAATGCGAGTTTTGAAAGAGTGTGAAACAACCACAATGAGCAAGTTAGATATTATTGAGCAAACAGAATTAAGAGGTAACGCAATACAGTTGGAACACTTTCAGACTTCCATCGACCAGTTACAAAAATCCGTGGAGTATTGTGAGGCCATCTTACAAAGAAACAAAGCCATTGAAATTCTGCAAGTGCATCACACTCTCGTCGAGCGGTGTAGAGCACTTCTGAACGTTGAGAAACTGAACATGAACAAGCCGCTTCATACAACACTACATGCAAGGTACGAAATAAATGAAGATCTTGTTGAGATTCTGAGATGCGCTGTTCCTGGTCGACTTGTTGTTAGTAACACGGATCATTTGCAGTCAGTAGCAGAAGGAAAAGGCTTGAAAGAAGCAGACGTCGAAAGTGAAGCTGAGTTTCTTATAACAACAAAAGATTCCAACCAAAAGCAGTGTTACGATGAAGATGATCAGATTATTGTGAAAGTGGAAACACCATCTGGAGAGAAACTAAATAACGAAATCACTCTCCGTAAAGATGGTGAATACAGGGTCACCTACACACCAGATTGTGTCGGTACACATGGCGTGGTAATTGAAGTTAACGGTCAGCCGCTGACTGGTAGTCCATGGAGTCTTCATGTGTCTCCGCATCATTACAAACCCTTGCCCCCGTTTGGGTCACGCGGGGAAGGACAAGGACAGTTTGATTGTCCCTGGGACACTGCAATAGATGAGAACACAGGAAACATTGCAGTTGCTGATCATAACAATAGGGTGCAGCTGTTTAATTCAGAAGGCAAACATTTAAGCACTGTGAGCCATAAAGAAATGATTAAGCCCACTTCAGTAGCATTCACTAGTTCTAACTTAATTGTCATTGCTTCTGGGGAGATTTTTCGTTTTGACGAAAGAAGACAATTGGTTTCAAAAATCACCAACAAACGCCTGATTGAACCATCCCGCTTGACTGTTGCACGCGATGGACGCATGGTGGTGTGTGACGGGGGTGACAAAACAGTGAAGGTCCTGTCCCCTGACGGTACACAGCTGTTACTTACCATCAGAGATCCAAACCGTGCGCCACCGGCCTTCGCTATTTCTTATCAGGACATTTTAGTTGGCTCCTATTTCTCTACAAATAATGTGAAGGTATTCAGCAAGGATGGATTGTTTCTATATAATATCGGCTCACCCGGGTCTGGTGACGGACAGCTGCATAATCCTGCTGGCCTCGCAGTTGACAGGTTTTCAAACCTGGTGGTGTGCGACTATGGTAACAGAAGAATTCAAATTTTCACGCTTGATGGCAAATTTGTTACCAAAATACAAGGTCAGCACACCAGTCTTCTTTATCCGTATTCTGTTGCTGTGTCACCCACTGGGCAGCTGTGTTTTACTGACCTGAAAAAACCCTGTGTACATGTATGCCAGTAAAGGAATTTGATTTAACGAATTAAAAATAGCAATCCTTCCATTTTAAAACGTAGTATCGTACGGTGGCTCATCACTGCAATAGCATTTTTTGCGTGTATTGCAATATTTTCCGCCTATTTTTTTTTAAAGAAACATTTTGATATTTTTTGCCTTTTTGTATTTTTATTCATTTTTTATATATTACTTTCTGTTCGTTTTATTTTCATTTCTTTCTTTTTTATTTATTAGTCGTTTTCTATGGTAATTTTATTTTTCTTTGCGGCCCAGGGGCCCGTTTTCCGATAAGTATATTTTTGAATGTTTTTTCGCCGATTACACAGCGATTACAGACATGGTACTTGGCCAATGTTTTCATAGAATTATAAGATTTTAAAATTTAGTATTCAAAGCTAACAAAAATTGACCTCTGTCAAGAAACATTGATTTCCAAAGACACTTATCGCGCCCGATAAGTTACCGGGACCCTCGATAAAAAGGCCCAATACAAGGAGTGTCATAGACCATGATGCATGACGCACAAGTAAAAGTAATACGCATATTTGGTTTTTGTCAAATGAGCTGATGAGATAATTTGGCCGGTCATTCATAACGAGATTCGAGAGTTGACATTTCGAAAGTAATATGCTCTACTTCTTCTAGAGTACTTTTTGGGGACCTGTAACAAAGGGAGGCCATTGTCAAATTCGGTAACACGATAAATAATTGATTGTTATTTATAGAACGGCTGTTGCGCTTTTTAACTTTAAAAAGAACATGAACATTACGGTGAACATGGCGGCATATTCGTAATATTTTTGCGCGTAATTCGAACAGTACTAGTATAGCTGTAGTTTGATAATAAGCGCGTGAGGCCGGTAAAATCTTTCACTGAGCAAAACACAATGCAACACTATCATTGCAACCATGTTTGTTTATAACAAAAAATAGTTTATTTGTTGTTTGCAAAAACTTTGCAGTATCTAAATACTTCTGACATCATTCATTTAAACTGCATTTAATGTTATTACAAGTGAAGGGGACTAGTCACAGGAACAAGTCGCAGGTACAAAGTTCATTTAAGGGACTATGCCACCCCAGGCGCATGCGCGTTGTTGAGAAGCACTTTGAAATCGTTTGCCCAACTTTTTCAAAATACGGTCGGAGAGTCAGGAAGCTGCTTTAATAAGTTTGAATCGCGTTCATCGTCGGAAAGTTAACTTAATTTTTTTTCTTTGCAAACGTTCTTTAGTAATGACAGAAGCTGTTTGTTGCAATATTTTTGAAAGCTTTTGCAATGGCAGGAAAGAAAAAAATCCACGCAGAGTTGTATCCAAATTAGTGTTAACCGAACTCTACTGCGCATGTGCCCCAGGTGACATAGTCTCTTTGAACCACCCGCATTCGTCAAATAATCTAGTAACGGGGCACCAAACTTGGATCCCTGCGACTTGTAACACGAATTCAAACTTTAAAACTAGTTTCAATTCGTGGGGCAAGTCGCCGGGACTTCTCCATGTGATTTGTATATTGTTCGTGGAACAAGTCCTTGGGATAACAGACACAAACTATCAACCGATCAAAGAGGAAATCGGAGTGTCCCTGTGACAAGAACGCTCGTGTAAACACTATAGGGGACTTGTCCCTGAGACTAGTCCCTTCGTTTGCGCCGTGCAGGCGACTCGATGCAGAGACTAGTTCCGGTAACAAGAACCTGCGACCAGTCGCTTATTTGCGCCGACCTTTATCGGTATAAAGCGGGTGTCGTCAGGAAAGTAAGTTTTATGCATCCGCGCTGTTTTCGTTGATACTATGTGGAACAAATTTATGCTCCCGAGCTCCACACAGAATTTTTTTTGTTTGTTTTTGGTGAAAAACAGAAAACTATAGAGTATAATGTAAACAGGAGTGGCAGATCATTCCTTTCAATAGCGAAAACCTATCCCGTACAAAAATGGAGCGGCGCAAAAAGTGTTTTACTTGTGATAATATTTGTAAGCTTCTGACCCATCACAAAAGCTATCTGATACAAACCCAGGCATTAAAGAAACTAGAATAACTGATTTAACACCGATAAGGCTTAAACGTAAAGTAAAGTCAAAGCAAATTTGAACTGTTCAAGAAAGTGATTTTGATACTACGACTGTAGGCGAAATTCTTAATTGTGGAAATGTAAATGCTTGCAAATAAAAAAAATTGTGAATACGTTGTTTAAAGTGGAAGTGCAAATAGCTACATTAAGCAAGTTTAAAGGCGCTCCACTCAAATAATCGGACAATTAATACGGACAAATTAAGAACTATTTGCAGGAAGTCGTGGGTTTATCCACAACGGCAAACCAGTTTGAACGAAAAACCGACTATGGCGACACTCCAACCGCGCACCTTAACCGCGGTCAAATGAAACTGGAAAATAAATGAAATCCGTTAAAGATAATTTTTTATCTGAAAAGTTCAATACTGATAAGATTTCTGTAAGTCTGTGAGTTTACTTAGCCATTTTATGATTTCCTCAAAATATTTCACGTTTTTTAAAGTGAAGTTTGTCTCCCGTTCAAATAGTAAACATTGACGCACAGGAATGATGATCAGTCTCTACATACTTTGCTTTAAAAAACTTGAAATCTTTTGTTAAATTATAAAATGATTTTGTACACTCTTTGACTTAAAAATCTTATCAGCTTTAAGCTTTCAAAGCAAAAGCCTTATCTTTAACAGACTTGTCTTATTGTTTAGGTTTGACCGCGGTTAAACCGCGCACCACACCTGGCCGTACCTCATCCTGACCAAAACGGTGAATCGTCACTGCACTGATTAAACGCCAAAAACTCACAACCTATCAAACAATATACAACTTGTTCAATCTTAGCGTTTCAGGCCTTGGGATAAAACAAGTCCAAATCAGAACTGTTCTAGTGACTGAGGATCGATTTATGATATGAAAGAAAAATTTTGTAGGTTTAGTAGTGTCCTACAAGTAAGTAATGTAATGTAACGTAAGAGTACTAAGTAACGTTTTGCAAATAAAGAGAATTTACACTTTGATCTTGAGTATGAAAAGCCTCTTAATGAATCCTCTATGTGTAAGGTAACCTACACTTGAAACAATTACCAAACCCGCCTCTACTAAAACGGGGAATTTTGTCATAAATAGTAATTCACTAACAAATAAATACACCATGGCATCTCTACTCGATAACTTGAATAATACCACAAAAATACGCACCTTCTTTGTGTTCTAGCATTGAAATTACTGCGGATAAAATATTTACTTAGGTTCAATTAATTCCGTTGCAAAATATTACAGGAAATTTTGGTTCCAATATTTTTTTTTATTTTTTTTTATTTTTGCAAAATAACCATATTACAGGAAATCTACAGGAAATTTTTGTTCCAATTTTTTTAATTCCTTATAAACTATAGAAAAACGATGAAAATTTCGCGAATTTGAAAAATATGATAAAGCCTCTCCCAATTAAAATAGAGAAATGTCTTTTTTGTTATGAAAATGAAATATATAGATGATAAGTACACGTTGTAAATTCTCCGAAAAAAAATTCCGAGCCCCCCTCAGGAATCGAACCCACGACCTTCGGTAATATCCATAAAATCCTTAAAATCACATCGCGAATTCAAAGGATAAGTTTCAGCCCCAAATTAAAGTGCCCTTGGCCAATTTGGTCACAGCTTGGGGAGAAATGTCGTTATGAAAGATTATTTTAGCCTTATCTTGGAATCACCTTGGTCGTTAGGTACATTTCAACCCTTGAGACTGGGCTATTTTGGACCGCAAAAAAGCACTGTATTTTACTCGCCTCAAAACAGATGTTTTAAACTTACAGTCCAAAAACTACGGTAAACACTAGCTACCAAATAACAGACACACTTGACAAAGAGCCAAGCACAACTCGAAGCAGATACATGTAACAGTCCTGCACCACACGCGGGAAAACGCTGGGGAAACGAGTCTCAATTGGTTTAACCTGCAATCATACCCTCCATCCCTCCCTCCCTCCTTTTCAGTTTTCTTCCCTTCTCCCGACCGCCGACTCTTGCGCTGCCACACTTTCGCGCTCCCCGAAAAAAAGAACGCCTGATCGCAGGGTTAAATTGGTTTTGTTTTACCATTTCTTATTGGTTAAGAAAGTGGCGCGAATCTTTTCAACGAACGGAGCGAACAGTAGGGCATAAAACAGAGGAAGCACGGATTAACTTTCGACATCAAAACCGAAACTGTTCAACTATACCTGAAACAGACTACCATTATTCCTAGAGGGAACAGTACTCCGGAGAAAAGGAATAACTATTCACCTCGCCACAAAAATAGAAGATATAAGGACGCCTTCCATCTGTCAGAACTGGCCAATCAGACTGGTCGGTCCGTAAATGGAGTGAAACAATTTGAAAGACTGCTTCTTCGAATTCTTCAAAATGACAGATTCTGAGAAGGATGAGCGCTATTTTGAAGGAATTCCGAAAAGTGGCATATAAACTGTTGTTTACTAATTGATGCATTCCCTTATCGAAATGATCTATCTGGCCTGCCAGCTCTCGCAAATGGAAATCGCCTTAAATTACCTATAACAATTAAGGTTTGCCATCTTTCTGTTCTTTCAAAATTAATGATCCTGACGGTACTAAAGACAAGCGTCACATACAAACACTGTAGAATGTAAAAGCTAATTTTTAAATTAAAATTATTTAAATTATTAAAATAGGTAAAAGAACATCGCAGTTACCACGGAAACACAGCTAAATCAGCTGCCAAGAGAGAGAACCAGTGAAACAAATTCGAACCCAGGACCTCTGTGATGCAGGTGCAGTTTTTCTGCCAACTTGGCTACGGCAGTCCGTAAGCGACCACCCAAAATGCCAATATTTAGAAGATTGAGTAGTCGCTTACGGGAATCAAACCGGAGGGGTCTCTACCGAGAACAGGTTTCACACATCTCGTTATTAGAAGAGATTTTATCGCATACATTTTCCAAGTTAGAATACGAGCTATGTAAGGTTGTCACTGAAAGTTCCTCGTAACCTCTGAGTAGCGTAGTACATACAGCGGACATGAAGATTATACCATGTGTCAAGTGTTCGCTTACAAGAGATTAAAAACAATGAAAAATATGCCTTCACCTCAAAAATGGGGACGCGGTCGCTTACGTGAGGTGGCCGTTTACAAGAGGTTCCAACTATAAGGCTTTGATTGGGAAAAATTTATTGTTTTGGACTGAGGTGGTCGCTTATGGGAGGCGGTCGCACATGGAAGTTCGACTGTATTTCTCCGACAAAAAACTACTCCGGATGCCAAAGGTTTTTCTTGCTCGGTTTCCGGTGCCGTTTGAAGTCTCCTTCTGTCTTTATTATGACTCTCCCGAAAAACCGACCCCAAGCCCTAGCGGCGCGCGAGAAAAAAACCTCTGGTATCCAGGGTAACTGGGAGCTGATCATTCCGTAAGTTTTCGTGAATAATTAATGTGAAAAACATGAAAACTGCGGATGAAAGATTTAATAGTACACAGGTCGAGCAGCATGAATAAATGATATTTCGTTTATTTCTAATTCAAATATAAATTTCACTGTTATTCTCAATGTTTCTTGGTAACTCGAGATAACTGACAGGAGTGTCGAAGGTCGTCATTCTTGCACGCGGTAAGATATTTTTCACGAAGAAAACGTTTTTCCCTCCCTGCGGCATTAGTAATGAGCGATACCACACCATTTATACGAGATATTGACTGGGGTAGGACCATTAGCCGTAAGGATGCAAAAGAAAAGAGCTTGCTTGAGGGGCGGCCGGAACTAAGGCACAGCAATCGGACAAAGCGATGAGTTGGTACTTGTCCTTGAGAGTGGAACGATGTGAATTCCGTCTTTGTATTGGTGGGCCTTGGACCACTTGATACGGAGCAAGCAACCGAAGCCGGTGAATTTAATTTGATGTCGTCTTGTGAGATGCCGGTCGCCGTCAAATGTCGAGGCCGTGGGTGACACTAGGTTTGTCTTTCGTAAAAAGGAGAGGAACGCCGTTATGAAAAGAGCCAAAGTCAACTGAAGGAGTGAGATATTAACTTGAATTCTAAGAGACGACAGATGGAAAGCAAAAAGCCAGGCATGATTGGATACTTTTGACGGATTGCTGTTCCTAACATACGCTCCCATACGTTTTCAAATCTAGTAATTAAACGCGTAGACGAACTTTGCTTATAGTGAAGTTGCAGACGAATAGCGTTGGGGTCAGTGACGCAACTCTACTTTCGACAGGTCAAAAAAGCAGCATATGCGGAGATAGTTGATAGCGCCGAAGGCTAGGAGGGCCACCAAAGAGAGAACGTGTCGCAGAAACGATCAAAGGAATTCCATTGAAATCGCAGGTTCTGTATTGTTCCTTGAGCATAAGCTTGCCTGGGCTTGGATCCCTGACACAAGATGGCCGGTAGCTGGGAATGTGGCAATATCCTAATGAGAGGGTCGCTGTCAGCGGAGAGGATGCCTGAGAAGGGACTAGACTAAAGGTCGATTTCGAAGTCAAACAGTTGTGTAGGACAGAACATATAAGAGGCGTGGAAGTACGGTACATTGGGATATATCAGGAGCCGGGAAAATCAATGGAACTAACTGACTCACTGAAATCGCGCTATCGCTCCAAAAGCCACAAAGGACAACAGACAAAGGAGTTCAGGTTGCGATATTTTTATTAAAAGTTCGTTGGTATTTTTAAATTGAAGTAGGAATCATTTTTTTTTCCGTGTTAATTTTCCCATACAAATGATCACAAATCCTTATAATTTCGCTGTTGCGCAATGCTCGCCGTGACGCTCAAATTGCAACACTCACGCAAAGGTCACGGCCTGTATCTCTCATGGAGCTTGGGTTACCTGTGGCACACTTGACTGGCCGGCCATGGGGAGGATGCTATTGACGTTATGTTATCGCATTGGAAAATGATGCGTTGGCCGCAGAGAAAGGCACCCCAAAGCTTGAGGGTGACCATGATACAGAAGTCAGGAGCTCCAAGATGTTGATGTTATGTCCATAGCGGTGGAGATTAGCATCCGGAAAATGGGGTGTGGAAGTACAGTCCGTTAAAATAGCCTCTGGTACCGGTTACTGCAGGGGTCAGTAGAACAGAAAAAAGCGGTCATCGAGCCAGGACGAAGTTTTGATGATAGACACACCATTGTAGAGTGATATAGAAAATGGCAGCACCAACTCAGGTCTGATGTATCAATGGCGGGCAGTGGGCACATTTTAGACGTCTTGTGTAAGAGAAAACTGTCCTAAAGGTTCGTCATCGAAACTCGAGCGGGGCAAACGCAGGCGGTGACAAAAGACAAAAACGGCGAGCAACGACTGCAGATCATGACGAGAGAAGTGACCGACGTGAACCAAAGCCGAACGGGGATGAAACAGTTCCTGAAGTCTTTCGGAGGTCACAGAAATGCCAAGTTTGGTCAGTTGTGGTTTAGCGGTCGAACCACCACGACCATCTACCTCCCCATAACACTAACTTCACTAGTCTACGGTAACCATGTTACCTCATGTTCTTTTGTCCTAACATATCCATGCACAAGAATAATCTTGCTAACATCTCCCAATGTCCCGTTGTAAAACAGAGAGGTTTAGTTTTCTAACTGTTTTGTTCAGTTGTTTCTTTTGTTCTACAGTTGTACAGGGGCGGAATGCTCAGCGACAAAATTGTATCTCACAACTGAGTCCCACAGGCGGAAAAGTGTCGTTTCATTTGGCTCCTTTACCCTAAGGTTTTCAAGCAACAATAAATAAATAATTAATTAAAGCGTATTGGTAATAATACAAAGGGCGGGGAAAGGGATTAATTACGTTGCAGTGATAAATTAGGTTGAATTTGGGCGTCAATTTTTTCAACACGCATCACACTCCGTAAACCCTTTGATCAGGAGACTGAACAGCAAATAGGTATCCCCATGAGAACGAAATTACGTGCCAAAAGTAAATCTAGAAAAAACACAAAAAATAATTAGCCTGAAAACGTACTTTACTTTCATGAGTTCACTTCTCACTTCTGTCTTCCCCCTCCCTCTCATCCCCCCACCCCACTCCCCACCTGTCACCCACCCCACATCTAATGTCATCCAACAAAGCGGCTTTGTTCATTCAGTCTGTCTGTTACCATGCAAACAACAGATTGGGTCTTTCTTAGAAATCTCGTGACTTTGTAGATCACCTCAGACTGTAGACTGCGGGGTTGATTTTCATTTCAGTGTTCGCAATTCTGTATTTGGAAAGATCCGCGTTCAGAATAATCTGTGGTTTAAACAGCGCGAAGACGTTGTCCTTAATTCCAAAACAGGTTTCAGTTGTACGAGCTACTTCTGCTACTTCCCGTTTCGCTTACAGAAACGGCCTGACTGCAGGTATGTCTCTTTAATCGACTTTATTTCCTTTTCTAGATACTATCTCCTTATTCACAAATCATGTCATTCTTCTTCCCAGTCCCTGATGATAATATTTATTCATTAACACTTAAATGCTGAAGGAATTTAAGATCAGAAGCGTTCTGACATGATTTCAGACGACGATCGCGTGAGTCGCGCCGCTTGTGATCACGAACACACGCAAACGGAAATATTTCTCATTAGTACCTCGCAAAGCAAGTCGAAGACTTAAGCATACCTCAGCCATGACGGTACAAATAATATGCGATGATTTCAAATGAATTTTATTAATATTTCAGAGTTTATCAAGTCAGATTAAAAGGTTTCCACTCCAATCCATGGTCGACTGACTTCAGCTTGTGGGGCGTCTCCGTGATCTGTGATCAGTATTGCGAGATCTCAGGTTTGTTTCATCTTGATACCGATCTTGGACATGCATAGCTCATACCTTCAGTACACAAGCGTTCCCAATATTGCAGCTTTCTCCGATTACTTCAGTTGTAGCAGCTATGAACAGAACTCAATTATTGTTTATTATTGACCATTATTAGTAAACACATTTCAGAGAAGAATCGTGAAATTGCAGCTCATTTGCATTCACAAAAATTAAAATCTGTTTGGTGTCTTGAGACCTTTGCAATACCTGTTCAACTTCTGATAAAATTCAGAGTGATTTAGTCTTTCATTGTGGTTGCTGGTAACGTTTCCCTTGGGGGCTAATCCGAGATGGCAGTTATGTGTCCTGAAATGTACTGATCAGATGCATGTACGCATCATTGGGCAGGTTTCGTGTTAGGAAAAGACAACAACAGAAGGAAATGACTCCAATTTTAAGTCATTCGCTTGTCTTGGTGTCAAATAATCATATCGTAGCAAAAATTAAAAACAACTAATCCCTGTTCTGAAATATCCACACCAACCTTCACTCGGCTTTAGATGAAACTTGAACTATTCCTCCAGACTCAAGCTTAATAAGCTTCATTAATACATCTAAGCCTCCATTTAATTACCATTTGATATTTCGGATATTTCAGCAGTTATATCTTAAAGTTAACGTTTTAAATCAAAATTGGCTAAATCCAACAAGGATGTTTATATTTTAATAGCTTTTGTGTTTGTCTATACGAGGCACTGATAATTTAAATTATTAAAGAGCATCGATTAACTAGCTTTCACTAATGAAATGTCTCTATTCCAACAGATATTTGCAGCTTTCCGAAGAGTTCAGGATAAATCCAAATAAAATTCAAACGTAAGCAAAAGCAATTGAGATTTAAATTTCTTAAGGCAGTTTTACAGTATTAGGCAGTTTAAGTAGAAGGAAAACGAAGATTCACCCTGTGTGCTCTAAAAGTGAAACCTAATTGTTTGAAATATGATGTTCAAGATATCCATTGACAAAGGAATACATTACAGCAATGAGAAGTACTTAAAGTTAAATACTGGCAATATTTATTTGAATGGCCACACTGAGGAATTTGATGCACAGACTCAAAACTTGAACCACTTTTTGCATCAAAATAAACAACATCACAAACCACTGCTCAGTAGCCTTTTCTTGAATGACACTTAAGGATTTCCTCCACAAATTCAAAGGTTTGTACCACCTTGAACTTCATTATAAACAGCATCACAGAAAAGCACTGCTCAGAAGCTATCACTTGAATTGTCATTCTGAAGGATTTTCTCCACACTCAAAAGCTAGAACCATTCAGTGCAACACAGTTGAAGATCTACATCTATTTTTGTAGAAGTGGATCCTCCACACCTCCACCCAACACCATTAGTTTGAATTACCACCTTAAACATCATGATAAACAGCATTACAGAACAGCACTGCTCAGAAGCTGTCTTGAATCCATGGTCATACTCAAGGATTTTCCCGACATACTTAAAAGTTAGAACCATTCAGTATGGCAATAATAATTATAGCTTACAGTGCGACTGCTATTACCGGGGTCACTTAAAAATGGCCAATCCAATCACACTATGAATAGTGAATAATTCCAAAATTTGGGGTTTTAACAGTTGTTTTCTGTGTACTCGTGATTGGTTCAATCTGCTTTGGTTAAAATTCATTGTTCTTGTCCTGCAATCTGCTTGGCCAGTTTTGTTAAAGTTACCCCGGTAACAGTAGTCGCACTTTAAGATCCACACCTATTTTAACAGAAGTGTTAATCCCACCCTGTAGAGTAGTTCATTCAAGATTAAAGGTTTGAGCCGCCTTGTGGAAAATTTAACTCCATTCCTGAGAAAAGCACTTTTCCCTCAGTGGAAGGGAAGTAAATGTCATCCTCCTTTCGGATATCCTCCAAATTCTCAAATGTTTGAACCACCTTGTTCATCATGAAAATGACTCCACACTGTTCCTTAGATATCCCTTGAGTGATTTCAGAAAACATATAAAAGGGGAGAATATAATATATCATATCATGACCTTTGTTTGTATTGGGATGTTTCACGAGAGATGGTTTCCTTACCAAATCCCACACCAGGTTAAAAGTTAACCTCCATGGCAACTGCAACAGCATCTACCAAGGAGACAACAAACTATGCTCGGTTGTGTCGTCTGTTGGTGGATATCGGTACCCAGGCACTGAGAGACCAATTCAATACCATCCATTTACCAGCAAATATACAAGCTGTCCTGGCAGCAAACAAAGCTTCATTGTTGACACTGAAAGGAAGGAAGATAATCAACCCAACACAGTGGGGCAAACTCTTTCCTGCCATCCCATCTTCTGTTTCATCAGCTGTTTTTGACACCACTCTGTTGATGGTCCTGTTGCGGAACATTTGTGGTCTAGCTGCTCCCGCATCAGGCTGGGACGCCCTTCCTCCCTCAACAGACATTAGTCTTGAAGCAGACATCGCTCGCATAAAGTACCTCAGAAACACTGTTTATGCTCACGCCGAGTGTGCTTCTCTTGATGATACAACATTTAACAAATATTGGAGTGAGATCAGGGACACTCTGGTGCGGCTGGGAGGAGTTGCCTATAAAACAGCTGTTGACAATCTTGAAACAGAATGTATGGATCCTTTTATGGAGGAACATTACAAGGAGCTTCTCCGTCAGTGGAAAAATGACGAAGACAACATAAAAGATGAGTTGAAAGGAATCGGCACCGGCATAAAAAACCTCACAAAAAAGATTGATGACTTGGTAGAATCCACTGTGTCTTCAAAGAAGGAAACATGTGCCGAAGGTGAATTGTTGCATTGTCATGTAAACACAACAACATGTAACCTAAGCACCACCCCCCCCCCCCCCCCCGCCCTTTAAAGCATTACACCTAACTAAGACCCTTGATACTGTAACATAAACTATGGCTTGTGTAAAGGAATTAGGATATCAATAAATAATTGATATGAATCATAATTTACACAAACCATAGTTCGTGTTACAAGGGTCTTGGGGGTGATGCTTTAAGGGGGGGGGGGGGGGGGTGCTTCTGTGATCCTCTCAATTTCCAGCATGGCTGGGCAGAAAGGTTTCGCTCTTTGTCACTGAGATCATTACATTGCGGAACCCACACAGCGTAATGACCTAACAGAGGAAATCGATTGCATCCAGCGTAATAAATCTCACAAGTAAATTTAAACTCTAGCTTTCTCCTCGGGAAATCATTTAAAATCCAACTAGAAATACCAATCAATTTACAACAACAAATGTCCCATCTGTGCATGATCAAAGTTTCTCAGACAAGCACAACTGAATAATCCACACACAATCCACAAACAAACTCAGCACATTCTATAAAAACAAATGGCAATAATAACATTAATCTACAATTAAGTTTTGAAGAGTATCTTCGATTTAAAACTGAACACTCCCTTTCAACTGTCACAAAAATGTACGGCAAGGGAGGGAACTGACTGCCCCTCAACCAACCCCCTGTCCCTCCTTGCTCTTTCCTGTTTATTTACCCTTTTTAAAAGCACACAAAAGGTAATTGTGTTGCATTACGATTAGGAAGTAAAGTAGAATGGTATTTAACTTTTTGCATTCAACTGCGAGATAGGTTTTAGCATATATGAACGTAAGTTTTCTGCGACTTGCATTTAACAAGGCAATACCTACCTTATCAAACAGTTCTTTAACGTAATTTCATTAGCTCAAGCTGTCAGGCCACCTTGTTATTGCACCAATTTTGTGGATCTTTTTTAGAAAAGCACAATGACTGGGCAACTCAACCAAACAGTAGCCTCCTGAATAATTTACTCAACATCTGCAATATTTGAGAGAACTGTTTTATGAGCGTTAATCAGAAAAGGCTCATGGATATTCTTAATTTTATCCAGTGAGGATTCCCATCTTGATCCCACCATAGGGTTGTGTGAAATGATTTACAAGTTTGAGTGTATACAATATGCGAGCCAGCGAGGCATGCGAGCCATGGCGAGGCATGCGAGGCAGACGTGCGAGGCATGAACAAAACATGCGAGGCATGCGAGGCATGAACAACCCCCAACATAAATGCTAACCGTTAAGCTAACCGGGGAGCTATTTAAGCTAACCCGAGTGCTTTTTAGTCTAACCGGAGTGCTTTTTAGGCTAACCGAAGTGTTTTTTAGGCTAACCTGAGTGCCTCGCACGTCTGCCTCGCATGCCTCACATGCCTCGCTGGCTCGCAGATTGTGCATCCCCTACAAGTTTCTGTGATGAATATTTTATACATGATCATGCATAATAAAAAAATTTTCCAGGGAAGGGGGGGGGGGGGGGGTTAGGGGCAAAATCCCATGCATTCCCTTAATTAATGAGAGCATAGCCTCTTCAGGTACCAGATTCCATTACTATCCCTCGATGAACATTTCAATCAATACATAATATCGCGTTCTGCTCCTCGATTACAGGACTCAACCCATGTCATGAATTATATCTAACAAAAGTACAGCACACGTTTACACAAATCCATGCATTGTACCATAATCAGAAACTTAATTTCAGTCATTAACTAACAAAGTTGAAAAGTAAAGTAGAACAATGTTATTATAATTGCTTCGCCCTTGAAGTGTCTACATAGCTTTTTATGCAGTCAGTGTGGTATTTAATCATCTTAGTGTCGTAATTGGACCAAAGTAATCACTGTGACCTGTCGCAACAAAATTATTAAAATAGCATAAGCTATCAAAACATCATTTTCTTTTTCCTTAAAGCTCAGCCAGGGATATTGGAATAGCTGGAATCATGGAATATGTTACTTCACTTCTCTTGTTGAGAAGGTTTATTCGAGGACTGTCAGCTGTTTTGCAGTGTCAATACCAAAAACAAAATAATCATGAAACCTCAAAGCAAATACAAGAAAATGGAGCCAAGGTCGTGAAAACGCAACCAAACAACTCATATTTGGTTTTGGCTCTAATTCTTATTGGTTTGTGTTTGTTGGTTTTTGTATTCTTTCTAAAAAGAATACACAAATTTTGCTCAATTCCAGCTTCTTGCCCATTCCATTCCCAATGTCCAAATATAGTTATCAAATCCTATTCTCAGTGCACTGAATCCCATTTTTCAAGGGAAAAAAAGTACATGTAGATCCCAGTTCTCATTTTATCCTGTCAGAACCCTGTTTAGAATTAACAATATTAACAGCATTAACATAAGGACGATTACCAGCCGCTGTTTGGAAAATGAGCCTCCGCTCATCAGCCTCTTCTCAGACAATCTTGTATCTAGAGTTTTCTAAGGCGCTTTGGCCAGCAGTCGGTCGCCAGGGGAGACTCTGGGGAACTGTAATTTTATTACCGCAGGGTTTCTGCCGTAAAACAATACAAGCGATTTACAGGACAGCCAATAAAAAAAATAGCTTTTTATAGTTCCCCAGGGTCTCTCCTCGCGACCAACCGCTGGCCAAGGAGCCTGAGGATTCTCGGTACGAGACTGCCTCTCAAGAAGGAAAACGAGACTTGAGGGAACAGCGGAAATCAAGCCTAGTATTAACATGACTTTACTTACCCCTTTCATACTCAATCTACTTAAGGTAAAATCCTCAACCTTGAGATGCCATTTGATACCTCTTTGCTGTGCCGAGAGAAACATCACGAGAGTGAACTTCTTAACTTGTTCTGTCAACAATGTAAAGTCTGCATCTGTGACAAGTGTGGGCAGACGCGTCACAGTCATCACACCAAAGTAGATATCGAGCAAGCCGCCAAGGAATGCAAAGTTAACATAGAAGAGATTACAGAAGAAATGAAGAAAGAAGTTGCTGATTTCGAGTTACAAGTAGAAAGGTCTAAAGAAAAAACGAGGAAAAGCAGAGAAGAAATTGCCGCAGCTCGAAACAAAGCATTAACATCTCTTGAGGAACTAATGCGAGTTTTGAAAGAATATGAAACAACCACGATGAGCAAGTTAGATGTTATTGAGCAAACAGAATTAAGAGGTAACGCAACGCAGTTGGAACACTTTCAGACTTCCATCGACCAGTTACAAAAATCCGTGGAGTATTGCGAGGCTATCTTACAAAGAAACAAAAGCATTGAAATCCTGCAAGTGCATCAAACTCTCGTCGAGCGGTGTAGGGAACTTCTAACCGTTGAGAAACTGAACATGAACAAGCCGCTTCATATAACACTACATGCAAGGTACGAAATAAATGAAGATCTTGTTGAGACTCTGAGATGCGCTGTTCCTGGTCGACTTGTTGTTAGTAACACGGATCATTTGCAGTCAGTAGCAGAAGGAAAAGGCTTGAAAGAAGCAGACGTCGAAAGTGAAGCTGAGTTTCTTATAACAACAAAAGATTCCAACCAAAAGCAGTGTTACGATGAAGATGATCTGATTATTGTGAAAGTAGTGACACCATCAGGAGATAAACTAAATAACGAAATCACTCACCTCAAAGATGGTGAACACAGGGTCACCTACACACCAGATTGTGTGGGTACACATGACGTGGTAATTGGAGTTAACGGTCAGCCGCTGACTGGTAGTCCATGGAGTCTCCATGTGTCTCCACATCATTACAGGTCCTTGTTCTCGTTTGGGTCATACGGGGAAGCACAAGGACAGTTTGATCGTCCCTATGACATTGCAATAGATGAGAACACAGGAAACATTGCAGTCGCTGATTATAATAACAATAGGGTGCAGCTGTTTAATTCAGAAGGCCAACATTTAAGCACTGTTAGTCATAAAGAAATAATTAAGCCCACTTCTGTGGCATTCACCAGGTCTAGTGATCTAATAGTCATTGCTTCTAAGAAGATTTTTCGTCTTGACGAAAGAAGACTATTGGTTACAAAGATCACCAACAAACACCTGAAGGGACCAGTCCACTTGACTATTGCACGCGATGGACGCATGGCGGTGTGTGACTGGGGTGACAATACAGTGAAGGTCCTGTCCCCTGACGGTACACAGCTGTTACTTACCATCAGTGATCCAGACCGTGCGCCACCGATGTACGCTATTTCTCATCAGGACATATTTGTTGTCTCCTGTTTCAGGAGAGATAATGTGAAGGTATTCAGCGACGATGGATTGTTTCTATATAAAATCGACACACTGGGGTCTGGTGACGGACAGCTGGATTATCCTATTCGCCTCGCTGTTGACAGGTTTTCAAACCTGGTGGTGTGCGACTCTAATAACAGCAGAATTCCAATTTTAACCCTTGATGGCAAACTTGTCAGCAAAATACAAGGTCACCACACTGGTCTTGTTTATCCGTATTCTGTTGCTGTGTCACCCACTGGGCAGCTGTGTATTACTGACGTGAGAAAACACTGTGTTCATGTGTTCAAGTAGAGGGGTTTGATTTTAATGAATTCAAAATAGCAATGCTTCTACTTTAAAACATAGCATAGTATTGTGGCCATCAGTGCCATAGCATTTTTTTTGCGTGTATTCCAGTATTTTGGGCCTATTTTTTTTTTCTTTTTTTTTTTTTTTTATTAAGAAACATTTTGATATTTTTTGCCTTTTTTAATTTTTATTTACTTTTTTACATATTTTTTTTTCTGTTCGTTTTATTTTAATTTCTTTCTTTTGTCTTTATTATTCGTTTTTTATTGTAATTTATTTTGTCTTTGCGGCCCAGGGGCCCGTTTCTCGAAAGTCCCGGTAACTTCCCGGGTCCTATAAGTGTCTTTGGTGATAACTGTTTCTTAACAGAGGTCAATTTTTGTTAGCTTTGAATACTAAATTTTAAAATCTTATAATTCGATGAAAACTTTGGCCAAGTATCATGTCTGTATTCACTGTGTAATTCAGCGAAAAAAATATTTACAAATATACTTCTCGGGCCCGGTAAGTTACCGGGACTTTCGAGAAACAGGCCCCAGAGGTCCGTTTCTCGAAAGTCCCGGTAACTTGCCGGGCACGATAAGCCTGTATTTTTAAATGTATTTTCACCGATTACAAAGTGGCTACAGACATGGTACTTGGCCAATGTTTTCATAGAATTACAAGACTTTAAAATTTAGTATTCAATGCTAACATAAATTGACTTCTGTTAAGAAACATTTATCATCAAAGACACTTATAGGACCCGGTAAGTTACCGGGACTTTCGATAAACGGGCCCCTGGAGTGTCATAGACCAAGATGCATGACGCACAAGTAAAAGTAATACGCATATTTGGTTTTTTATAATCTGAGCTGATGAGATAATTTGGCCGGTCATTCATAACGAGATTCGAGAGTTGACATTTCTTAATAAGTAATATGCTCTTCTTCTTCTTGAGTTGTTAACAAAGCGAGGCCATCATCAAATTCGGTAAAACGATAGATAATTGATTGTTGTTTATAGAAAGACTCTTGCGGTTTTTTACTATACAAAGAACTAATTTTACGGTGAATATCGCGGCTTATTCGTTATCATTATTTGCACTTAATACGAACAGCACTAGTATAGCTGTAGTTTGATAATAAGCGAGCGGGGCCAGTAAAATGGCTTTCACTGAGCAAAAACCAATGCAACTCAATCATTGCATCCATCCTTGTATATAACAAAAAAATATTAATTTTAATTATTTGTTGTCGTCAAAACTTTTACAGTATCTAAATACTTCTGACGTTATTCGTTTAAACTACATTTTAATGTTGTCACAAACGAAGGAGATAAGTCACAGGAACAAGTCGCAGGGACAAAGTCCCTTAAAGTGCCCCTGGGACGAAAATTTCATTTTTCAGCTCTTTACATTTTCGTGTAGAATATGACCTTCTTACTCATGTTACCAAATTTCAATCCTTTACGGCGATTGGAAATTACAGGAAGTGACGTCATTGGCTCAACACGAAAAATTCCACATGGCTAATTTTCATATGGATTCTACTTCATAAACTGTATTCTGCTGTTGCGAACTAAATAACAGCAGAATACAGTTTATGAAGTAGAATCCGTATGAAAATTAGCCATGTGGAATTTTTCGTGTTCAGCCAATGACGTCTCTTCCTGTAATTTGAGCCTTAACTTCCGGAACAAGGTCAAGTAATAGCGGCCGTGAAATCTCGAATAAAAAGCTAAAAAAAAAAAACTTCCAATCGCCGTAAAGGATTGAAATTTGGTAACATGAGTAAGAAGGTCATATTCTACACGAAAATTCAAAAAGCTGGAAAATGAAATTTTCGTCCCAGGGGCACTTTAAACTACCCGCATTCGTCAAATAATCTAGTCACGGGGCACCAAACTTGGATCCCTGCGACTTTTACCACGAATTCAAACTTTCAAGCTGGTTTCAAATTGTGAGACAAGTCGCGAGGACTTCTTCATTTGATTTGCATTTTGTTCGTGGAACAAGTCCTTGGGACAACAGACACAAACCATCAACCAATCAAAGAAGAAAACGGAGTGTCCCTGTGACAAGAGCGCTCGTGTAAACACTATAGGGGACTTGTCCCTGAGACTAGTCCCTTCGTATAGAGTATAATGTAAACAGGAGTGGCAGAACATTCCGTTTCAATAACAAAAACCTATCCCGTACAAAAATAGAACGGCCTAAAAAGTGTTTTACTCGTAATATTTGTAAGCTGCTGTGCCAGCACAAAAGCTACCTTAAACAACCCCAGGCATTAAAGAAAGTAGAATAACTGATTAACGCTGGTACGGCTTCAAGAAAAATCAAAGCCACAATTTGAACTGTTCAAGAAAGAAGTTTTGATACTAGATCTGTAGGCGAAATCCTTAATTGTGGCAATGTAAATGTCTACAAATAAAAACATGATGTAAATACTTTGTTTATAGTGGAAGTGCAATTAGCTACATCAAGCAAGTTTAAAGGCGCTCCATTCAAATAATCACACAATTAAAGAATGACTGTACAACAAATTATTTGCGCTGTTTATTACGCTGTAAATTGTCGATCTTAAGTATTGAGCCTTTGGATGACATTGCAGCGTATGACCATTGAAATGAAAGCTACTGAGCAGTACTTTGCTGCTATGGTTATCGTTTCGATGTGAAGTTGCACTGACATTTTGAAAAGAAGTTATCGGAGTGGGTGAAGGCTGAAATTGAAGGGTTATGCACTTTGCCAGAATTGCCATACAGTAAAATGCTGCTCAGTTGCCATACAATATTGAGAGAGATTAAGGATTATGTTTATGAAAAACGGCAAAAATGACCACGTGACCAAGACTGTCCTACGTTTGCCTGGCACTCGCTGTTTTCCGTTTTTAAGTAAAGTTGAGTAGTTTCGTGATAGTATCAAATGCCAGAATTATTTTGCACTATTCTCATTTATTTACCAATTCGTTTGAGGAAACGTAAATGCGAACCTGTTTCCCGTTTGCCGCGTAAACCCGATTCTAAATTTCTCTAGTAGCTTTAATTTCAATTTCGTTCACAGAATCGACACTTTGAAATAAGAACTAGTGGCAGGCGGCCGTGTTTTTATCCACAACAAACCTAATAAGCGGTTTGAACGAAAACGGACTGTGGCGACACCCCGACCGCGCACCTTAACCGCGGACAAATGAAACAAATATAAAAAAAAAATTAATAATAATAATAATAGTAATAATAATAATAATAATAATAATAATAATAATAATAATAATAATAATACTAATACTAATACTAAAACCAATAATAATAATAATAGTAATAATAAAAAGATATTGGTTTTTACTCGGATAGCTCAAAGCTGATAAGATTTCTGTAAATCTTTGAGTTAACTACTGAAGTCTGAAGTCCCTTCTCGGCCACGGTAGGTCACTTAATCATTCTGTGATTTTATTAAAAAATGTTTCACGTTTCTTAAAGTGAAGTGTAAAACGTATTGAAACTTAAAACACACACGGGGCCAATCAGTTTCCACGTAATTCAGTTTAAAAAAAAAACTTGAAACCTTTTTAGTAAGTCAGAAAATGACTTTGTTCACTCCTTGCCTCAAAAAAAATATCAGCTTTAAGGCTTGTTTTCACTAGGATATAAGCATAAGCATAATGATAAGCAAGTGAGAACACTAGCCACATGAGCATAAGAACAGACGCACGCGCAGAAAACCATTTCTTGACGGAATTCTCGATACCAGCTCCCCTCAATGTTAAGCAAGATGGCGGGCGAAACGGTTGACTGCCTTGTGCTTGTGTTGTCCCCGTTCTCACTGTTGAAAATGGCGACATAACATCACAGAAGCACAGGCACGAAGAATGAACGTGTTCTGATGTAGCACGTGATAAAAACGGCGTTTATGCTTCTGCTTCTGCTTATCTCCTAGTGAAAACCAGGAAAAGCCTTATCTTTAAACAGACTTTTACCGCATACGTTTGACCTCGGTTAAACCGCGCAAAACACCTGGTCTCATCCCAGTCCCTCGCCCTGAGCATCCCTTGGCGCCAAAATAATAGTTAGAATAAACAGTAAATAGTCACAGCACTAATTAAACATCAAATTCTCACAAATGCCAACGCATTGAACAAATACGGAGAATTGACGCTTTGATCTTGAGTATGAATCCTCTACGTGTAACCTGACCTGCACTTTAAATAATTATTAAAACCGCCTCTGCTACAACGGGGAATTTTGTCATAAATAGTAATTCATTAACAAATGAATGCAATTGAACATGGTATCTCTACTTGATAAATTGAATAATACCACCAAATAGGCACCTTCTTTGCATTCCAAAAATATTTACCCGGGTTCAATTACTTTCGCTGCAAAATAAATAATAATGATAAAGAAGTTTAATTCCACCATCATCGCAGTTAATCTGAATTACAATGTGGTTACAATTGTACAACTATAAGAATTACATACTGTTAATCAATCAATGAGGGACTGGGTTACAATAAGTTTCATATCAAAATTACAAATAAATTCATACTTATGCAAGTTAAAAATTTGGTATAAAGTCTAAAAATCTAAAGATCGTTGAAAGCTAAAATAGTGCTTGGGAAAAAACTATGGCGCAATCTTTCTGTCCTGCATTTAATTAATGTATATTTATTAGCGCTTCTCGTTTGATAGTGATGCATGTGCTCTCTCGTTACTGGAAGATGTTTAACAAGAGGTCCTCCTCTTGAGATCTTTTCAAGAGTTTTAACACAAAGTTCACTACGTCGTTCGTCTAATGTTCTTAAATTTAGGAAGTGAAGAGCTTCTGAGTAGGAAAGCGCGGGAACTATGATTTTGAACGCACGTTTCTGTATGCGTTCTAACTCTTGTGAGAGGTAGGAGGGAAGAGCGTGGTGCCATACTACACAGCAATATTCTAGTAAGGATCGTATCAGGGCGGAATAGATAGAAATTAGATCATTAATCTCAACGCCCCCTCGACGGAGTACTCGGAGTATATGAAGGCGTTTAGAAGCCTTGGTGACAATAGATTCGATGTGATTGTTCCATTTTAAATTATTCTGAATGACCAGACCAAGTACTTTATGCGAGGTTACAAGCTCTAATTGTTGATCATCGATCTTCAAATGAGGGAGTTCTATGGGATCCTTTAGGAAGCAAATCCGCATTTTTTAGCGTTAAGTTTCATCCAGTTACTGGAGCTCCAAGAGGCGATGGTATCGAGACTAGCTTGGATAGTTGAGTTGCTATTTCTTACAAGCCCTTCAGACAACGATACGTCATCGACATACTTCCAAGTGCAAGATTCGGGATCTGGGATATTCAAATTGTTGATCATTACCAGGAACAATATTGGGCCGAGTTTTGTTCCTTAGGGAACGCCGGCGGTTATTGGGAGCCAGTCAGAGATCGAGCCAGCCAGCTTAACGCGTTGTCGGCGGTTAGTCAGAAAACTTATAATCCACGGTATTAAAGATGTGCGAACGCCTAAGACCAGAAGCTTTTCTATTAGTACATTGTGCCCAATGCGATCGAAAGCTTTAGAGAAGTCGAGAAAGCAAAGGCGGAGATGTCGTCCGGGTGAGTCGAGATACGTAAGCCAGTTGTGAATCATGTCAAGTAGACAAAACGTTGTGGAAGTTCCTTTCAGACATCCAAACTGATTTGGGTCGATTTTGTCCTTGACATCGTCGATTAACCATTTGACCACGAAATCTTCAAGAACTTTGGCCAAACAAGGAGTCAACGAGATAGGTCTGAAGTCGCCCTCGTCCATAGGTGATTGTATTTTTGGGATGGGTGTTACATTAGATTCTTTCCAGACTGCAGGTACAATACCGGATCGGAGTGATGTATTGAAGATAGTGGTGATGGGTTCAGCCAGTTCATATGCGAACTCTTTAACTATGCGACACGGTACGTTATCTGGACCGTGGGCCTTTGAAGGTTTGATGGCGAGCAGCTTCTTGCAGACTCTTGCAGACTACAGGAAGTTTTCGGTTCCAATTTTATAATTTCTCGACGTTAAAAAACGATGTCAGTTTCGCGAATTTGAAAAATATGCTAAAGCCTTACGCAATAAAGGAACGTCTTTTTATTTTTAATTACAAAAATCAAGATAAGCGCATAGATTTGGTGTCGCGAAATTTTCCTGTGCATCTGAACGAGACTTACTCAGGTTAATTTTCACAGCAATCAAACTGTTTCTCTACTACCCCCTGGAGAATCCAGAATCCCTTCAAGGTCGTTATCCTGAAGGGCTGAGAGCTGGCCATTCTTTATGCACCTTTTGAAAGGAACATATCATGTAAGATTCATAGAGCTGACACAGTTGTGAGTAATAAAACCACACTGTGAATTCAAACGATATGAAACAGCACGAAAGTGCCAATTTAGCAGTGGAGATCCAGAGTCTGATCAAGAGAGAAGTGGTTTGATTCAATCCCGTCTTGGGGTATTGTGGTCACAGTTTGGGGAGAAATAGCATTATGAGAGATCATTTCAGCCCAATCTTGGAATTATTTTAGTTGTGTACATTTCAACCCTTGAGATTGAGCTAGTGTTTGGCTCTCAAAGGAGAACTGTATTTACCCACCCAATCTGCACTAATTCTGAGGCCAATTTTTAAAGTGCAAAAACCAAAATAAACAGTAGTCAATTACATAAAAAAAAGTTTTTTCCTGCCTTTATAACGACTGAATAACGACTGAAACTTGACCAAGATCCAATCTTCTTATCTAACACCGATTTCGGTTCTTGAGCCTAAAACTTGCGCGAATACCGATTATTCTTATTTGCTATTTCGTCTCGAATTCTACCCACTGCCATGCCTAGCCCTGCTTTCAGTTTATCGATTAAAGTAGTAGCTAATAAGTTATACAACCTGTCAATTTCGAAGAAACTCGAGTAATAATGTACATGCAGTTTCACTGTAGTAAGAAGAGTGATTCACTCCTATGGGAGATGACCCGATGTCCCAGTAGACCCCGTTAAAGTGCCAGGATTCTAACATGATCATTTTTAGTACAAAACTTAGGCACTCAGGCTACACTATAATTTGAGGACTATCTTATGACCTCTTATCCGAAAAGCAAAGAACGCGCGCATATGCACGGTTTGTAAAAAAATGGTCTGACACCAGAACTTTGGCAGACCTAATTAACGCTGGCTACCGTGCCGAAATCGATGAGCGTATTTCCAATCATGCAATCTTTCATATCGTCTCTGATTTGATTTTTTTTTTTCAGCAGGGTAAAACTGCATTTCAGCTGAGCTTGAATATTTAATTGTTATGAAACTGGAATAGATGATGAGCACACGATGAAATTCTCGGGAAAAAATTCAGAGAAGTTTCATCGTGTAATTACTATCTTTTTTATTTTCATAGCATTGGGTGGTTGGCTGGTTCGCTAAATATTAAATGACACTTCAAATGCTGGATATTAATCATTTTGAAATGACAAGCTTGATTTTTCGTTAAGTGACTTTCCACATGCTAGTAAACACAATTGTTATTATTATTATTATTATTATTATTATTATTATTATTATTATTATTATTATTATTATTATGATCATCATCATCATCATCATCATCATCATCATTATTATTATTATTATTATTATTATTATTATTATTATTATTATTATCGTACACTATAATCTTGGTAACAGCTCCCAATGGCCTGTTTTAAAACAGAGAGGTTTAGTTTTATTTTTTAGTTTAGTTTTGTTCAGTTGTTTTCTTTTGTTCTACAGTTGTACTGGGGCTCAATATTCAGCGACAAAATTGTATCCCACAACCGAATCCCACAGGCTGAAAGTGTTATTTCATTTAAATGGCTCCCTTATCCTAAGGTTTTGAAGCAAAAAAATAATAATAAATGATGCATGGTAATAATACAAAAGGCAGGGAAAGGGATTAATTACGTTGCAGTGATAAATAAGGTTGAATTTGGGTGTCAACTTTTTCAACACGCATCAAAATACTAAATACTCTTGATCAGAGGACTGAACAGCAAAACGGTATCCCCATGAGAACGAAAACTACTTGCAAAAAGTAAATCTAGAAATAACACAACAAATAATAAAGTCTGGAAATGAACTTTACTTTCACTTCTCATCTCTGTTCTCTCTTCCTTCTCATCCCCCCACCCCACTCCCCACCTCCCAGCCACCCCACACCCAATGTATATCGCAGACTGTTTGTCATCCAACAAAGCGGCTTTGTCGATTCAGTCTGTCTGTTACCATGCAAACAACAGATTCGGTTTCAAATTTCCCGTCTTTCTTAGAAATCTAGTGATTTTGCAGATCACCTCAGACTGTAGGCTACGGGGTTGATTTTCATTTCAAAATCGCAATTCTCCTCGCAATTGGAAAGATCAGCAGTTCAACATAATCTGTGGTTTAAATAGCGACCAAAACGTTTTCCTAAATTCCTAAAAAAGTTTCAGTTGTGCGAGCTAGCTACTTCCCGTTTCGTTTACAGAAACGGCCTGACTGCAGGTATGTCTCTTTAATCGACTTTATTTCCTTTTCTAGATACTATTTCCTTATTCACAAATCATGTCATTCTTCTTTCCAGTCCCTGATGATAATATTTATTCATCAACACTTAAATGCTGAAGGAATTTAGATCAGAAGCGTTCTGACATGATTTCAGACGACGATCGCGTGAGTCGCGCCGCTTGTGATCACGAACACACGCAAACGGAAATATTGCTCATAAGTACCGCGCAAAGCAAGTCGAAGACTTACGTATACCTCAACCATGACGGTACAAATAATATGCGATGGTTTCTGATGAATTTTGTTAATTTTTCAGAGTTTATCAAGTCAGATTTGGGTTTCCACTCTGATCCACGGTCGACTGACTTCAGCTTGTGGGGCGTCATTGCGACATTTTAGGTTTGTTTCATCTTGATACCGATCTTGGGCATCCATAGCTTCTTCTTTCAATAATGCAAGCGTTCATATGCAGCTTTCGCCGATTACTGCAGTTGTAGCAGCTAAAAACAGAACTCAATTATAGTTTGTTATTAGTAAACACATTTCAGCGAAGAATCCGGCATGAAACTGGCAAGTCATTTGCATTCACACAAATTAAAATCTGTTTGGTTTCTTTATACCTTTCCAATGCCACTTCATTTCCTGATTATTATTAACACCTAAATTCAGAATGATTCAGTCTTTCAATGTGGTTGCTGGTAATGTTTTCCTACGGGGCTGATCCGAGATAGCAGTTAATGTGTCCTGAAATGTATTGGTCAGATGCATGTAAGCATCATCGGGCAGGCTTCGTGCATTTAAAAGGAAAAGACAACAACAGAAGGAAATGACTCCAATTTTAAGTCATTCTCTTGTCTTGATGTAAAATTATTATATCGTAGCAACAATTGAAAACAACTGATCTCGGTTCTAAAAATCAACACCAACCTTCACTCGGCTTTAGATGAAACTTGAACTATTCCTCAATAGAATTACCATTGGGTATTCAGGATATTTCAACAGTTATATCTTTTCAGTCCTTGCTTAAAGTTAACGTTTTGAATCAAAACTGGCTAAATCCAACAAGGATGTTATTTTAATAGCTTTAATTTGTGTTTGTTGACACGAGGCACTGATAATTTAAATTATTTAAAGAGCATCCATTCGATAAACAAGCTTTAACTTAAATAAAAAAGTCTATCTCAACAGATACAGCTTTCTAAAGTGTTCAGGATAAATCCACATAAAATTAAAAGGTAAGCAAACGCAATTGAGATTTTATATTTCCTAAAATTAAATACTATTTGGCAGTTTAAGTGCAAGATTCACCCTGTCCGACCCTAAAAGTGAAACCTTATTAAAATGTGATGTAAAAATTATCCTTTTACTAAGAAATACATTACAGCAATGAAAAGTACGTTAAGTTAAATACTGGTAATATTTATTTGAATGGCCACACTGAGGAATTTGATGCACGGACTCAAAACTTGAACCACTTTTTGTATCAAAATAAATAACATCACAAATCACTGCTCTAGCCTTTTCTTGAAGGACACTTAAGGATTTCCTCCACAAATTTAAAGGTTTGCACCAACTTGAACTTCATTATAAACAGCATCAGAGAAAACCACTGCTCAGAAGCTATCACTTGAATTGTCATTCTGAAGGATTTCCTCCACACACTGAAAAGCTAGAACCATTCAGTGCAACACAGCTGAAGATCTATATCTATTTTTGTAGAAGTGGAGCCCCCTCCCCTCCCCCCAACACCATTAGTTTGATCTACTTTGAGCAATCATGATAAACAAAAACAGCATTACATGCAGCACAGCACTGTCAGAAGCTTTCTTGAATCCATGGTCATACTCAAGGATTTCCCAGGCACACAATGTACACATACTGAAAAGTTAGAATAAGAGCCACATCTATTTTTAAGTTGCCGTGTACCTTCAGAGAGAACATTCTTGGATTTTCATTTTTTTAGATAAATAAACTTCCCAGTGAGTTCTTACAAACAAAAAAAGAATTTTAGAAACAGAGTGAGTATTTGCTGTGAAATTGGGACGTAAGCGATTTCCACCAGAAGTTAAATTTTACTTTGATTGACAGCATATTGCTGCCAGTGTAACCACCCGTTGCGATAATAGGGAGCTTAAGAAACGACGACGGCGACGGCAACAGCAACGGCAACGCCGCAAAACGCCAATAGGTGCGGTTACAATGGCCATTTTACCCTTGGGTAAATTGCTCTTGCCCACGGGGAAGCAACTTTTTGTGTGTAACCGACATTCCCAGAGTGAAATTGCCTTGGGGAAATTTCCATGGATACGTCAAAAAGAACAAAAGAATTTCCCATGACAGTTCCAGAGGTAAAGTGTGTGTGTTAAGGAGAACCCAAAGCGGCTCAAACAATCACGAGAAAGTGAAATGTACGAAACACTAGAAATTACGTGCTGTGCGCCAAATCCTACCCGCTACCGCGGTTGGTTTTCAAGCGTTTCTGTAAGTAATTGTTATACGTTTTAAGTGTGTTTCAAATGTAGAAGGGAACTTTATAAACTCGTTTTGAAAGCTACAGATTTCTTGTACAAATTCATGGCAGCATTTAATTGCTGTAGGTTTCGCTAGTCCCATCATTAATCCACATGATCGGTAGCATTCACCTTTTGCTAAACGCCATAAACTAACAGCTACTCGCTTGTCGACAGGAAAAAAGCCTCTTGCATCATGGTGTTTTGACGTTCCAGGTTTGGGCCTACAAGCTGGCAGATAAATTCAAAAGTGCCTCGAGACACGCGAAAGTTCTCTCTCCACCAGTGGTCCAGATTCCTTTCGTTCAAAAGTCGCTGAAACCAATTTTGTGGTCCCGGAAACGCCCAAACTCGTCTACGTTGGCTAACGAGGATTCGACGTCTTCTTAAATAAAAGGGTAAAAAGTGCAAACTCTGGAAAAACCTTATTTGTTGTCGGCGTCGGCGTTCTCTTCTTAAAGTAATTTGCTGAACTACTTAACCTATTTGAAGTGGAAGTTGTAATAAAAGCAGCAGAATTACCGAAAACATTTCACGGTTCGTGTCATCCATGTTTGCATTTATCAATGTTTCCCGCCAAATCGGGTAAAGCTTTATTGTTCCCCTCGGGCAATTTATCAGCGTGTAACCGCAAGCATGAAATCGATCAAAACGCAAAGTAAACCCAACCCAAGCTATTTACCCGAGGGGATCTTTGGGGAAGAGCTGTAGTGTAACCGCACCTAATAGGTTTAATGAGCAAAAAACAAACGCTCTGCACGTGCGTTTTACATTTTGGTACATTTCCTTGCCGTCCTCTGCAAAACAACAGGGAGCTTATAATTAAGCAACGACGACGGCAACGGCAACGAAAACGTCACCCGAAAATATATCTTTATTTCATTTGAGCTACTTCGCGATTGTTTCAACTCGCTCAACTTGTAGAAAAATGGCCAACTATCCAGGAACTAAATTGGTAGGAGTTGCGTACAAGTTGAGAAAGAAAATGAAAAATTCACCATCGTGCGTTCACGTTCTCCAAGAAAACCTTAAATGAGGTCATTTCTCGTCGTTGTTTTGCAGAGGACGGCAAAGAAATGTGCCAAAATATAAAACGCACGTGCAGGGCGATTGTTTTTGCTCATTAAACCTATTGTTTTGCGGCGTTGTCGTTGCCGTCGTCGTCGTCAAAGCTTAAGCTCCCTAATAACGTGAAGTGACCACATTTAAGGATTTGTCGAGAACGTGAACGCACGACGCTTAACTTGTACGCCACTCCTACCAATTTGGTTCCTGGATAGTTCGCCATTTTTGTAAAAGTTGAGCGAGTTGAAATAATCGCGAAGTAGCACAAATGAAATAAAGATATATTTACGGGTGACGTTTTCGTTGCCGTTGCCGTCGTCGTTGCTTAAGCTCTCTAATTGCGCGAACGGTCTTTCTATAGTCTTGAATCCCTCACGTTCTCGCACTTCGAATATCCTGTATTTAGTGGAAGAACTTTGGTTTGTTCGAGTACGACACTGACATGAAAGAAGACAAAAGCTTTAAGCTACACTTTAAAGTAAAAGGTAAACGTCTTAAAATCTTCCAGCGAAGCGAATGTTTGGAGACGCGCTTGTTTCAATTCGCGAGTCCGTGAATCGCGCTTCATGAACTTCCTTTTTTTATTTGCGATCACTTGTGTTCGGGTGCGTAAAACTTACAAGTCTCGGTAAGCGGAAACAAAACAAAAAAGCAATTGAAAAATAACGCTAAGAATCATGTTCTATGTCTTGATCTTTTCTCATGTCGGCCGTCGTTATAAGATAACTAGTTACACGGGAAAGCCGCCGCTTTTGCTTGTAGCGTTTTCACAGACTTACTGTATTACGGTAATTTCCAAAGCGTTAAACGGAGTCAAATTTTTTAAACGGTTCCGTTTAAACGTCTTCTTTCAAGCTTCAAACGGATACTTGTTTTCTATTTGCAGCAATAACAATTTGGGACGTTCATTCAAGAGCGAAGTTTCACCCGAACTTTCGTAAGCAACTGATTTCGAAACTTCGCAATTCTCAGCAATATTTCGCTCGAATAGATGTATTCGCCGGCTTTTTGACTGAGGAGTAGCAAGGATTTTCGTTTTGACTAAGACAAAACATGCAGTTACGGTGGTTCCCCGATAATTCCGTAGCACTTTGTGCTGATAATTTTACCCGTCTCAGTCGCTTCTGCTTCGGCCCAACAGCTTTGCTTGATGAGGTCGGCTTTAGTCCTCATTTTGTTTTTTACATAATCATTGCAGATTACAAAATCGACGTGCGCGTACAACAAACACCGCAGATATCCAACAAAATGGTGAAGGAATTGATTACTCTGGTTCGCGAGTACTCGTGCAAAACTGCGAGAAAATTTCCACGGGAGGTGACCGGAAGAAAAAGTGGCTTGCAAAATGATTGGCTAATTTTCCATAAAGGCGTAAGGGGGCGGCGGTACTTGTTTGTGTAGCGAGAATTTTTTTCAACCGCTGTTTTCTCAAACTTTAATTTTCGCTTGCAGGGGAAACTTTCAAGAGTTACAACTCAACAACGATTTGGCCGATTTTAGTTAAATCTGGCCAGATGCTAGAAAAATATATAACCAACAAAATGTTGTCGGGGAATTCGATAATTCTAAAAATTCTTTCCTTCAAAGCCATTTCCGTGCGTTCACTCCGCATGGTTCTCTCGCAGTTTTGAAAATTTTTTGTAACTTTTGAACGAAATCGAATTAAGGAAAACCCCGACACGTTTTTTAAGCTTTTGGGATCCTGACCTTGAGAAAAAAAAAACTTCCAAAATATAAAAATCGCATTGAGTTGGAACTCTTGAACGACGATCTGAACCTTCAAGTTCCGACTTTACGGAAAACCTGGGAATTTACTTTCTTGGAAAAGCAATGAAATATTTGAATACCCAGGGTTTTGATATAGGGTTTTGGGTATCTGTGATGTAACCGAGAGGCGCTATATCCGTTTAACTGAAGCCACCCCTGAAGGTACACGGTAACCAAACAGAAGTGCAATCCCCTACTGTAGTAGTTCATTCAAAGTTTTAAAGTTTGAACCACCTTGTGCAAAATATATACCACATTATTACAAACACATTAGTACTCTTCCCTTCTAATCACTTAAATCATCCTCCTTTTAGATATCCTCACAAATGCTCAAATATTTGAACCACCTTCTTCATCATGAAAACAAATTATAATATTTCACACTGTTCCTTCGCTATCCCTTGAATGATTTAAGATAACATTATATATTAAAGAGGGGACAATACGTGAAACATATCACTTCCACCCATTTCCTTTGTTTGCCAAAGGCATTTAGATGTTTCACAAGAGATGGTGTACTTCCCAAATCCCACACCAGCAATATCAGCTGTAGAAAGTGACCACTTAAAGGAGCACCGCCACAGCAATTTTTACTGTATGCTGGTTAAAACTGCTCACATATTTGACTAAGAACCTCTTTTCTAACATAAAATTACTCTTAGGGCACATTCAGAAAAATATGAAATGATTTCCCCAAGGAAGAATAAACTACAATCGATTTTTAGCCATTTTTCCGAAATACACAGAAGAAACTTGAAACAATTGGCCAATTTTCTCAAGTTTTAACCCATTTCTATCCTAGCCATCAGCAGCCACATATAAATGATAGTTTCTGTTCACTAGTATGGTTATAGTGCACAAAACGGAATAGTTATTTTAACATTTATATTCACACAAATATGTTTCTTTGGCTATTTAAAGTGACAGTTAAGATAGGTCACACTGCAACTTCAATACACTCTGTCATTAATCAAATAACATTGTTTTCTCAGATTAATACTTCATCTCCATGGCGACTGCAGCAGCATCTACCAAGGAGACGACCAACTATGCTCGGTTGTGTCGTGTCCTGGTGGATATCGGTACCCAGGCACTGAGAGATAAATTCAACAGCTTCCACTCACCAGCAAATCTACAAGCTGTCTTGGCCGCAAATAAACCTATGTTGCAGTCACTGAGAGCACGGAAGATAATCAACCCAACTCAGTGGGGCAAACTCTTCCCTGCCATCCCCTCTTCTGTTTCATCAACTGTTTTTGACACCACTCTGTTGATGGTCCTGTTGCGGAACATTTGTGGTCTAGCTGCTCCCCCATCAGGATGGGACGCCCTTCCTCTCTCAACAGACATAAGTCTCGAAGATGACCTTGCTCGCGTGAAGTACTTCAGAAACACTGTTTATGCTCACGCTGAGCATGCTTCTGTTGATGATACAACATTTAATAGATACTGGAGTGAGATCGGAGACACTCTGGTGCGACTGGGAGGAGTTGCCTATAAAACAGCTGTTGACAATCTTGAAACAGAATGTATGGATCCTGTCATGGAGGAACATTACAAGGAGCTTCTCCGTCAGTGGAAAAATGACGAAGACAACATAAAAGATGAGTTGAAAGAAATCGGCACCAACATAAAAACCCTCACAAAAAAGATTGATGACTTGGTGGAATCCACTGTGTCTTCAAAGAAGGAAACAAATACCGAAGGTGAATTGTAGCATTGTCATGTAAACACAACAACATGTAACCTAAGCCCCCCTCCCCCCCCCCCCCCCAACCCTTTTAATGTATCACTCCTAACTAAGACCCTTGATTCTGTAACATGAACTACGGTTTGTGTAAGCTAATTACGATATCAATAAATTATTGATATCCTAGCTAATTTACACAAACCATAGTTCATGTTACAGTATCAAGGGTCTTGGGGGTGATGCTTTAAGCGGTAGGGGGGGGGGGGGTGCTTCTGTGATGCTCTCAATTTCCAGCATGGCTGGGCACAAAGGTTTCGCTCTTTGTCACTGAGATCGTTACATTGCGTGGGCCACACACCCGGGGGGGGGGGGGGGCATATATAATGTGGACTGACAGAGGAAATCAATCCTATCCAGCATAATTACTTTCATAAGTAAATTTAACCTCTTTCTCCTTGGGAAATCGTTTAAAATTCAACTAGAAATACCAATAAATTTACATCAACAAATGTCCCATCAGTGCATGATCAAAGTTTCTCAGACAAGCACAACTGAATAATCCACACACAATCCACAAACAAACTCAGCACATTCTAAAAAAGCAAATGGCAACAATAACATTAATCTACAATTTTGAAGAGTATCTTCGATTTAAAACTGACACTCCCTTTTCAACTGTCACAAAAATGTACGGCAAGGGAGGGAACTGACTGCCCCTCAACCAACCCCCTGTCCCTTCTTGCTCTTTCCTGCTTATTTACCCTTTTCAAAAACACTCAAAAGGAAATTGTGTTGAAGTTTGATCAGCAAGTAAAGCAGAATAGTATTTAACTTTTTGCATAACTGCGAGAAAGGTTACAGCAAATGCATCAGCATGTATAAGATGTTTTCTGTGACTTGCAAAATAAGGCAATACCTACCTTATCATACAGTTCTTTTAAAGGAATTTCATTAGCTCTAGCTGAGGGCCACCTTATTATTGCTCCAATTTTGGGGATATTTTTTCGAAAAGCACAAGAACTGGACAACTCAACCAAACAAACTTAATTTCAGTCATTAATTAACAAAGTTGAAGATAAGAGTAAAGTAGAACATATAAATGCTCCGCCCTTTAAGTGTTTACATAGCTTTTTATGCAGTCAGTGCGGTATTTAATCATCTTAGTGTCGTAATTGGACCAAAGTAATCACTGTGACCTGCCACAACAAATTGAAACAGCATAAGCTATCAAACTATTGTTTTCTTTTTCGTTCAAGTTCAGCCAGGTATATTTGATTTTACAATAACTGTCCAAATTCCCGCGCGCTGATTGGCTCGTAGCTATTATCTATAAGAGTACAGACAATAAAAATGACGTCAGATGTAACACGCGCGCTTTCTCAACGGAAAAAATAGCCAATTCTGCTCGTACTTTTTCCATGTTATTGTAAAAAACAAATCGACAGCAGTTTTCTATGGTCTATACTCTTATAGACCATAAAATGACGCCATAAAATGTCCAAAACTTGGCAGTGAAACCACTCGCCTGCGGCTCGTGGTTCCACTTGAGTTTTGAACATTTTTTGACGTCATTTTATGGTCTATAAGAGTATAGACCATAGAAAACTGCCGTCGATTTGTTAATTAGATGGAAGCGTGGAAATTGTTACTTCACTTCTTCTCTCGTTGCAGAAGGACTATTTGAGGACTGCCAGCTGTTTTGCAGTGTTAATACCAAAAACAAAATAATCATGAAACCTCAAAGCAAATACAAGAAAATGGCGCCAAGACTGAGAAAACGCAACCAAACAACTCACATTTGGTTTTGGTCTAATTGTTATTGGTTCGTGTTCGTTGGTTTGTGTATTCTTTCTAAGAAGAATACACAAATTTTGCTCAAATTCCAGCTTCCAGCCCATTCCATTCCCAGTGCAATCTCGTACCCATAATCCTCAGGCACTTTGGCCAGCGGTTTGTCACCAGGAGAGACTCTTGGGTACTGGAATTTTATAACCACAGGATTTCTGCAGTAAAACAATGCAAACTGTTACGGGACAGCCAATCAAAAAAATTAAATTTGTTCAAATTCTCTAGAGTCTTTTCTGGCGTCCACCCGCTGACAAAAAGACCTCAGGACTCAGGGAACCAGATTGTTCCCAGTGCCCAAATGTAGTTATCAAATCCCATTCCCAGTGCACTGAATCCTATTTTTCAAGGAAAAAAAGTACATGTAGATCCCAGTTCTCATTTAATCCCATCAGAACCCTGTTTATTATTAACAATATTAACAGCATGAACATAGGATCCATTACAACCTGCTATTCAGAAAATGAGCCAGTGCTCATCCCTGCAATCCTAGGCCTCTTGTCAGGCAATCTTGTATTCAGAGTCCTCAGGCTCTTTGGCCAGCGGTTGGACACCAGGGGAGACTCTGGGGAACTGGAATTTTATTACCGCAGGACTTCTGTGGAAAAAACAATACAAGACGTTTACACAGCGGCAAATTAAAAAAAAATAAAGTAAAAATTTTCCACTTCCCCAGAGTCTCTCTTCGTGACCAACCGCTGGCCAAAAAGCCTGAGAGCTCTGGGTAAGAGACCGCTTCTTAAAGAGGAAAACCGGACCCAAGGCAGCAACGGAAATCAAGTTAGTATTAACATGACTTTACTTACCCTTTTTATACTCGATCTACTTAAGGTAAAATCCCCAACCCTGAGATGTCATTTGATACCTCTTTGGTGTGCCGTGAGAAACATCATGAGAGTGAACTTCTTAACTTGTTCTGTCAACAATGTAAAGTCTGCATCTGTGACAAGTGTGGGCAGACGCGTCACAGTCATCACACCAAAGTAGATATCGAGCAAGCCGCCCAGGAATGCAAAGTTAAAATAGAAGAGATTGCAGAGGAAATGAAGAAAGAAGTTGCTGATTTCCAGTTACAAGTGGAAATGTCTAAAGAAAAAACGAGGAAAAGCAGAGAAGAAATTGCCACAGCTCGAAACAAAGCATTAACATCTCTTGAGGAACTAATGCGAGTTTTGAAGGAGCATGAAACAACCACGATGAGTAAGTTAGATGTTATTGAGCAAACAGAATTAAGAGGTAACGCAATACAGCTGGAACACTTTCAGACTTCTATCAACCAGTTACAAAAATCCGTGGAGTATTGTGAGGCCATCTTACAAAGAAACAAAAGCATTGAAATCCTGCAAGTGCATCAAACTCTCGTCGAGCGGTGTAGAGAACTTCTAAACGTTGAGAAACTGATCTTGAACAAGCCACTGCATGCAACATTGCATGCACGGTACGAAATAAATGAAGAACTTGTTGAGACTCTGAGAAGCGCTGTTCCTGGTCGACTTGTTGTTAGTAACACGGATCATTTGCAGTCAGTAGCAGAAGGAAAAGGCTTGAAAGAAGCAGACGTCGGAAGTGAAGCTGAGTTTTTTATAACCACAAAAGATTCCAACCAAAAGCAGTGTTACGATGAAGATGATCAGATTATTGTGAAAGTAGTGACACCATCAGGAGAGAAACTAAATAACGAAATCACTCTCCGTAAAGATGGTGAATACAGGGTCACCTACACACCAGAATGTGTTGGTACACATGACGTGGTAATTGAAGTTAACGATCAGCCGCTGACTGGTAGTCCATGGAGTCTTCATGTGCCACATCATTACAGACCCTTGTTCTCGTTTGGATCACGCGGGAAAGGACAAGGACAGTTTGATACTCCCTATGACATTGCAATAGATGAGGACACAGGAAACATTGCAGTTGCTGATTATGGTAACGATAGGGTGCAACTGTTGAATTCAGAAGGCAAACATTTAAGCACTGTGAGCCATAAAGAAATAATTGAGCCCACTTCTGTGGCATTCACCAATTCTAGTAATCTAATTGTCATTGCTTCTAGAAAGATTTTTCGTTTTGACGAAAGAAGACAATTGGTTACAAGGATCAACAACAAACACATGAAGGAGCCATTCCGCTTGACTATTGCACGCGATGGACGCATGGTGGTGTGTGATTGGGGTGACTGTACAGTCAAGGTCCTGTCCCCTGACGGTACACAGCTGTTACTCACCATCATTGATTCAGACCATGAGGGACCGTTCTTCGCTATTTCTCATCAAGACATATTTGTTGTCTCCTATTCCTTGAGAGATAATGTGAAGGTATTCAGCAAGGATGGAGTGTTTCTATATAACATCGGCACACCCCGTCCCGGGACTGGTTACGGACAGCTGCGTAATCCTGTTGGTCTCGCAGTTGAGAGTTTTTCAAACCTGGTGGTGTGCGACTGTGGTAACAGAAAAATTCGAATTTTCACGCTTGATGGTAAAGTTGTTACCAATATAGAAGCTCAGCACACTGGTCTTGCTCTTCCGTCTTCTGTTGCTGTGTCACCCACTGGGCAGCTGTGTATTGCTGAAATGGCAAAACACTGCGTACATGTGTTCAAGTAAAGGGGTTTGTGTTAATGAATTCAAAATAGCAATACTTCCATTTAAATCATAGTATAGTATGGTGGCCCATCCGTCAATAGCATTTTTTGTATTTTTATTCATTTTTTATGTTTTTTCTGTTCGTTTTATTCTCATTTCTTTCTTTTTTATGGATTAGACGTTTTTTATTATTATTTATTTTTTCTTTGCGGCCCAGGAATGCCATAGACCATGATGCATGACACACAAGTAAAGTAATACGCTTATTTGGTTTTTATAAACTGAGCCAGTTGATGAGATAATTTGGCCGGTTATTCATAACGAGATTCGAGAGTTGACATTTCTAAAGTAATATGCTCTACTTTTTCCAGATTTGTTTATGGGGACCTGTAACAAAGCGAGGCCATCATCAAATAACAATGCAACACAATCATTGCATCCATCTTTCTTTATAACAAATAATAGCTTATTTGTTGTTTGCAAAAACCTTACGGTATCTAAGTACTTCTGACATCATTCATTACACGGAATGCCCGCAGGGCATGACGTGTCTAGGTTTCGGTCGGGTATCTTTTTTTTCATCGGTGTCGCAAATGTACACATTAATTTATGCATAAAACTCCGTCCTCCCCTAGTAAGGATATTTTGTTCTGATTGTCTTCAACAGAAGCGGCCCAATCAAAATCTATTTTTCAGGTACATATCACGAGAGAGGGGACCCACTCATCACTTCTGTGTGACGTCAAATTATCATTTGATTTATTCATTAAAACTAGATTAAATTCTTCCCTCTCCCAGAAGGGATCTATTGTTTTGATTGTCTTGAACAAAAGCGGCCCAATCAAACTCCATTATCTGCGCGTATATCACGAGGGAGGGGACCCACTCATCTCTACTTGTGTGACGTCAAAGCAAATCATCATTTGGAAAAGTTGTTTTCGTTCAATGGCGGCCACATGTCTGAATTTAAGACTCCCGATCTGCCGTTTTCAGAGAGAAAACCAACCTTTTTCAAGCAGTAAATCGAAATAATAACTTCTAGGTAGTACTCGACAGTTGAAACGGCGGAAATTGGGAGAGTTCACAGCAAAGAAAATCCGCTTTAAAAAACAGATCGAATGATCAACGCGAAGGATTAGAGCTAGAGGAGGCCAGACCAGTTCAGCGGGGTCATGACGTTATTGCATAGTTATTTCTGGTATGATTCCTAGTAACACAACGATAAGTATCACGCAATATATCTGAACAAAACCATTCAGACAATTATTTCAATGGCCAAGGGAGGATATTTTTTAAATATCTACGAAACATACAATGGGGAATAATTGGGGCTAGAAGCATTCCGTGTAATGCCATTAGAGGGGCATCTTGTTTAAACTACATTAAATGTTATCACAAATGAACGGGACTAGTCACAGGAACAAGTCGCAGGGACAAAGTCCCTTTAAGGGACTATGCTAACCCAGGCGCATGCGCGAGTTGTTGAGAAGCACTTTGAAATCGTTGGCCCAATTTTTTCAAATACGGTCGGAGAGTTCAGGAAGCTGTTTTAATAAGTTTGAATCGCGTTCATCGTCGGAAAATTAGCTGAATTTTTTTCTTTGCAAACGTTCTTTAGCACTGATTACAGAAGCTGTTTGTTGCGATATTTTTGAAAGCTTTTGCAATGGCGGAAAAGAAAAAAAATGCACGCAGAGTTGTATGCAAATTAGTCTAAACCGAACTCTCCTGCGCATGTGCCCCTGGTGACATAGTCTCTTTAAACTACCCGCATTCGTAAATTATCTAGTCACGGGGCACCAAACTTGGATCCCTGCCGGACTTTTACCGCGAATTCAAACTTTCAAACTAGTTTGAATTCGTGGGGCAAGTGGCAGAAACTTCTCCATTTGATTTGTATATTGTTCGTGTAAGAAGTCCTAGGGACAACAGACACAAACCGTCAACCAATCAAAGGGGAAATCGGAGTGTCCCTGTGACAAGAACGCTCGTGTAAACACTACAGGCGGACTTGTCCCTGAGACCAGTCCCTTCGTGTACGTCGTGCAGGCGACTACATGCAGAGACTTGTTCCGGTGACAAGGGCCTGCGACCAGTCCCTTAATGTGCGCCGACCTTTATCGGTATAATAGCTGGTGTCTTCAGGAAAATAACTTTTATGCATCCACGCTGTTTTCGTTGAAACTATGCGAAACAAAGTTATGCTTCCTAGCTTTACACAGAATTTTGTTTTTGTTTTTGGCGGATAACATTCAGTCAAACTATAAAGTATAATGTAAACAGGAGTGGCAGAACATTCCTTTCTATAGCAAAAACCTATCCCGGACAAAAAAAGAACGGCCTAAAAAGTGTTTTACTTGTGATATTTGTAAGCTTCTGTGCCAGCACAAAAGCTATCTGATACAACCCCAGGCATTACAGAAACTAGAATAACTGATTAACGCTGGTACGGCTTAAACTTGAAGTAAAATCAAAGCAAAACTGAACTGTTCAAGAAAGTGGTTTTGATGCTACGACTTTGGGCGAAATTCTCAATTGTGGCAATGTAAATGTCTACAAATAAAAAATGTAAATACTTTGTTTATAGTGGAAGTGCAATTAGCTAAATCAAGCAAGTTTAAAGGCGCTCCACTCAAATAATAGGACAATTAAAGGATAACTGAACAGCAAATTATTTGTGCCGTTTATTGCGCTGTGCATTGTCGATCTGACTATTGAGTCTTTGGCTGACATCGTAGCATATGACCATTCAAATGAAAGCTACTGAGCGGTACTTTACTGCGATGGTGATTATTATGCTGTGAAGATGCACTGACATTTTGAAAAGAAGTTATCGGAGTGGGTGACGGCTGAAATTGAAGGGTTATGCGCTTTGTCAGAATTGCCATACAGTAAAATGCTGCTCAGTTGCCATACAATATTGAGAGAGATTAAGGATTATGTTTACGAAAAACGGCAAAAATGACCACGTGACCAAGACTATCCTACGTTTGCCTGGCACTCACTGTTTTCTGTTTCTAAGTAAAGTTGAGTAGTTTCGTGTTAGTATCAAATGCCTGAATTATTTTGCACTATTCTCATTTATTTACTAATTCTTTTGAGGAATTACCTAAATGAGAACCTGTTTGCCGTTTGCCGAGTAAACCCGATTCTAAATCTCTCCAGTAGCTTTAATTACCCGGGATGCCCTGAAGGGGCATACCGTGTCTAAAAACGGGTCGATTTCTTTTTTTTTTTTCTTCTTCCATGATGAGCTTAGGTGAAGAAAAAAATGTATGCTAATGAGCTTACGGTGAGTTGAAATCGCCAATGGCTTATCATTAACTGCAACAAGAGAAACCGTTTTGCACCTTTGCATGTTATAATTCATGGTCGGAATGGTCTTTTTTCACACGTGCGGAGTTCCAGCAGTCACGCAGAGAGAAACAGAATTCCAGACATCGCGCTTTGTGCAGATCGAACGCGCGAGGAATACTTTCGTTTTATCCACGCGAACGGTAACCAGTAACGAAGGTTCTTTAAACGCTTTTTGTAAGACATGGTTCTTTTGCTCGAATAGTAACTCCAGGGCACAGACTTAATATAATATGAACCACTCAAAATAGGCAACTGGGCGATTTAGCATTTTAAAAGAACATCGAATCAAAGAACAAACGCAAACAATTCCTGCCAAAAGCAGTAGAATCGCGGCACAGAGTTTGGGACATTTATTGACTGCACAAAATGTAACAATATTTATTGTAGCACAAGCCGCGCTAGACACTGTGTTTTTGTGAACATTTTTTGTATGGTGGCTGTTTTGAGAAGCGATTTTCTGACGATCCAAACGGCCTTTCAAATTTTCACGCACGGCAAATGAAAGAAGGGTCTTTCCTGAAACAAAACCCGTTTCAACTTTGAAAATAGGTCAACAGGAACCATTCGCCTTTTGAGTTTGAAAACTAGCTGTTGGAGTGGCGTTTGAAAATGGCGCGTCTTGGGTCGAAGAGCTATTGTCATAAGCACAGGTGTGCATAACAATGGATGTCAAAACTAACAATAGCCTATTCAAGAAAACCACTTGACTGTAAAATATTCCAATTACCGCGAATTTTAAAAGTGTTCTTGTTGGCACAGCTGGTTCATTCGAAAACCTGTCGCGCAATGAACCAGGAAAGCGAAAACGCAAGCGATCGGGAGCTCTCTTCAGAGCTTTAGCTTCTTCGAAAACCCGATCCACCCGCTGTTCATCAATATTGTACCTCCTTTTGTAAACGAAACTGACAGCCCTATGTTTCACTTCGAACTAAACGGCGAAGCAGTTTGGAGATGGAGAGAAGTCTGTGGGCAACCCAGCAAAGTGTTTGCAATTTTATAATCAAGTATTCTGTCTCTCGGCTACCGATTAGCGTAATCTGCTCGGGAGCGTGTTGGAAGTGCGTTGTTCTGTAACACTGGTACCGTCAATAGCTTGTAGCTTTTAACGTTTCTTAGCAGAATGTTCTAGTTAAAGCTTCCCTTTTTTTTTTTCACAACAAAGAGAATGGTATACCAAGGCACGCGCGCGCTAACTTTTTTCAATAATAAGTAACTCAAGATTTTCGCACGACCAGACGGCATTCAAGTTATCGTAGGTTCGAATGATTTTTTTTTGCCGTGGCTTAGCGGAAGGTAAGAGTTGCCCTATGCAAAAATAGTGTGAAGCTGATCAATCGCTCTTGAAAAACCCCTCGATCTGTTAGACTACTGAAAGTCAAAATACTAGTTCAAAGCACTTATTAAGCCACAGTGCGAAGGTGCGATATTAGAAAAGAATAGAAAGAGCATAAGTTCATCAGGCCTTTGTCTTTTAGCTCCGCTCCGACAAGTTGATGAGGTAAACATTATTCCCTGCGGAGCAGTGCGCACGTAAATTTGGACCAATGACAGTCATTCAGTTTACGCTTCACCGCTAATATTACAGATCTATGATTTTTGCCGTGCAGTAAGTAAATGTCCCGAGAACAATAGGCATTCTGCGCAATGGTAATCACATTCAACAAAATTCGGAGTCTTTTTTCCACAAAAAAAAAAAGAGAAAGAAAGAAAAGTGATACAATTGCACATTGACGATACAAAGCAAGTGATCGTCTCCGCGCGTTGCATTCGGTCGTCCCTAAAATGGAAGAAAAAAGGAATAGTTGAAAAACTGGAGTGCGAGGTTGGTATTCCTCTCATAAAGAGTTATAAAGAATTGGGACTACAAAGCAGTGTTACTGTATACTACATTTGTACTCGACAGAGCAGCTATGCGCAACGCAGAAGCAAAATATTACAAAGCAGAATATTACAGTAAGCTAGATTAATATCCTGCCCGACAGATAACAACAGCTCACTGAAAAGAAAGCTGACTACCCAAGTAGAGCAGAATTGGTTATTGCGATATTAATTAGTGGAAGCAGAGGATTAATATCGCGCGGTGATGGTTGAATTAATGTGGCGCGCGGTAGATAAAAACAGTGCAGTAAATAAATGACTAAGAGCCAAGCTATGCAATACAATAAGTTCAAAAAACAGAATCTTAAAATTGATATAGCCTATTTACAAATTTCACTACTCACCAATGCCTTGCCTTGCTTTTATATGATCGTAAATCCATGTCGAATACGCGCGATTTTTTCAACCTCGATCAGTTTCCCGCCATAATAACAAAGATTCAACAAGACTTCGACTCTTGGCAATGGTCTGAAGAGGTACATCCTTCCAAAATATCGTTCTAATTCCTAAACGTATACGTTGCTTTTCGACATTTCAATCCTATGATACTTGCGTTAAGTGCTGAGAGGAAATTTGTTAGCCAAATTCAAAGACAGACAATGCTGGGTCAATTCACACTAATACAACTCAATTTCAGAAGTACATTATTTTATCGAAGCTGGCGTCGATTTATCTGAGCATCGCATTCCCAAGTGAAGAAAATAAAAACGAATGACCCAAGAACGATTTTCCTCGGCTTTATGGTAGATACAACTTACCAAGTAGAATATGCATGTGTAAAGGTCAATCCCCGAGCAGAGGAAGTGGTCTGCTGTTATTCAATAAATTAAATTGCTGCCCGCCGCAATTATCGATAGATACAAAAAATTCCATTTCTTTGTGACAGTCTGGGCTGGGAAATGTTATGAAAACGAAGGCAAACCAATGTCAAAATCGCCAGTTGAGCGTAGAAAATCATACAATACCATTCCGGAAAACACTGCGCGTCGCAAGGTACGAGTTTGTCTCGAAAGCGCAAGATGAAACTGCGTGACTATAATACACTGTGGCTGTTTCATGTTACATTTCCAGGCATACGATGACACATCGAGCACAATATTAAGAGGACCCCTAGGTGGAATTTTTTCCTGCTCAAAGCTGCTCATGCGTAGCCACAAATTTGTACATTAATTTATTCATTAAACCCTCCCCTCTCCTACTCGGGATGTATTGTTCTGATTGTCTTCAACAGAAGCAGGCCAATCAAAATCCATTCTTGTCGCTTATATCGCGAGGGAGGGGACCCACTCACCCCTACCTGTGTGACGTCAACGCATCATTTGATTTCTTCATTAAAACTGCATGAAATTGTGGCGCCATATTGTTAACATGTTGTGGACTCAAGTGCGACGAAATTTCACCATTTTGAAAAGGTAAATCGAAAGATTAACTTCTAAGAAGCACTCGACATCTAAAACGGTGGAGTTTGGAGAGTTCCTGGCGAAGGAATCGTGCTTTTTTTGACAGTTCTAAAACCACGACGGGACTGAAAAGAGGTCATTGAGCAGCTTACGTTATCGTAATGGAACTACCGAAACTTCCGGTGAAACCCTATGTAACTTAACACAAGGGAAACAACGTAATGCGATCTTCGTGACTCAAACTTTTCCATTAGCAAGGATAGTTTTATAAATCTGCGAAGCATACGGTTGGAATAAATGAATCAGCTACAGCATCTCGCGTTTATGCCAGTATAGGCATCTTGTTTGAATTTCGTTCACAGAATCGACACTTTGAAATAAGAACTAGTGGCAGGCAGTCGTGTTTTTATCCACAGCAAACCTAATAAACGATTTGAACGAAAACGAACTGTGGCCAAATGAAAAACAAAATAATAATAATAATAATAATAATAATAATAATAATAATAATAATAAGTCGTTTAAAGATATGGTTTTTACTTGGATAGCTTAAAGCTGATAAGATTTCTGTAAATCTGTGAGTTAACTACCGAAGTCTGAAGTCTGAAGTTCCTTCTCGGCCACGGTAGTTTACTTAATCATTCTATGATTTTACTAAAAATGTTTCACGTTTTTTAAAGTGAAGTATGTCAAGTACCGTGATGTGAAACTTTAAACACAGATGGGGCCGATCAGTCCCCACATAATTCACTTTAAGAAACTTGAAACCTTTTTAGTCAGGCATAAAATGATTTGATCACTCTTTGACTAAAAAAACAAAATTTATCAGCTTTAAGCTCTCAAAGTAAACGGTTTATCCTTAAACAGACTTGTTTTAACGTTTGACCGCGGTTAAACCGCGCACCACACCTGGTCTCGTCCCAGTCCCTCGCCCTCAGCTCCTTTGGCGCCAAAATAATAGTTAGAATAAACAGTAGTCACAGCACTGATTAAACTCCAAATACTCACACCTGGCAATGCATTGTAACAAATACGGAGAATTGACGCTTTGACCTTGAGTACGAAAAGTCTTTAAATGAAACCTCTACGAGTAAGCTGACCTACACTTTAAATAATTATCGAAACCGCCTCTGCTACAACGGAGAATTTGTCATAAATAGTACAACTTCATAAATTAAAAAATACCATAAAAATAGGCACCTTCTTTGTATTCTAGCATTGAAATTCCAGTGGAAAAAATATTGACCTGGGTTCAATTAATTTCGTTGGAAAATAACTATAACGATGTCAGTTTCGCAAATTGGAAAAATATGCTAAAGTCTTTTCCAATATTAATAGAACAACGCCTTTTTTCCGTGATTAAAATAAATAAATAAATAAATAAATAAATAAATAAATAAATAAAGATAAGCCCATAAATTTGGTGTCCCAAAATTTCTCTGTACTGCTGAACGAATCTTACTCAGGTTTATTTTCATAGCAATAAACTGTTTCTCTACTATCCCCTGGGGAATTCAGAATTCCTTCCAGGTCCTTGTGCTGAAGGGCTAAGAGATGGCCGTTCTTCATGCACCTTTGAAAGGAACATCATGTAAGATTCTTAGAGCTGACACAGTTGTGAGTAATAAAGCCACACTGTGAATTCAAACGATATGATTCAGCGCCAAAGTGCCAATTTAGCAGTGGTGATCTAGGGTCTGATCAAGAGAGGAGTGGTCTAGCTGTTTCAATCCCGTCTTGGGGTATTGTGGTCACAGTTTGGGGAGAAATGGCATTATGAGAGATCATTTCAGCCCAATCTTGGAATCATTTTAGTCGTTAAATAAATTTCAACCCTTGGGATTGTTTGGCCCTCAAAAGAGCACTGTATTTTACCCACCCAATCGGCCCTAATTTTGAGGCAAATTTTAAAGTACAAAAACCAAAATAAACATTAGTCAATTACAACAGACACACTTGACAACGAGCCAATCAGAACTCGAAGCAGGTGCATGCGCCACGCGCGGGAAAAGGTGTGCAAAACGAGTCCTGGTTGGGTTGGGTTTTACCATTTTTAATTGGTTCAGAAAGTGACGCGAAATCCTTTTAGACGGTTGGAGCGCCAGAGAAGAGGAAACAGAGCGAAACTTTCGAAATTAAAACCGAAACTGTTCAAATGTAACTAAAACAGACTACCATTATTTCTAACGCGAACAGTACTCCCGAAGAAAAAAAAAAGAAATAACTATTCAGCTCGCGACAAAGATAGAAGATATAACGAACGCCTTCCATCTGTCAGAACTGGCCAATCAGACTGGTCGCTCCGTAAATGGAGTGAACCAATTTGAAGGACTGCTTCTTCGAATTCTTCAAAATGACACATTCTGCGAAGGGTGAGCGCTATTTTCAAGGAATTCCGAAAAGTGGCATATAAACTGTTGTTTACTTATTGGTGCATTCCCTTTGTGAAATGATCGATCTGGCCTGCCAGTTCTGACAAGTGAAAATCGGCTTAAATTACTTGAACAATTAAGGTCTGCATGCCATCATTCCGTTCTTTCAAAATTAATGATCCTAACGGTACAAAAGACAAGCGTCACAGACGAACTCTGCAAAATTTAAAAGCTAATTTAATAGGTAAAAGACCGTCGCAGTTACCATGGGAACAATGCTTAATCTGCTGCGAAGAGAGGGAACCTCTGAAAGAAATTCGAACCCAGGACCTCTGCGATGCAGGTACAGTTTTTCCACCAACTTGGATTCAGTCGAACCTCCCGTAAGCGACCACCCAAAACGCCAAGATTTAGAAGATTTAGTGGTTGCTTACGGGAGGTGGTCGCTTACGAGAATCGAATCAGAGGGGGTCTCTTCCGAAAACAGGTTTCACACATCTCGTTATTAGAAGATAATTTATTGCATACATTTTCAAAGTTAGAATACGAGCTGTGTTAGGTTGTCACTAAAAGTTCCTCGAAAACTCTGATTGGCATAGTACATACAGCGAACATGGAGATTATACCATGAGTCCAGTGGTCGCTTACCATAGGTTTATAACAATGAAAAAATATACCCTTCACTTCAAAAATAGGTCGCGGTCGCTTACGTGAGGTGGTCGTTTACGAGAGGTTCCAACTATAGGGCTTTGAATGGGAAAAATGTGGTGTTTTGGACGGTGATTGCTTATGGGAGGTGGTCGCTTACAAGAGGTGGTCGCACATGGAGGTTCGACTACATTTGTCCAGCTAAGAACTACCCCGGATGTCAGAGACTTTTCTTGCTCGGTTTCTGGTTCCGTTTGAAGTCTCCTACTGTCTTAATTATGACTCGCGCGAAAAACCGATCCCAAGCCCCAGCAGCGCGCGGGAAAAAAACCTCTGGTATCCAGAACTGACTGGGAGCTGGTCGTTTCGTGAGTTTCCGTGAAGAATGAATGCGAAATACAGGAAAACTGCGGATGAAAGATTTAATAGTACGCAGGTCGGGCAGCATGAATAAATCCATGATATTTCGTATATTTCTAAATTAATTCAAAAATAAAGTTCACTGTAAGTCTCAATATTTCTTGGTAACTCGAGATAACTGACAGGAGTAGCGAAGGTCGTCATTCTTACACGGGGTAAGATATTTGTCACGAAGAAAACGTTTTCCCTGCCTGCGGCATTAGTAGTGAGCGATCCCGCACTCTTTATACAAGATATTGACTGGGATAGGACCATTAGCCGTAAGGAGGCTAAAGAAGAGAGCTTGAGGAGCGACCGGAACTAGGGCACAGCAATCGGACAAAGCGATGGGTATTGGTGAGCCCTGAACCACTTGATAAGGAGCAAGCAAGGCCGAAGCCGGTGAATTTGATGTCGTCTTGTGAGATGCCAGTCGCAGTCAAACGTCGAAGACGTGGGTGACACTAGGTTTGTCTTTCGTAAAAAGGAGAAGAACGCCGCTATGAAAAGAGCCAAAGTCAAAGAGTAAAATATTAACTTGAATTCAAAGCGACGACGGATGGAAAGCAAAAAACCTGGCATGATTGGATACTTCTGATGCGGGGTTGCTATTCCTAACATACGCTTCTTTGCAAGTTTTTAAAACCGTAGTAATTAAACGCGTCTGTAGACGAACTTTGCAAATAGCGGAGAAGCAGGCGAATAGACGCAACTCTACTTTCGACGGGTCAAGAAAGCAGCATATGCGGAGATAGTTGATAGCACCGGAGGTTAGGAGGGCCACCAACGAGAGAACGAGTGGCAGAAATGATCAAAGTAATTCAATTGAGATCACCTGCAGGTTCCGTATTGTTCCTTGAGCATAAGCCTGGGTTTGGTCCCGTGAGACAAGGTGGCGTAAATGGGAATGTGGCAATCCTAATGAGAGGATCGCTGTCAGTGGAGAGGATGCCTGAGAAGGGACTAGATTAAAGGTCGATTTCGAAGTCAAACAGTTGTGTAGGACAGAAGATATAATTGATGGGGAAGTCTGCGGTCAATTTAGCGAGACGCTGCTGGCGAAGGAGATAAATGCCACGGACTTAAGAGATCGGCGAAGGAGTTTTCTAAGTCTGGGATATACTTCGCACGAAGCCGGTCGGTGTCATGGCGGTCTGTAAGAAACCTGATTTACCGTAAACAAAGTTGCATAACTTGCGAAACACGGCCAGAGTTGGTGGCGAGGACGCTATTCACGTTATTTTGTCTCATTGGAAAAAGATGCGCTGGCCGCAAAGAAAGGCACCCCAAAGCTTGAGGGTGACCATGACACAGTATTCAGGAGTTCGAAGATGTTGATGTTGATGTTATGTCCATAGCGGTGGATAATTGCATTAGGGTAATGGGGTGTGGAAGTAAAGCCCGTTAAAATAGCCTCTGGGGTCAGTAGAACAGGAAAACATAGCCTCGGGTACCGGTTACTGCAGGGGTCGGTAGACCAGGAAAAAGCGGTCATCAAGCCAGGGCGAAGTTTTCATAATAGACACACCATTGTAGAATGGCAGCACCAGCTAAAGTCCGATTTATTAATGGCGGGCAGTTGGCACATTTTAGACGTCCTGTGTAAGAGAAAACTGTTCAAAAGGTTCGAGCGGGGCGAACGCATCCGGTGACAAAAGACAAAAACGGCGAGCAAGGACTGCAGATCATGACAAGAGAAGTGATCGACGTGAACCAAAGCCGCACAGGGATGAAACCGTTCCTTAAGTCTGGAGGAGGTCACAGAAATGCCATATTTGGTCGGTTGTCTTTTAGCGGTCGAACCACCACGGCTTCTACCTCCCCATAACACTAACTTCACTAGTCTACGGTAACCATGTTACCTCATGTTCTCTTGTCCAACGCATCCATACACAAGAATCATCTTGCTAACATCTCCCAATATGTCCCGTTGTAATACAGAGAGGTTTAGTTTTATAATTGTTTTGTTCAGTTGTTTAATTTCCTTTTGTTCTACAGTTGTGATGGGGCTCAATGCTCAGCGACAAAATTGTATCCCACAACTGAGTCCCACAGGTTGAAAATGTCGTTTAATTTAAATGCTCCCTTACCCTAAGGTTTTCAAGTAAAAATAAGAAATTAAGCATATTGTTAATAACACAAAAGGCAGGGAAACCGATTAAATACGTGGCAGTGATCAATTAGATTGAATTTGTGCGTCAACTTTTCAACGCGCACTTTCGTCAGAAGACTGAACAGCAAAAAGGTATCCCGATGAGAACGAAAAATACTTGCAAAAAGTAAATCTAGAAATAGCACAAAAATAATTAACGTTACTTTCACTTTTCATTTCTGTCCTCCCTTCCCTCTCAACCCCCCAGCCCCCTCCCCAACCCTCCACAATGTATATCTCAGACTGTTTGTCATGTAACTGCTGTTACGATGTAAACAACAGATTGTTTCATGTTTCCCGTCTTTCTTAGAAATCTCGTGACTTTGCAGAACACCTCAGGCTGTTGACTACGGGGTTGATTTTCATTTCAGTGTTCGTAATTCTCTATTTGGAAGGTCAGCAATTCAGAATAATCTGTGGTTTAAACAGCGACCAAAACGTTTTCTTAACTGTGCAGAAAACTGGTTTCAGTTGCACGAGCTACTTCTCGTTTCGCGGACAGAAACGGCTTGATTAAGGTATGGCCCTTTACCGGTAATCGACTCAACACTAACTTAACTTGGCTTTTATATATACTCTTTCTCAAGCCCTGATAATATTTATTCATCAACACTTTTGAAGAGTTGAAGGAATAAAAGATCAGGAGCGTACTGACATGATTTCAGACTACCATCGATCGCGTGAGCCGCGCCGCTTGTGATCACGAACACACGCAAACGGAAATATTGCTCATTAGTACCTCGCAAAGGAAGTCGAAGACTTAAGCATACCTCAATCATGACGGTACAAATAATATGTGATGATTTCAGATGAATTTTATTAATTTTTCAGAGTTTATCAAGGCAGATTTAAGGTTTCCACTCCGATCCACGGTCGACTGACATCAGCTTGTGGGGCGGCGTCTCCCTGATCTGTGATCAGTATTGCGACATTTCAGGTTTGTTTCATCTTGGACATGCATAGCTCATACCTTCAGTACACAAGCGTGCCTATGTAGCTTTCACCGATTACTGCAGTTGTAGCAGAAAAAACAGAACTCACTTATTGTTTATTACTAAGAAACGCATTTCAGCAAAGAATCGAGAAACTGAAGCTCATTTGCATTTACACAAATTAGAATCTGTTTGGCGTCTGGATACCGTTGTATTAAAACGTGTTTTAAAAGTTCTGATCATAATAAACATCTAAATTCAGAATGATTCAGTCTTTCAACTTGATTACTGGTAAAGTTTTCCTACGGGGCTGATCCCAGCTGGCAGTTAATGTGTCCTGAAATGTATTGCTCAGATGCATGTACGCATCATTGGGCAGGTTTTGTGTAAGGAAAAGACTATGGAGGAAATGACTCCAATTTTAATTCATTCGCTTGTCTTGGTGTCAAATAATCATATCGTTGCAACAATTGAAAACAACTAATCTTAGTTCTGAAACATCCACACCAACATTCACTCGGCTTTAAATGAAACTTGAACTATTCCTCCAATTAATTAATACATTTAAGTCTCCATTTAATTAATGATGTCTCTTTTCCAACAGACGTATGCAGCTTTACTAAGAGTTCAGGATAAGTTTAATTTGTGGACGTTAAAGATCCAAATAAAACTCAAAGGTAAGGCAAGTAAGAGTTCATCTTTCCCAATACCCACTATATGAATTAGGTAATATATCATCCTGTGCTAAAACTGAGACCTAGCTTGTCTAAAAAATTTTTTTAAAAAAAATTTCCATTGACAAAGAAATGAAAACTTATTCAAAGCTTGTAACATTCATTTGAATGGCCACACTGTAGAATTTGAAGCACTGAATTAAAACTCTGAACTACCTTTTGTATCATGCTAAACAACATCACAAACCACTGATCAACTATCTTTTTTCTTAAATTAATGGTCACACTTAAATGGTTCTTGAATAGTAAAATGACTGGCCCTCCACAAATTGAAAAGTTTGTACCAACTTGAACTTCATTACAAACAGAATCACAAGAAAGCACTGCTCAGAAGCTATCACTTGAATTGTCATTCTGAAAGAATTCCTCCACACACTGAAAAGCTAGAACCATTCAGTGCAACACAGTTGAAGATCTCCACCTATTTTTATAGAAGAGGAACTCCCCCCTCCCCCAACACCATTTTTTTGAACCACCTTAAACTAATCATGATAAACAGCATTACAGGGCAACACTGCTCAAAAGCATTCTTGAATCCATGGTCATACTCAAGATTTTCCAGACATACTTAAAACTTAGAATCATTTACTGTAACACAGTTGAAGATCGATCCACAACTATTTTAATAGCAGTATAGGTGAGGCCTCCACTGTAGTATTTCAATCAAGGTTTCCAAGGTTCAAACCACCTTATACAAAATCTAACAATACACCTAATTTACAGGAAAATGCTCAATGTTTTTTAGCCACCTTGTTCATCATGATAAGCAATTTCACACTGTTCCTTAGATTTCTCTGGAGTGATTTAAGATAACATTATCAAAGAGGAGAGATTACGTAAAATATAATCACTCCCATCGGTTTCCCTTATTTGGCAAAGGTATTGCGTTGTTTAACGAGAGATTGTTTACTTCCCAAATCCTTAACGCCAGCAATATCAGCTGTAGAAAGTGACCACTGAATACACTCTGTCAGTAATCAGCCAAACTTGTTTTCTTAGATTAATACTTCATCTCTATGGCAACTGCAACAGCATCTACGAAGGAGACGACCAACTATGCTCGGTTGTGTCGTCTGCTGGTGGATATCGTTACCCAGGCACTGAGAGACCAATTCAATGCCGTCCACTTAACAGCAAATCTACAAGCTGTCTTGGCGGCAAACAAAGCTTCATTGCTGATGCTGAAAGGAAAGAAGATAATCAACCCAACTCAGTGGGGCAAGCTCTTCCCTGCCATCCCATCTTCTGTATCATCAGCTTTTTTTGACACCACTCTGTTGATGGTCCTGTTGCGCAACATTTGTGGCCTAGCTGCTCCAGCATCAGGCTGGGATTCCCTTCCTCCCTCAACAGACATAAGTCTTGAAGCAGACATCGCTCGTGTGAAGTACTTCAGAAACACTGTTTATGCTCACGCTGAGTGTGCTTCTGTTGATGATACAACTTTTAACAAATATTGGAGTGAGATCCGGGACACTCTGGTGCGGCTGGGAGGAGTTGCCTATAAAACAGCTGTTGACAATCTTGAAACAGAATGTATGGATCCTGCTGTGGAGGAACATTACAAGGAGCTTCTCAGTCAGTGGAAAAATGACGAAGACAACATAAAAGATGAGTTGAAGGAAATCGGCACCGACATAAAAAACCTCACAAAAAAGATTGATGACTTGGTAGAATCCACTGTGTCTTCAAAGAAGGAAACATGTGCCGAAGGTGAATTGTTGCACTGTCATGTAAACACAAACAACATGTAACCTAAACACCCCCCCCCCCCCCTCGCCCTTTAAATCATTACCCCTAAGACCCTTGATACTGTAAGATGAACTATGGTTTGTGTAAATTAATTATGATATCCATAAATTATTGATAGATATTTTAATTTACACAAACCATAGTTCATGTTACAGACTATCAAGGATCTTGGGGGGTGATGTTTTAAGAGGTGGGGGGCGGGGGGTGCTTCTGTGATCCTCTCAATTTCCAGCATGGCTGGGCACAAAGGTTCCGCTCTTTGTCACTGAGATCATTACATTGCGGAAACCACACAGCATAATGTGAACTGACAGAGGAAATCCATCGCATCCAGCATTATAAATCTCACAATTTAAACTCTTTCTCCTCTGGAAATCATTTAAAATCCAACTAGAAATACCAATCAATTTACAACAACAAATGTCCCATCAGTGCATGATCAAAGTTTCTCAGACAAGCACGACTGAATAATCCACACACAATCCACAAACAAACTCAGCACATTCTATGAAAACAAATGGCAACAACAACATTAATCTACAATTAAGTTTTGAAGAGTATCTTTGATTTAAAACTGAACACTCCCTTTTCAACTGTCACAAAAATGTACCGCAAGGGAGGGAACTGACTGCCCCTCAACCAACCCCCTGTCCCTCCTTTCTCTTTCCTGTTTATTTACCCTTTTCAAAAGCACACAAAAGGTAATTGTGTTGAATTACGATCAGGAAGTAAAGTACAATAGTATTTAACTTTTTGCATAACTGGGAGATAGGTTTTAGCATATATGATGTACGTTTTCTGCGACTTGCATTTAAGGACGCGTACGGTGCCTACTATAATGTTACTGCGCATACGTTCTGCGCATCTCTAGATACTTGGGTTTCCTATGGGTGGTGCCTGCTAATACAGGAATATTTTTGCGCGGTTTAAAACTATGCAGAGAAAGCAGAACTTAGCAAACGCTTTTGGTATCAGGCTCGAAAGAAAATTGGGGGTATAACCATGAATTTTTCAGAGATAATTAAGCTTCAATTTGGGAAAAAATCCCATACATTGCTTCATATTTTGGCGCTTTTAAGATATTATTGCTTAATTATCTCTGAAAAATGCGTGGCTACCCCCAATTTTCGTTTTGGATTCCAACAGGCCTTCCTAAGATCTGCTTTTCCCGCATAGTCATAAACCGCACAAAAATTCTTTGATATTAGTAGGCACCGTCCTTAACAAGGCAATACCTACCTTATCAAACAGTTCTTTCACGTAATTTCATAAGCTCAAGCTGTCAGGCCACCTTATTATTGCTCCAATTTTTTGGTATCTTTTTTAGAAAAGCACAAGAACTGGGCAACTCAACCAAACAGTAGCCTCCTGAAAAATTTATATTCATGAACATCTGCTTGAAAAATGCTTCAATTAATATTTGAGAGAACTGTTTTACGAGCATTAATCAGAAAAGGCTCATGGATACTCTTAATTTTATCCAGTCAGGAGTCCCACCTTGATCCCACCATAGGGTTACGTGAAATGATTTACAAGTTTCTGTGATGAATATTTTTATATTTTAATGCTTTGCCATTATCAATTTCGTCTTCCCCTAGTCTATCCACCTTCAAAAGAAAGCTTCTTGATTTCCTCAGTTAATTGCATGAAACGTCCCACTCTGTTATGTCTTTATACTCTTACCACCGTATGTTAAAAAATCTAAATACAATGTCTTAACTGGTCTTAAAGTCCTAACATATCTCCGAGGAGACCTCTCAGTATAAGCTCGGGGGTTTCTTGAGGTCTCCTCGCCACTTCTTACTTCTTCTTTTACTATTATTATTTACTCTAAACTTATGTATGATCCTAGTCTATGTTTGTATGTCGTGGTGAATAAATAAATAAATGCTTCCAAGTAAATACAGTATAATGCACAATAAAAAAAATATCCAGGAAAGGATGGGGGGGGGGGAGGGTTATGGGCAAAATCCCATGCATTCCCTAAATTAATAAGAGCATAGCCTCTTCAGGTACCAGACCCCATTACTATCCCTCGATGAACATTTCAATCAATACATAATATCACGTTCTGCTCCCCGATTACAGGACCCATCCCACATCTTGCCAAACCTGCATTGTATACTCTCAAATATCATGAATTATATCTAACAAAACTTTGCCCCAACTTAGTACAAGACACGTTTACACAAATTCATGCATTGTACCACAATCAGAAACTTAATTTCAGTCATTAACTAACAAAGTTGAAAAGTAAAGTAGAACAATGTTATTATAATTGCTCCACCCTTTAAGTGTTTACATAGCTTTTTATGCAGTCAGTGTGGTATTTAGTCGTCTTAGTGTCGTAATTGGACCAAAGTAATCACTGTGACCTGTCGCAACAAAATTATTGAAACAGCATAAAAGGAAAAAGAAAATGATGCTTTGATAGCTTATGCTCGGCTCAGCCAGGGATATTGGAATAGCTGGAAGCATGGAATATGTTACTTCACTTCTCTTGTTGAGAAGGATTATTCGAGGACTGCCAGCTGTTTTGCAGTGTAAATACCAAAAACAAAATAATCATGAAACCTCAAAGCAAATACAAGAAAATGGAGCCAAGGTCGTGAAAACGCAACCAAACAACTCACATTTGGTTTTGGGTCTAATTCTTATTGGTTTGTGTTTGTTGGTTTTTGTATTCTTTCTAAAAAGAATACACAAATTTTGCTCAATTCCAGCTTCTAGCCCATTCCATTCCCAGTGTCCAAAAATAGTTATCAAATCCTATTCCCAGTGCACTGAATCCCATTTTTCAAGGAAAAAAAAGTACATGTAGATCCCAGTTCTCATTTTATTCCTTCAGAACCCTGTTTAGAATTAACGATATTAACAGCATTAACATAGGGACGATTACCAGCCGCTGTTTGGAAAATGAGCCCGCGCTCATGCCTCTTCTCAGACAATCTTGTATCCAGAGTCCTCTGACGCTCTTTGGCCAGCAGTCGGTCGCCAGGGGAGACTCTAAGGAACTGGAATTTTATTACCGCAGGGTTTCTGCCGTAAAACAATACAAGCCATTGAAAGGACAGCCAATAAAAAAAAGAACTTTTTATAGTTCCCCAGGGTCTCTCCTCGCGACCAACCGATGGCCAAGGAGCCTGAGGACTCTCGGTACGAGACCGCAACTCAAGAAGGAAAACGAGACCCGAGGGAACAGCGGAAATTAAGCCTAGAATTAACATGACTTTACTTACCCCTTTTATACTCGATCTACTTAAGGTAAAATCCTCAACCCGGAGATGTCATTTGATACCTCTCTGGTTTGCCGAGAGAAACATCACGAGAGTGAACTTCTTAACTTGTTCTGTAAACAATGTAAAGTCTGCATCTGTGACAAGTGTGGGCAGACGCGTCACAGTCATCACACCAAAGTAGATATCGAGCAAGCCGCCAAGGAATGCAAAGTTAACATAGAAGAGATTACAGAAGAAATGAAGAAAGAAGTTGCTGATTTCGAGTTACAAGTAGAAAGGTCTAAAGAAAAAACGAGGAAAAGCAGAGAGAAAATTGCCGCAGCTCGAAACAAAGCATTAACATATCTTGAGGAACTAATGCGAGTTTTGAAAGAATATGAAACAACCACGATGAGTAAGTTAGATGTTATTGAGCAAACAGAATTAAGAGGTAACGCAACGCAGTTGGAACACTTTCAGACTTCCATCGACCAGTTACAAAAATCCGTGGAGTATTGCGAGGCTATCTTACAAAGAAACAAAAGCATTGAAATCCTGCAAGTGCATCAAACTCTCGTCGAGCGGTGTAGAGAACTTCTCAACGTTGAGAAACTGAACATGAACAAGCCGCTTCATACAACACTACATGTAAGGTACGAAATAAATGAAGATCTTGTTGAGACTCTAAGATGCGCTATTCCTGGTCGACTTGTTGTTAGTAACACGGATCATTTGCAGTCAGTAGCAGAAGGAAAAGGCTTGAAAGAAGCAGACGTCGGAAACAAAGCTGAGTTTCTTATAACAACGAAAGATTCCAACCAAAAGCAGTGTTACGATGAAGATGATCAGATTATTGTGAAAGTAGTGACACCATCAGGAGAGAACTTAAAGAACGAAATCACTCTTCGCAAAGATGGTGAATACAGGGTCACCTACACACCAGATTGTGTCGGTACACATGACCTGGTGATTGAAATTAACGGTCAGCCGATGACTGGTAGTCCATGGAGTCTTCATGTGTCTCCACATCATTACAGGCCCTTGTTCTCGTTTGGGTCACACGGGGAAGGAGAAGGACAGTTTGATCAACCCTATGACATTGCAATAGATGAGAACACAGGAAACATTGCAGTCGCTGATTATAATAACAATAGGGTGCAGCTGTTTAATTCAGAAGGCAGACATTTAAGCACTGTGAGTCGTAAAGAAATAATTCAACCCACTTCAGTAGCATTCACCAGGTCTAGTAATCTAATTGTCATTGCTTCTTACAAGATTTTTCATTTTAACGAAAGAAGGCAATTGGTTACAAAGATCACCAACAAACACCTGAAGGAACCATTCCGCCTGACTTTTGCACGCGATGGACGCATGGTGGTGTGTGACTTGGGTGACAAAACAGTCAAGGTCCTGTCCCCTGACGGTACACAGCTGTTACTCACCATCAGAGATCCAGACCATGAGACACCGATGTTCGCTATTTCTCATCAGGACATATTTGTTGTCTCCTATTTCTTGAGAAATAATATGAAAGTATTCAGCAACGATGGATTGTTTTTACATAAAATCGACACACTGGGGGCTGGTGACGGACAGCTTCCTACTCCAATTGGCCTCGCTGTTGACAAGTTTTCAAACCTGGTGGTGTGCGACTCTAATAACAGCATAATTCCAATTTTAACCCTTGATGGCAAATTTGTCAGCAAAATACAAGATCACCCCACTGGTCTTGCTTATCCGCTTTTTGTTGCTGTGTCACCCACTGGGCAGCTGTGTATTACTGACGTGAGAAAACACTGTGTACATGTGTTCAAGTAGAGGGGTTTGATTTTAATGAATTCAAAATATCAATGCTTCCACTTTAAAACATAGCATAGTATTGTGACCATCAGTGCCATAGCATTTTTTGCGTCTATTCCAATATTTTGGGTATTTTTTTTACTTTTTCTTTTTTATTAAGAAAAATTTTGATATTTTTTGCCTTTTTGTATTTTTTTTTCTGTTCGTTTTATTTCAATTTCTTTCTTTTGTATTAATTATTTGTTTTTTATTGTAATTTTATTTTTCTTTCCGGCCCAGGGGTCCGTTTCTCGAACGTCCCGGTACTGAACCTACCGGGCCCGATAAGTGTATTTTTAAATGTTTTTTCGCCGATTACAAAGTGGCTACAGATATGGTACTTGGCCAATGTTTTCATAGAATTACAAGACTTTAAAATTTAGTATTCAATGCTAACAAAAATTGACTTCTGGTAAGAAACATTTGTCACCAAAGACACTTAGCAGGCCCGGTAAGTTACCGGGACTTTCGAGAAACGGGCCCCAGGAGTGTCATAGACCATGATGCATGACGCACAAGTAAAAGTAATACGCATATTTGGTTTTTATAAACTGAGTTGATGAGATAATTTTGCCGGTTATTCATAACGAGATTCGAGAGTTGACATTTCTAAAGTAAAATGCTGCACTTCTTCTAGAGTTGTTTATGGGGACCTGTAACAAAGCGAGACCATCTTTAAATTCGGTTAAACGATAGATAATTAATTGATTGTTATTTATAGGACGCCTGAGGCGGTTTTTTTTACTGTACAAAGAACTCACTTTACGGTGGATATCGTGGCATATTCATAATCGTTTTGCACGTAATACGAACAGCACTAGTATAGCTGTAGTTTGATAATAAGCGAGCGGGGCCAGTAAAATGGCTTTCACTGAGCAAAAAACAATGCAACTCAATCATTGCATCCATCTTTGTATATAACAAAAAATATTAATTTTAATTGTTTGTTGTCGTCAAAACTTTTACAGTATCTAAATACTTCTGCCATTGTTATTTATTTAAACTAGATTTTAATGTTGTCACAAACGAAGGAGATTAGTCACAGGAACAAGTCGCAGGGACAAAGTCCCTTTTTAAACTACCCGCATTCGTCAAATAATCTAGTCACGGGGCACTTACTTGGATCCCTGCGACTTGTAACACGATTTCAAACTTTCAAACTAGTTTCAATTCGTGGGGCAAGCCGCGGGGACTCCTCCATTCAATTTGTATTTTGTTTGTGGAACAAGTCTTTTGGACAACAGACAAAAACCATCAACCAATTAAAGGGAAAATCGGAGTGTCCCTGTGACAAAAGCGCTCGTGTAAACACTACAGGGGACTTGTCCCTGAGACTGGTCCCTTTGTGTGCGCCGTGCAGGCGACTCGATGCAGAGACTTGTTCCGGTAACAAGAACCTGCGACCAGTCGCTTAATGTGCGTCGACCTTTATCTGTATAATAGCGGGTGTCGTCTGAAAAATAAGTTTTATGCATCCATGCTGTTTTCGTTGAAACTATGTGAAACAAAGTTGTGCTCCCTAGCTTCACGCAGAATTTTGTTTTTGTGTTTGGTGGAAAGCAGAAAACTATAGAATATAATGTAAACAGGAGAGGCAGAACATTACTTTCAATAGCAAAACCCTATGCCGTACAAAAATGAAACGACCTAAAAAGTGTTTTACTTGTAATGTTTGTAAGCTTCTGTTCCAGCACAAAAGCTATCTGATACAACCCCAGGCATTAAAGAAACTAGAATAACTGATTAATGCTGATACGGCTTAAACTTGAAGTAAAATCAACGCAAATTTGAACTGTTCAAGAAAGTGACTTTGATACTACGACTGTAAACGAAATTCTTAATTGTAGCAATGTAAATGTTTACAAATAAAAAATGTAAATACTTTGTTTATAGTGGAGGTGCAGTTAGCTACATCAAGCAAGTTTAAAGGCGCTCCACTCAAATAATCTGACAATTAAACAATGACTGAAAAGCAAATTATTTGTGCTGTTTATTACGCTGTTTATTGTCGATCTGATTATTGAGTCTTTGGATAAAACCGCAGCGTTTGACCATTTAAATGAAAGCTACTGAGCGGTACTTTACTGCGATGGTGATTATTATGCTGTGAAGATGCACTGACATTTTGAAAAGAAGATATCGGAGTGAGTGACGACTGAAATTGAAGGGTGATTCGCTTTGCTAGAATTGCCATACAGTAAAATGCTGCTTAGTTGCCGTACAATGTTAAGAGAGAGTTAGGATTATGTTTACGAAAAACGGCAAAAATGACCACGTGACCAAGACTATCCTACGTTTGCCTAGCACTCGCTGTTTTCCGTTTCTAAGTAAGGTTGAGTAGTTTCGTGTTAGTATCAAATGCCAGAATTATTTTGCACTATTCTCATTTATTTACCAATTCTTTTGTGGAGACATAAATGGAAACCTGTTTGCCGTTTGCCGAGTGAACACGATTCTAAATCTCTCCAGTGGCTTTAATTTAAATTTCGTTCACAGAATCGACACTTTGAAATAAGAAATAGGCAGGCGGTCGTGTTTTTATCCACAACAAACTTAATAGACGGTTTGAACGAAAACGGACTGTGGCGACACCCCGACCGCGCACCTTAACCGCGGACAAATTAAAACAAATAATGATAATGATAATGATAATGATAATGATAATGATAATGATAATGATAATAATAATAATGATAATGATAATAATAATGATAATAACAATAACAATAACAATAATAATAATAATAATAATAATTATAATAATAATAATAATAATAATAATAATAATAACAGTAATAACAATAATAATAACAACAATAATAAAAAGTCGTTTAAAGATATGGTTTTTACTTGGATAGCTCAAAGGTGATAAGATTTCTGTTAATCTGTGAGTTAACTACTGAAGTCTGAAGTCTGAAGTCTCTTCTCGGCCACGGTAGTTTACGTAATCATTCTATGAGTTTACTAAAACATGCATGTTTCACGTTTTTTAGTGTGAAGTATGTCTAGTTTTCAAACTTTAAACACAGGCGGGGCCGATCAGTATCCATATAATTCACTTTAAAAAAACTTGAAACCTTTTACTTAGTCATATGTATATGATATGTATATGTATGTATGTATGTCTGAGCTGATTTGCAAAAAGGTGGCTACAGAAATTGAGCACATTTTGAGACTTTCTAAGCTGAAGGAATATGCTAGCCATTAACAATACTCCAGTTACGGTTCATCACAAGAAAGTAAGGTCAGGAAATACTATGCAGGAGAAAAGAGGGGCTTTTCTTTTGAATTAGACGTGACATTGACACCTGAGTGAAATGAGACATGACCTGTGATCCGACTAAACAAGTGTGACATTTGGCAATATTATTAACGGCGCTAACGCATCTTAAATTTCAACCAAAACCCGGTCTTTAAGCGCTAAAGACTAGCCTTTTACAAAAGAATCGGCTTAATCATGGCAAGACAGCGTTTTAAAATGGTTTTCCGTCTTAATTATAAATTCAAGACGTAATGAGAATCACGCCGAACGAACATCTGGAAATTATTTATGACATTGAGTCCGGAAATCCGACCAAAATCACACTTCTCGACTAATCGATGACTAGCCTAACAACGCTACAGTTATAACGGCGAAAAATAATAGAATAGCTTTTCAAACTCACGCTTTTTGAGGAGAAAATCCTTGCCCATCCTTGCTAGTGTTTTCCATACTAACTGAAGTCCCGGATGTTGCAATCAACATTTGAAAAGGGAAGGGTTAGCGCCCTTTTCCACCACAAAAATAAACTAAGTCTTTGGCTGGGTGAAAAATTCGCGACAATTTCACGTTGCCCGAATAGAACTCATCCCTAAGACCTACTTTTTAAAGCCAAAGACTGTCACCTCCTCAAGCAAAGCCCACAATATACAAGCCTTTAATAGTCCAAGCCCGAGTAACTGAAAATTACCCGTTTAGCTTAAAACAGGACTACTGGTAGCAAGCATATTAGACGAGGCAGGAACTGCACTCGTAAGACTTCTTCCCTCACTAGACTTAATGATGTCCTCAGGAAAACTTTGCTTCAGGAAGCCAAACGAAACGCTAGGTCTAATGACTTAGTTCTGATCTCAGAGCGCGCGCCGAATTCAAAGCCAAATCGTTGCGCGGTTAGAAGACGTTTGAGAGAGAGTGGGGCTAGGTTTGCAAATCAGGAGGGGAGGGGGTGGGGGTAGGAAAAAAATATTTTGGTTTTACAAATATTTGCTAATGACCATTGTAATCTATTAAGTTACTGATTTGAAATTCAATAAGAAACGCTAAAATAAATAAATAAATATCTTGAGAAAAGGTAACAAAAACTTCAATTTCTGTAGCCACCTTCTGGAAAATCAGCTCAGATGTATGTATGTACGTACGTACGTACGTACGTACGTACGTACGTACGTACGTATGTACGTATGTATGTATGTATGTATGTATGTATGTATGTATGTATGTATGTATGTATGTATGTATGTATGTATGTATGTATGTATTTGATGACTCTTTGACGTAAAAAAAACTTACCAGCTTTAAGCTCTCCAGGTAAAAGCCTTATCTTTGAAGAGACTATTTCTTACGTTTGACCGCGGTTGAACCGCGCACCACACCTGGTCTCGTCCCAGTCCCTCGCCCTGAGCTCCCTTGGCGCCAATATAATAGTTAGAATAAACATTAGTCACAGCACTGATTAAACACGAAATACTCACTACCTAGCCTGCGTGGCAGGCGCTAGAAAGGGGAAGAGAGAGGGGAAAATTGGGCGCGCGAGAAACGCGCGGCGCGAGGGAGAGGGGAAAAGGAAGCGCCTGCAGCAAACCCATTGTTTATTTCGTCTTTCTCGTTCGCCGGCGAACGAAAAATCGCCATTGGGTCGTTTTTAATTATGCGTCAATCATTGCCTGATACGACCTTCTGATTGGTCCAGATGTTTTGGAAGCCATTTGAGACTGAAAATCAATATTGCAGATGCACTCGAAACAGACAGGGAAGCCAAGTTTGAGCAAATTTTGAAGGAAATCTTGCTGGAGTTAGAAGATAAAGGTCGCAAAATAATCTTGAAAGATGAACAGAGAAAAGCGGGGAAACAACTGTATGGAAAGAAAGACTTGGTGGCAGTTTTACCGACGGGTTTCGGAAGGAGTCTTATCTTCCAGTTGCTGGTGTTATTAGGAAAATAGAAATCGCAATGGCGACACTCAAACTGCTTCTGTGCAAGTAATTTGCCCTCTTACTAGCATTATTAACGACCGACTTTTTGAAGTGGAGAGTATGGGTTTATCTGCGAGTAATTTGTCGGAAAAGCTCGCTGATTTCACAGTATTTATTTTATTGCACTCGATGGATTTCTGCCAATTAAATAATCGCCTTGTGATCAAAATTCTCACCCATTCGCTGTTGCAGAGTAATCATTGATTTGTGAGACATACAAACACCCAGGAGGTTTAACCGCCCAAAGTCCTTAAAACTAACACACTGTGGAAAATAATTTTTGAAATCCTGTACGCAATAGCGTAATTCTTTTCGATCGGCCATACCGCTTAGTGTTTATCCAATATTTCGCGCACTCTGGGTTCCTGCGAAAAAAATACTTCTATTGGCTGGCATTTGACAGGCAGACGGTCGCAAATGTTGGCCGTTTGCATATTAATGAGGGGGCGAGACGAAATAAACAATGGGTTCGCTGCAGGCGCTTCCTTTTCCCCTCTCCCTTGCGCCGCGCGTTTCTCGCGCGCCAAATTTTCCCCTCTCCCTTCCCCTTTCTAGCGCCTGCCACGCAGGCTACTCACTACCTGCATTGATTGTAACAAATACGGAGATGTGACGCTTTGATTTTGATTATGAAACGCCTCTAAATGAATCATCTACGTGCAAGCTGACCTACAGTAACACTTTAAATAATTATCAAAACCGCCTCTGTTACAACAAGGAATTTTGTCATAAATAGTAATTCACTAACAAATGAATGCAATTGAACATGGCATCTCTACTTCATAAATTGAATAATACCACAAAAATAGGCACCTTCTTTGCATTCCAAAAATATTTACATGGGTTCAATTACTTTCGTTGCAAAATAGTCATACTACAGGAAGTTTTCGTTCCAATTTTTATAATTTCTCGACTTTAAAAAACAATTTCAGTTTTGCGAATTTGAAAAATATGCTAAAGCCTTTCGCAATAAAGGAACGTAATTTTACTTGTCATTACAAAACTCAAGATAAGCGCATAGATTTGGTGTCGCGAAATTTTCCTGTACATCTGATCGAGACTTACTCAGGTTTATTTTCACAGCAATCAACTGTTTCTCTACTATCCCCTGGGGAAATCAGAATCCCTTCCAGGTCCTTGTCCTGAAGGGCTGAGAGCTGGCCGTTCTTCGTGCACCTTTTGAAAGGAACACCTCATGTAAAATTCATAGAGCTGACACAGTTGTGAATCATAAAACCATAATGTGAATTCAACCGATATGATTCAGCACCAAAGGGCCAATTTGGCAGTGGTGAAATCAGGGTCTGAAGATATAAGGACGCCTTCCATCTGTCAGAACTGGCCAATCAGACTAGTCGATCCGTAAATGGAGTGAACCAATTTGAAGGACTGCCTACTCGAATTCTTCAAAATGACACATTCTGAGAAGGGTGAGCGCTATTTGAAAGGAATTCCGAAAAGTGGCATATAAACTGTTGTTTAATAATTGGCACATTCCGTTTGTGAAATGATCTATCTGGCCTGCCAGTTCTGGCAAATGGAAATCGCCTTAAATTACTTATAACAATTAAGGTTTGCCATCATTCTGTTCTTTCAAATTAATGATCTTGATGGTACAAAAGACAAGCGTCACAATTAAATAAACTATGCAAAATTAAAGGTAATTTAATAGGTAAAAGAACATCGCAGTTACCATGGGAACACAGCTAAATTAGCTGCGAAGAGAGAGAACCTGTGAAACAATTTCGAACCCAGGACCTCTGCGATGCAGGTGCAGTTTTTTTTTTTTACCAACTTGGCTACAGTCGAACCTCCCGTAAGCCACCACCCAAAATGCCAAGACTTAGAAGATTTAGTGGTCGCTTACGGTAGCTGGTCGCTTACGAGAACCGAACCAGAGGGGGTCTCTTCCGAGAACAGGGCTATCACACATCTCGTTATTAGAAGAGAATTTATGGCATACATTTCCAAGTTAGAATACGAGCTGTGTTAGGTTGTGATTAAAGTTCCTCGTAAACTCTGAGTAGCATAGTAATACAGCGAACATGGAGATTGTACCATGTGTCAAGTGGTCGCTTATACAAGAGGTTAAAAGCAATGAAAAGATATATCCGTCACCTCAAAAATGGGAACGTGACAGCTTACGAGACGTGGTCGTTTTCGAGAGGTTCCAACTATAAAGCTTTGACTGGGAAAAATGTGGTGTTTTGGCATGTGGTCGCTTATGGGAGATGGTCGCTTAAAAGAGGTGGTCGCACATGAAGCTTCAACTGTATTTGTCCAACTAAGAACTATCCCGGATGCCAGAGTCTTTTCTTGCGCGGTCTCTGTTTCCGTTTGAAGTCTCCTACTGTCTTTAATATGACTCGCGCGAAAAGCCGATCCCAAGGCCTAGCGGCAAGAAAAAACCCTCTGGTATCCAAGGTAACTTAGACTCCCTCGCAGCTGTTCTGTTTCTCGTCACGCAACTCTCCTCCCCACACAGAACGGCTGCGAGGGAGACTAAGGGGAACTGGCAGCTGGTCGTTTCGTGAGTTTTCGTGAAGTATGAATGTGAAATACATGAAAACTGCGGATGAAAGATTTAATAGTAAGCAGGTCGAGCAGCATGAATAAATGATATTTCGTACATTTCTAATTCAATAATAAAGTTCACTATAAGTCTCAATGTTTCTTGGTAACTCGAGACTGACTGAGTGACAGGAGTGTCGAAGGTGGTCATTTTTACACGAGGTAAGGTATTTTTCACAAAGAAAAAGTTTTTCCCCGCTTACGGCATGAGTAGTGAGCGATACCACATCATTTATACGAGATATTGACTGGGGTGGGACCATTAGCCGTAAGGATGCAAAAGAAATTAGCTTGCTTAAGGGGCGGCCGGAACTAAGGCATAGCAATCGGACAAAGCGATGAGTTGGTACTTGTCCTTGAGAGTGGAACGATGTGAATTCCGTCTTTGTATTGGTGAGCCCTGGACCACTTGATACGGAGCAAGCAACCGGAGCCGGTGAATTTGATTTCGTCTTGTGAGATGCCGGTCGCCGTCAAACTTCGAAGCCGTGGGTGACACTCAGGTTGTCCTTCGTAAAAAAGAGAAGAAGGCCGCTATGAAAAGAGTGAGCTATTAACTTGAATTCTAAGAGACGACAGAGGGAAAGCAAAAAAACAGGCATGATTGGTTACTTTTGAAGGGTTGCTCTTCCTAACATACGCTTCCATACGTTTTCAAATCTAGTAATTAAACGCGTCTGTAGACGAACTTTGCTGATAGATTGCAGGCGAATAGCGTTGAGATGACGCAACTGTACTTTCGACGGGTCAACTGAGAAAGCAGCATATGCGGAGATAGTTGATAGGAGGTCCTCAACAAGAGAACGTTCAAAGAAGAACTGATCAAAGGAATTTCATTGAGATCGCAGGTTCTGTATTGTTCCCGGAGCTTAAGGCTGGGCTTGGACCCGTGACACAAGATGAGGTAGCTGGGAATGCGGCAATCCTAATGAGAGGGTCGCTGTCAGCGGAGGGGATGCCTGCATGAGAAGGGAGAGAAAAGACTAGATTAAAGGTCGATTTCAAAGGCCAACAAATGTGTAAAACAGGAGATATAATGGTGGGGAAGTCTGCGGTCAATTTAGCGAAACGCTGCTGGTGCGAAGGGGATAAATGCCGCCGGTCGGTGTCATGGTGGCCTGTAAGAAACCAGATTTACCGTTAACAAAGATGCATAGCTTGCGAAACACTTGAATGGCCAGAGGTGATGACGAGGACGTTATTCACGTTATGTTGTCGCATTGGAAAATGATGCGCTGGCAGCAGAGAAGGGTACCCCAAAGCATGAGGATGACCATGATACAGTATTTAGGAGCTCCAAGATGTTGATGTTATGTCCATAGCGGTGGAAAATAGCATAAGGGAGATGGGGTGTGGAAGTACAGCCCGTTAAAATAGCCTCTGGGGTCAGTAGAACAGGAAAACATAGCCTCTGGTACGGGCGGTTACCGCAGGGGTCAGTAGAACAGGAAAAAGCGGTCATCAAGCCAGGGCGAAGTTTTGATGATAGAAACACCATTGTAAAGGATGATAGGAAATGGTACCACCAGCTAAGGTCCGATTTATTAAGGGCGGACAGTTGGCACGTTTTAGACGTCCTGTGTAAGCGAAGAGTGTTCAAAAGGGTGGACATCAAAACTCGAGCGGGGCGAACGCAGGCGGTGACAAAAGACGAAAACGGCGAGCAAGGACTGCAGATCATGACGAGAGAAGTGATCGACGTGAACCAAAGCCGCACAGGGATGAAACAGTTCCTGAAGTCTTTCGAAGGAAGGTCACAGAAATGCCAAGTTTGGTTGACCAGTTTTCGTTTAGCGGTCGAACCACCACAACCATCTACCTTCCCATAACAGTAACTTCACTACGGTAACCATGTTACCTCATGTTCTTTTGGCTAACCCATCCATACACAAGAGAGTAATCTTCCTAACATTTCCCAATTTGTCCCTTTTTAATAAAGAGAGGTTCAGTTTTATAACTGTTTTGTTCAGTTGTTTCCTTTTGTTCTACAGTTGTCCTGGGGCTCAATGCTAAGCGACAAAATTGTATCCCACAACTGAGTACCACATGCAGGCTGAAAGTGTCGTTTCATTTAAATGGCTCCCTTATCCTAAAGTTTTCAAGCAAAAATATGAAATTAAGGATATTGGTAATAACACAAAAGGCAGGGAAAGCGATTAAATACGTGGCAGTGATAAATTAGATTGAATTTTGTGCGTCAACTTTTCAACGCGCATTAAAATACTATATATTCTTTCATCAGAAGACTGAACAGCAAAAAGGTATCCCCATGAGAAGGAAAATTACTTGCAAAAAATAAATCTAGAAATAACACAAAAATAATTCCGTGGGATGCCTGTGGCGGTATCTGGTCAGTTCGTTCCATGGTCAGATCATTCCAAGTCAGATCGTTCCACAGGAAAGTCAGATCGTTCCACAAAAAAGTCAGATCGTTCCACAATAAAGTCAGATCGTTCCACTTAGAAATGGTCAGATAAAAAATATTTTCAATAGTTCATAGATCACTCCACGAGTGTTATTCGAGTGCAAGTTCAGTTGCTCACATAAACGATCAGAGAGATCAGACTGTTCACAGGATCGATAGAGTATCCCTGTATTGACTTTATACCGCAAACATGACCGATTACTGCTCATACGATTAATCAAGGCGATGAACTGTTTACATGATAGATCGAGTCTAGGTTGTCGCTCCAAGAGTGTTATTCGAGTGAAAATTCTGAGTACTCAGTGTTTATATGATTGATCAGAACGACGAGTAAGAGTATCTGTTTTTATTTCATTGCAAAGATCACGGACCGAGTACCAATATAAATGACCCACCCGCAAATGTGTGAACTTCGTTTTGTCTACAAATTTCTTACCTGCAAATAAACTTTATAACTTACAACTTATCGGGTCATAGTAGACTAACTACGATCGAGTTACTGCGTCTTTCAATAACATGCAGACTCTGAAGTTCAAGATTCAATCAATCTTTACGCTTTTCACTGCCAGCAATCACTGCTGCGGACCTCTAAGAAAACAACAACGTTTGGCTGAATGGGGTCGGGTTTGTGCGCATCTTCGGAGACCCAGGGGCAGGTAGTTAGGCATTCTCGACCCCAGTGCTTACGCTTCTAACAATCTAAATGACCGCCGGTCATGCGCAGAAGAGCTCTGGAGTCGCGAATGGTAGTTCGTTCAATCTCGTCCCCAGAGCCCGCGCGCGTTTTAGGCCAGCGGTGGCCACACGTCCACGAGCTCTGGGCTAATCAGAAACCGGAAGCAAGGATCCTGCTTCCGGTTTAAAGGGGGATATTGTCAACTGTCATTCAGCTTTGTCAAACGCTGCAACATATCGCAGAGGTTTTCGCGCCTTTTCCGTTGAGTCATGTGATTTGACTTGTTGTCTTTGTCGTGTTTCCTCACTGAAAAAAAAGCGTGTGAAAATTTAGTTGCATTTCGATTCTATGGCGATTTTTGCTTCGATATCTTTGACAGTCTCTATTTCATTTCTTGTTTGAAACCTCCGAAGACACTTTCGGTGAAATGTATTAGCCAATCAGATTTCGATTTGCTGGATTTTGACATTAATTAGCCCAGAGCTCTTGCTTCCTTGGTGCTGACCAAAAGGAACGCAGCCTCTGGGAACGAGATTGTAGTTCGTTGGAAAGTCGAAGCAGCTAGGAAGCGGCTAAAGGCTGGTTCACACGAGCAACGCAAACGCAAGCGCAAGCGCAAGAGACGTTCACACGTGGAACGCAAATGCAAGCAGAATGAGATACGCACGGGCATTTCAGTACCTTAAGATGGCGGCAATCTTGTTTCCAGATTCCGCGTTACCCAGTGCGTTACCCTAGAACAGCAGTCGGGAAGCAAGGGCTATGGGAACGGGATAAAAGGTAGCGGACGTAGGCGATGTTTTAGGATTGTTTTCTGTCTCGTTCTCGGCCGTCGTCTGTTAAGGCGAAGGCGCCAAATGCAAAGGCATACAGTTTTCTAGCCTCACTTCTCTTGCTACATCACTCCATGCAAGTTGCCTCTTGTTTTTTTCTTTGAATCCGCTGCAACTTTTTTCTTAAAGCACAGGATATTTCCTGACACTCTCTGCTAGTTTTTCCTCGCATGAGGACGCCATCTTGGTTTCAACTTAAACCGCAGAAGCATGGAACAAGTGTTGTTCATCTTGCGTTTGCGTTTGCGTTGCCCCGGTTCACACGTGTGAAATGCAAACGCAAGCACAAATGCAAGCGCAAGGAAATGAAAAAAATTCTATTTCTTGCGTTGGCGCTTGCGTTTGCGTTTGCGTTTGCGTTGTGGTAGTTCACACGTGTGTTTGCTTGCGCTTGCCTAGCATTTGCGTTTGCGTTTGCGTTTGCGTTTGCGTTTGCGTTGAACGAAAGAGCGAGCCTCTAGGCCCTAGGATTCACTCCCCGACTCTCCCCTACCAGTTCAAAAAACCATTAAAATCCTTGTCTGCGATTGGGTACAAATTTTTTTTTGTCTCCAATCAGAGTCCAACCTAGTTCCCAGCGTCTCACTTCTTCCCGCCCTCCTCTCTCGCTCCAGGGGGGCGGGAAGAAGAGAGACGCTGGGAACTAGGTTGATCAGAGTCCAGCCTTTTTCGTGTTACTTTTCGTGACTTCTTATTCGAGGATGTTCACGGGCGAACTGTTGATCGCCTGTTCGCCATTACTTGTCCGCCTCGTGCAGGAGAGTTTACCTCATCGAGAAGTACCACTGAAAAGAGACCCATGAAACCGAAGAAATCTCGAAATTTAGCATGTTTGTAAACCAACCTGAAAAAGCATCAACCGAGAAAATCAGACTGTGGACTAATCAAAGGTAAATTTGTAAACTCCAGAGAAGGATAATTTTTGAGTCCATGCAACTAGGCCATTTTCGTTCGTGTGTCACCAGAAATACCGGTTCGCTCCAGCTTTATCGGACGTGGGCATTTCTCCTGGGTGGGCGCCTAAGGTTTTTTTTTTTAAATCGAACATGAGCGATCCGAGCGCAGTTAACACTGTTTCAGATAATTGTTGTCTGTGTGGCTTTAATCTTTGTCGATAAAAAGAGAACAAGGAGCATAACCGGAGAATTTGCAGAAATATTCGCGAATGTTTGTAAAAGTATAGAAAATATATTGGCCAGAGTACCTACAAACGGCGACGTTTAGTTCGAATACACTCAGTAAAGATGGTGACGCCTTTCAGTATATTAACTCGTTCCGTCAAGTAAACATCGAGCAGGACATTTTTCTCTACATTTTCATCAAGTAAGTATGTTTTCTTGACTCCTCCTAAGTGGAGCGAACTGAATATATTGTGGAACGATCTGACTTTACTGTGGAACGATCTGACCATGGTAAGAACTGAACGTAAACCCCTGTGGCAGGCCACGCACCCTGCGAGTAGAGCCTCCTTTTGTCTTTTTCTTTACACAGGCCACGGCGCGGTACGGTTTCGCCGGATTTTCCTTTTTTCTTTGTCGACGCAAAACGGCAAATTTGATTGACAACGAAATCCACGTGACAGCTGAAACTATTTCAATTGGGCAAACTTGGAAGCACTTGCAAGATGACACGATTTTGACAAGAGTTAAAAAAAGACATCTGCTGTTTTTTCGAGAGCTGCAAGGATTAACCCCGGGGATTAGCCTACAGGAGGGAAACCGAGGTAGATATTTCGAGAGAGTTTTTTCTGGTAAGGATTATCGTTCAGGAAATAAACCGAAGGTAAGATATTTTTGAAGGTGTCTCGACTTTGTGAATTGAATTGAACTGTGAAAATTGCATAGAGTTTGCGGATCATACGTTCCGTGTTGTGATACGGATCGAGCCAAGTTCAAATTTGTTGTTTTGTAATTGAAGATAGTGACGCCTCGGGAGTTTTACTCTATTCGAAACTCTCACAGTTCAATCCACGAGCCGACAATCATGCTACGTGTATGTTTAACGTTTTGTGTATTCTTGCTGACATTGAGCTTACCTGTTTACCAAAACGCACATGTAAATAAACCTAGTGTTAGCGACAAGGTTTATTCGGGTCGATGTCTGTTGAATCCCTCATGCTTCTCATGGAAGCTTTAATCCTTTCGCTATCTCGAATAAACATTGAAGCACACGTTATCAATGGGAATATACAAGTTCGTACCAAAGAAACAGATAATGTCACCGCGATCATCGAACAGCCAGCAACGGGGACAAACGACCGAAGACAACATTTCATGAATTATTGTATAACTCACTCAGAAAAGTTTTCATGTGCAGTAGACTGTTTTCTTAAACTTAACTATGCAATCTCTAAAGATTTTATAAGCCATATTGAACGAAATGAATTTTTTGAAGTCTTACATGAGGCATGTCTTCAGTTAGAAAATTTTTATGCTTCAGAAATCGATATGGCAGCCATCCGAGAACCAGTGTCTGATCATGCTGTCTTTAGTGACATATTCACTTTGAATACAGTTGGTGTGATGGCACAGGAGTTAATTTAATCACTTTTTCTTATCCAACAGACTGACCAATCGATTTTTACATCGTGTGACAATACAATTGTAAAGGAGACAAGTACATTTTGTTCTTTACATGACTTCCGTGAACGTGACTCACAGAAATTTTGACAATTATGTCTCTGAGGCTATATTGCCTAGTAGTGTGTTGCACTTTACTGCGATTTGTGTCCAAGGCATTGTGGCGATACATTTTTATCTTTAGAACTGTCATCAAATTGTATTGATCGATTAATGTTTCCACTTACTATGGATGTATTGGGTCAAAATTACACACTTCAAGGTTTGGTTAGATGTGGAAGCCTTACAGTGGCTATAAAAGCTGATACTCAGTGGGTGTCTCAACTACTACAGGAACCCTTGTGCGCAGTTCGTTATATAGTATGTGCACCCTGAGGAGCTCAGTTGTGCAAAATATTAGTATAAGTACAGGATTCTTGCTTCACTTTTCAAACTGTTGCTTAGATCGTTTTTCACAAATTCAAGAAAAGTACAAGTTTTTTGTCTTCTCCTTGAGTGAACATGAGACACTAGAGATCCATTAAATTGATAATGCACAATGTTTAGTTCAAACAATAACAAATAAGGTGATTTGTGATGAAACAGACCATGTCATTCAGTTTGTATTATGCTCATGCCAGTTAATTAGAACAGAGAAACAAAAGATTGTTAAACACCAGAAATATTCCAAACAAAAAATAGCAATTGCAAGAAAGAGGAAAACATGCCATGCTGAATTAGAACCTAGTGTAAAGAAAAAACTGCGTTAACACAGCGCTGTTATATCAACAATGAAAAGCATTACGCATTCTCAGTGGTCCTGAACCCAGTAAGAGTTTCTTTGAGACTCAAGAATGATTTCTCTGGCTATTGTAACTCACTAATCCTGGCCTTTCTCTCTCACTTCACAATTCACTCCATTGCTATATGCTCAAAAAACCTAAAGCATCCCATGGAATCATCTTTAGGTGTCTTGTTAACATTACTTTCACTTTTCTTTTCTGCCCTCCCTTCCCTATCAACCCCCCAGCCCCCACCCCCCACAATGTATATCTCAGACTGTTTGTCATGTAACTGCTATTATGATGCAAGCAACAGATTGTTTCAAGTTTTCCATCTTTCTTAGAAATCTTGTGACATAGCAGATCACCTCAGGGGTTGATTTTCATTTCAGTGTTCGCAATTCTCTATTTGGAAAGATCAGCAATTCCAAATAATCTGTGGTTTAAACAGCGACCAAAACATTTTCCTTAACTGTACAGAAAACAGGTTTCAGTTGCACTAGTTACTTCTCGTTACGTGGACAGAAGTGGCTTGACTAAGGTATGGCCCTTTAATTGACTTAACACACTTTCAAGGTTTCCACTTCGATCCACGGTCGACTGACTTCAGCTTGTGGGGCGTCTCTGTGATCTGTGCTCAGTATTGCCACATTTCAGGTTTGTTTCATCTTGATACCGATCTTGAACATGCATTTCTTATACCTTCAGTAACACAAGCGTGCCCATGTAGTTTTCACCAATTACTGAAGTTCTAGCAGCCAAAAACAGAACTAAATTATTGTTTATAATTAAGAAACGCATTTCAGCGAAGAATTGTCAGAAACTGCAGCTCATTTGCATAATTTCACACAAATTAGGATCTGTTTGGTGTCTAGAGACCTTCATGTGAAATACGTGTTAAACTCCTCATCATAATAAACATCTAAATTCAGAATGATTCAGTCTTTGAATGTGATTGCTGGTAATGTACATGTATGTTTGTCTATGGGGTTGATCCGAGATGGCAGTTAATGTGTCCAGAAATGTATTGATCAGATGCATGTACGCGCTTCATGGGTGGGTTTCAGCGGTTAGGAAAAGACAACAACAGAAGGAAATGACTCAATTTTAAAGTCTTCGCTTGTCTTGGTGTCAAATAATCACATCGTTGCAACAATTGAAAACAACTGATCTCGCTACTGGAACATCTACACCAACTTTCACTCGGGTTTAGAAGACTTTTAGATGAAACTTGAACTATTCCTCCAGACTCAAGCTCAATGAGCTTCATTAATACATTTAAGCCCCTATTTAATTACCATTTGATATTTTAATGTCAAAATAATATCCTTAAAAGGATATTTCAGCAGTTATTATTATTATTATTATTATTATTATTATTATTATTATTATTATTATTATTATTATTATTATTATTATTATTATTTTATTTATTTATTTTTTGCCTATATGAATCAAAACTGGCTAAATCTGATAAGGATGTTATTATCAAGATTATTATAATAGCTCTTGCGTTTGTTAATATGAGACACTGATAATTTAAATTAAAGAGCATCAATCAACCAAATCAACTAGAAGCCTTAATTAATGATGTCTCTTTTCCAACAGACATCTGCAGCTTTACTAAGAGTTCAGGATAACTTCAATTTGTGGACGTTAAAGATCCCAATAAAACTCAAAGGTAAAGGCAATTAATTATATGAATTCATGTTTCCCAACATCCACTATGAATTAGGTAATATTAGGCAGTTTAAGTGGAAGTAAAAGCTAGGAAGAATCATCCTGTGTAAGCTTGTCTAAAAATTTTATTTAAAAAATATCCATTGACAAAGAAATACAGACGCAATGAAAACTTAAGTATTAATTTGTAACATTCATTCAGGGCTTCTGATAATTCGCGGGAAAAAAATTCAAATTTCGCGGGATTTTTGGAGATAAATTCACGGAGAAAATGGCCGATTTCGCGGGAATTTTCGGGGCAAATTTCGCGGAAAAACAAAAAGAAAGCTAAGAAGAAAGATTCCAGAAAAAGGAAAAGATATATTGGAAGGATGTCAAATTCAGGGCAAGAAAGAAAACACAAATGTTCATCCAACACAGTTTGCCCAGCCGGTTAACCTCCTTTTTCAGCTGCAATTTAGAGCCGAACACAGCAATGCAATAAATTTCTTTTCTGTCCTTGGTCTCTTGTGTTGCTTTGCAGTTTACAAGGCAAGATTGTTCGTGATCCAAGGTTCAAATCCATTTGTGAAGTCAAAACATTGTTGTGTCTTCGATCGTGTCCTGCACGTACGACTAAACATGTGCCTGCATTACTACAGACAGCAGTTTCCTTTCTCACTCCGTATAGTGTCACCGAAAAGTCTTCTCATTTCTTGTGCCCAGTTTTTCGCAACATTAATTCAAGAACACCTGGTAGTTATAATACGTTATGTAATTACTCGTGGCAGTGACAAAATTTCAAGATAAATTTGCATTTATGGAGAGCAAACAGCCCCAGTAGCCAAGATAAGTTTCAAATATGTTGTAACGACATGTATTTGGTAGGATTTTTAACGAATTTCGCGGTATTACCCGTTTTTTTGTGAATTTCGCGGGATTCCGCGGACATACCCGAATTTCGCGGCTCCGCGACCGCCACGCTGTGGAATTTGATGCACTGAATTGAAACTCTGAACTCCCTTTTGTATCATGATAAACAACATCACAAACCACTGATCAGTATATTTTTTTCTTGAATGGTCACACTTAAATGGTTCTTGAATAGTAAAATGACTGGCCCTCCACAAATTGAAAGGTTTGTACCAACTTGAACTTCGTTACGAACAGAATCACAAGAAACCACTGCTCAGAAGCTAATCTCACTTGAATTGTCATTCTGAAGGATTTCCTCCACACACTCTGCACAATGAAAAGCTAGAACCTTTCAGTGCAACACAGTTGAAGATCTTCATCTATTTTTTTTATAGAAGTGGAACCCCCCCCCCCCCCCCCCCAACACCATTAGTTTGAACCACCTTAAACACCATGATTAAAACAGCACTGCATTACAGGACAGCACTGCTCAGAAGCTTTCTTGAATCCATAGTCATACTCAAGGATTTCCCAGGCATATTTAAAAATTAGAACCATTCACTGTAACACAGTTGAAGATCCACACCTATTGTAATAGCAGTATAGGCCTCCACTGTAGTATTTCATTCAAAAGTTTCCAAGGATTGAACCACCTTGTGCAAAATCTAATCATACACCTAATTTACTGAAAATTGCTCAATTTTTTTAGCCACCTTGTTCATCATGATAAACAATTTCACACTGTTCCTTTGATATCCCTTGAATGATTTAAGATAACATAATTATGTTAAAGAGGGGACTGAATACGTAAAACATAATCACTCCCATCAATTGCCTTTGTTTGCCAAAGATATACACCGTATTCACAAATGGCGGACATGCGCGGAAAAGACTGGCACTACGCATCAAAACGAGGCATTTTAGGATAAACAAAAAAACTTTCGAGCGAATGCAAGCTTCTAGAGGGTCGATAAGTGCTGAGTTTCTAAAAATTGAGTTTTTCTGATCACTTAGTCCGAACGAGTTCAAGTTCTAGTGTTTATTATTTATTGGTTGGCTTCTTGTAGCAATCTCAAATGCAAACTAGACACTTACGGGAAAAAACTAAGTTAGATTGTTTGTTTCAAACCTTCGAGTGTAATGTCTACAGAAAATATGAAAAGTTGTTAGAAAGATCTTCATTCTAGCAGGAGCCACAAAGGTTTATTCATTGTATGTTTTGGAAAAGGAATTAAAACAGGTTTCGAAGGAAAGAAAATGAATCTACAAACGGACGCAGTTCCAAAGAGGGTTGCGTGGTGATTACTACTCGGAAGTTCCGATCACAAAAGCTACAAAAACCAACTCCTACCATCGTGAACAGCTCTAATGCCTAAAAAACAAAAACAAAGGGAGGTGGAGGGAAGCTACTGAAAGAAAAGTTTAACTAAGGAAGCAATATGTGAGCCAAGACTTAAATATTTCGGTACATTTTAGGCGCTTTCCCCCCAAATAAAAATATATCATGCATCGCAAGATTGGCCAAGATTCATGCAAGTCATTGAAAATGTGGCAGATACCAAAGTCAAGAGGAACTACTGGAAGTAAGGTACCAATTTTAAGAAAACGATCCTGCAAGGAAATTCAGGAATGTCACTCTCAAATGCGTCATATTGTAACTGCATTACAAGGAATGGCAAGTTTAGGAACCCAGTGTAAAGCGAAATACGACAAACTAATTCTCACAAATTACCTAATTAATTATGCAAATCTTTAATGATTTCAACCGAAATGCCAGTTAAAAAGCCACAATGCTGTGTTCTCTAGTCCCTGTTTCACGGAATACAATTTCTCATTCAGGCAAGAAATGTTCCTTCTGAGCTTGTTCCATTATTAAACAGTTGGATTTTGATGACTTGATTGATTTAACAAATTATGAATTTTGAGGGGACTGCATTCTCTGCTTGTTGTTTACAGTACAGCTACAATATAAATGAATCGAAACAGACAAGTCTTGGTTCACCTGTTGCTTCTTTTTAAATTATTCGTCCAGCTGTTTCTCTCCACATCCTTCACGTCTTTTCGTTGTCGTCTTCGTCTTTTTTTTCTTGGTATTATGGCGGTTTAGACAAATGGTTGTAGTCTCTCTTGCTCTCGGAACATCCGATACGAAGTTGATCACGCAACTCTCGTTAGAAATGCATCCTTTTGTATGTTCATTTTGTTTCCTTCAAGACTTATCTTACCTTCGGATTCCGAAAGACATACCGGCAAACAAACTTCTGTAGTATGTCTATCGACCTCTATCCATCTGCGCTCGAAAGTTGAATCCTTCGGAAACAAAAACTCTAACCGATTTGTTTCCGTGATTGTCTATTTTGCATTTGGGATTGCTACAAGAAACGAACCAAGAAACACTAGACCTCTCTCGTTCGGAATAAAACCAGCGATCTGAAAAACTTGCTGTCTAAGAGCTTATCAGCTAAATAGTCTCTCTGCCTGCTTGTACTCGCAGGCAAATTATTTTTTGTTTATCCTAAAACGCCTCGTTTTGATGCCTAGTGCCAGTTTTTTCCCGCGCATCCGCCATTTGTGAATACGGTGTATTGGGTTGTTTCATGCAGAGATGGCTTACTTACCAAATTCACACCAGCAATATCAGCTGTAGAAAGTGTCCACTGAATACACTCTGCCAGTAATCAACCAAACTTGTTTTGTTAGATTAATAGTTCATCTCCATGGCAACTGCAACAGTATCTACCAAGGAGACGACCAACTATGCTCGGTTGTGTCGTCTGTTGGTGGATATCGGTACCCAGGCACTCAGAGACCAATTCAATGGCATCCACTCACCAGCAAATCTACAAGCTGTTTTGGCGGCAAACAAAGCTTCATTGCTGACGCTGAAAGGAAGGAAGATAATCAACCCAACTCAGTGGGGCAAGCTCTTTCCTGCCATTCCATCTTCTGTTTCATCAGCTGTTTTTGACACCACTCTATTGATGGTCCTGTTGCGGAACATTTGTGGTCTAGCTGCTCCCGCATTAGGCTGGGACGCCCTTCCTCCCTCAGCAGACATAAGTCTTGAAGCAGACATCGCTCGTGTGAAGTACTTCAGAAACACTGTTTATGCTCACGCTGAGCACGCTTCTGTTGATGATACAACATTTAATAGATATTGGAGTGAGATCCGGGACACTCTGGTGCGGCTGGGAGGAGTTGCCTATAAAACAGGTGTTGACAATCTTGAAACAGAATGTATGGATCCTGCCGTGGAGGAACATTACAAGGAGCTTCTCAGTCAGTGGAAAAACGACGAAGACAACATAAAAGATGAGTTGAAGGAAATCGGCACCGACATAAAAAACCTCACAAAAAAGATTGATGACTTGGTAGAATCCACTGTGTCTTCAAAGAAGGAAACAAGTACCGAAGGTGAGTTGTTGCATTGTCATGTAAACAGTACATCATGTAACCTAAGCACCCCCCCCCCCCCCCACCCAACCCTTTTAATGTATCACCCCTAACCAAGACCCTTGATTCTGTAACATGAGCTATGGTTTGTGTAAATTAATTATGATATCAATAAATTATTGATAAATATTGTAATTTACACAAACCATAGTTCATGTCACAGGCTTTCAAGGGTCTTGTGGGTGATGTTTTAAGGGGTGGGGGGGGGGGGGGTGCTTCTGTGATCCTCTCAATTTCCAGCATGGCTGGGCACAAAGGTTTTTCTTTTTGTCGCTGATCATTACATTGCGTGAAGCCATGAGCCACACAGCATAATGTGGACTGACAGAGGAAATCGATTGCATCCAGCATAATTACTCTCATAAGTAAATTTATACTCTTTCTCCTCGGGAAATCATTTAAAGTCCAACTAGAAATACAAATCAATTTACATCAACAAATGTCCCATCAGTGCATGATTAAAGCTTCTCAGACAAGCACAACTGAATAATCCACACACAATCCACAAACGAAATCAGTACATTCTATAAAAAAAAAAACAAATGGCAACAATGACATTAATCTACAAGTTTTGAAGAGTATCCTCGATTTAAAACTGAACACTCCCTTTTCAACTGTCACAAAAAAGTACGGCAAGGGTGGTAGTAAACTGACTGCCCCTCCACCAACCCCCTGTCCCTTCTTGCTCTTTCCTGCTTATGTACCCTTTTCAAGAAACACGCAAAAGGAAATTGTGTTGCATTACGATCAGAAGGTAAAGCAGAATAGTATTTAACTTTTTGCATAACTGCGAGAAAGGTTACAGCAAATGCATCAGCATGTATAAGATGTTTTCTGTGACTTGCAAAATAAGGCAATACCTACCTTATCAAACAGTTCTTTAAAGGGATGGGTTCACATTTCAGCGCATGTGCAAGAATCTAAATGGTTTTTTCTCTTTTTTATCAACTTTATGGCCTTAAAAAATCCCGCTCACATGTACTTCAATAATCACATTCTACCATAAGTTTAAGCAAAATGACCGATGACCAAAAATTCACAGAAAATGTTAGTGGATTGTACTCATATTGTCGATATTGAATTTAGCGTTGACCCGTAGGATTTATTCCACAGGTTGATAAGTTGACAGTTATTTGCATGTGAAATAACGCAATCATATAAAACATTAATTATCACCCGAGTTACCTATTCCCTTCCAAATGGTTCATAAACAACAAATTAAATTAAACAGGCTTGGGTCATAGCGAGCAAAGGCAAAAAAGTATTTTGATTCATGGACATGCAAAGAACCGTGAACCCCTCCCTTTAAAGGAATTTCATTAGCTCTAGCTGAGGGCCACCTTATTATTGCTCCAATTTGGGAATCTTTTTTAGAAGAGCACAAGAACTGGGCAACTCAACCAAACATTAGCCTCCTTAATAATTTACCCGAACATCTGCATAAAGAATGCTTTAATGTTTGAGAGAACTGTTTTACGAGCGTTATAGAATCAGAATAGGCTCGTGGATACTCTTAATTTTTTATCCAGTGAGGATTCCCATCTTGATCCCACCATAGGGTTATGTGAAATGATTCGCAACTTTCTGTGATGAATATTTTATACAGTATCTTGCGTAATAAAAAAAATATCCAGGGAGGGGGAGGGGGGTTAGGGGCAAAATCCCATGCATTCCCTTAATTAATGAGAGCATGGCTTCTTGGCCCAGACCCCATTACTATCCCCCAATGAACATTTCAATCAATACCTAATATCGCGTTCTGCTCCCCGATTACGGGACCCATCCTACATCTCGCCAAGACCTGCATTGTACATGTATACTCTCAAATGTCATGCCTTATATCTAAAAGAACTTCACCCCAACTTAATACCAGAAATGTTTAGACAAATTCAATGCATTTTACCACAATCAGAAACTTAATTTCAGTCATTAACTAACAAAGTTGAAGATAAAAGTAAAGAAGAACATATAAATTTTCTGCCCTTTAATTGCGTTTACATAGCTTTTTATGCAGTCAGTGCGACTTGCCACAACAAATTGAAACAGCATAAGCTATCAAACTACCATTTTCTTTTTCCTTAAAGCTTAGCCAGGGATATTTGATTAGATGTAAGCGTGGAAATTGTTACTTCACTTCTTCTCTCATTGCAGAAGGATTATTCGAGGTCACGGCCAGCTGTTTTGCAGTTAAAAAACCAAAAAACAAAATAATCATGAAACCTCAAAGCAAATACAAGAAAATGGCACCGAGACTGGGAAAACGCAACCAAACAACTCACATTTGGTTTTCGTCCAATTCTTATTGGTTCGTGTTTGTTATTTTGTGTATTTTTTCTAAGAAGAATACACAACTTTTGCTCAAATTCTAGGTTGCAGCTCATTCCATTCTCAGTGCAATCTCGTAGTCATAATCCTCAGGCGCTTTGGCCAGTGGTTTGTAGCCAGGGGAGACTCTTGGGTAATGGAATTTTATTACCGCACGATTTCTGCGGTAAAACAATACAAACAGCCAACCAAAAAATTTAAATTTTTTCGAATTATCCAGAGTCTCTTCTGGCACCCACCTGCTGGCCAAAAAGCCTGAGGACTCAGAGAACCAGATTGTTCCCAGTGCCCAAATTTAGTTATCAAATCCTATTCCCAGCGCACTAAATCCTATTTTACAACGAAAAAGTAGATCCCAAGTCTCATTTTATCCCATCAGAACCCTGTTTAGTATTAACAATATTAACAGCAATAACATAGGATCGATTACCAGCCACTACTCGGAAAAAAGGCCTGCGCTCATTCCTCTTCTAAAGCAATCTTGTATTCAGGGTCCTCTGAGGCTCTTTGGCCAGCAGTCGGTCACCAGGGGAGACTCTAGGGAACTGGGTTTTTTATAACCGCAGGATTTCTGCCGTTTAACAATACAAGCCATTTACAGGACAGCCTGTAAAAAAAACTTTTTTATAGTTCCCCAGGGTCTCTCCTCGCGACCAATCGCTGACCAAAGAGCCTGGAGGCTCTGGAAACGAGACTCCTTCTCTATAGAGGAAAACTGGACCCGAGCCTAGTATTAACATGACTTTACTTACCCCTTTTATACTCGATCTACTTAAGGTAAAATCCTCAACCCTGAGATGTCATTTGATACCTCCTTGGTTTGCCGAGAGAAACATCACGAGAGTGAACTTCTTAACTTGTTCTGTGAGCAATGTAAAGTCTGCATCTGTGACAAGTGTGGGAAGACGCGTCACAGTCATCACACCAAAGTAGATATCGAGCAAGCTGCCAAGGAATGCAAAGTTAACATTGAAGAGATTGCAGAAGAAATGAAGAAAGAAGTTGCTGGTTTCCAATTACAAGCGGAAAGGTCTAAAGAAAAAATGAGGAAAAGCAGAGAAGAAATTGCCGCAGCTCGAAACAAAGCATTAACATCTCTTGAGGAACTAATGCGAGTTTTGAAAGAGTATGAAACAACCACCATGAGTAAGTTAGATGTTATTGAGCAAACAGATTTAAGAGGTAACGCAATACAGTTGGACCACTTCCAGGCTTCCATCGACCAGTTACAAAAATCCGTGGAGTATTGTGAGGCCATCTTACAAAGAAACAAAAGCATTGAAATCCTGCAGGTGCATCAAACTCTCGTCGAGCGGTGTAGAGGACTTCTAAGCGTTGAGAAACTAAACATGAACAAGCCACTTCATGCAACACTGCATGCAAGGTACGAAATAAATGAAGAAGTTGTTGAGACTCTGAGATGCGCTATTCCTGGTCGACTTGTTGTTAGTAACACGGATCATTTGCAGTCAGTAGCAGAAGGAAAAGGCTTGAAAGAAGCAGACATCGAAAGTGAAGCTGAGTTTCTTATAACAACGAAAGATTCCAACCAAATGCAGTGTTACGATGAAGATGATCAGATTATTGTGAAAGTAGTGACACCATCAGGAGAGAAACTAAATAACATTATCAATCACCGTAAAGATGGTGAATACAGGGTCACCTACACACCAGATTGTGTCGGTACACATGACGTGGCGATTGAAGTTAACGGTCAGCCGCTGACTGGTAGTCCATGGAGTCTTCATGTGTCTCCACATCATTACAGACCCTTGTTCTCGTTTGGGTCACACGGGGAAGGAGAAGGACAGTTTGATGGTCCCTGTGACATTGCAATAGATGAGAACACAGGAAACATTGCAGTCGCTGATTATGGTAACAATAGGGTGCAGCTTTTTAATTCAGAAGGCAAATATCTTAACATTGTTAGTCATAAAGAAATAATTCAACCCAATTCAGTAATATTCACTAGGTCTAGTAATCTAATAGTCATAGCTACTAGTAAGATTATTCGTTTTGACGATAAAAGACAATTGGTTACAAAGGCAAAAAACAAACACCTGAAGAAACCAGTCCGCGTGACTATTGCACGCGATGGACGCATGGTGGTGTGTGACGATAGTGACAATACAGTCAAGGTCCTGTCCCCTGACGGTACACAGCTGTTACTCACCATCAGTGATCCAGACCATGCGGAACCGGTCTTCGCTATTTCTCATCAAGACATATTTGTTGTCTCCTATTTCTTGAGAGATAATGTGAAGGTATTCAGCAAGGATGGAGTGTTTCTTTATAGTATCGGCACACTCCGGTCTGGTCACGGACAGCTTTATTATCCTGCTGGCCTGGCAGTTGACAGTTTTTCAAACCTGGTGGTGTGCGACTCTCTTAACAGCAGAATTCAAGTTTTCACGCTTGATGGCAAACTTGTCAGCAAAATACAAGGTCAGCACACTGGTCTTGGTTATCCTTTTTCTGTTGCTTTGTCACCCACTGGGCAGCTGTGTATTGCTGACACAAAAAAAGACTGTGTACATGTGTTCCAGTAGAGGGGTTAAATTTTAGTAAATTCAAATAACAATGCTTTCATTTTAAAACATAGTATAGTATGGTGGCCCATCACCGCAATAGCATGTTTTGCGTGTATTGCAATATTTTTGGCCTATTTCTTTTAAAGAAACATTTTGATATTTTTTGCCTTTTTGTATTTTTATTCATTTTTTATGTAACTTTTTTTCTGTTTCGTTTTATTTTCATTTCTTTCTTTTGTATTTATTAGTCGTTTTTTATTACAATTTAATTTTTGTTTGCGGTCCAGGAGTGCCATAGACCTTGATGCAAGACGCACAAGTAAAAGTAATACGCATATTTGGTTTTTATAAACTGAGTTGATGAGATAATTTGGCCGGTTATTCATAACGAGATTCGAGAGTTGACATTTCTGAAGTAATATGCTCTACTTCTCAGAGTTGTTTTTGGGAACTTGTAACAAAGCGAGACCATCATCAAATTCGGTAACACGATAGATAATTGATTGTTATTTATAGGGCGGCTGTAGCTTTTTTTACTGTACAAAGGTCTCACTGCTCGGTTAATATCGCGGCATATTCGTTGTCGTTTTGTGTGTTACACTGTTGAGGCTGAGGCCGAACGTTCTTATTATTGTTGGCAATTTGAGCTTGAAAAGTTCTTAAGATATTCTTAAGTTATCTTTTACAATAATTTAGTAAATCTATGCGGGCGTGTCCAAGGTACCTATTATTTGAGTTAATTGGACAAAATAGACTTCATTTTTCCTGTATCATTTTATCCGTTTTTATACTGTTCATTTTAAGAATATTTGGTTGGAATAAAAATGTTCTTAACTGACTCTCAGCCTAGGTAATGTTCTTAGTATGTTCTTAAATTTTAGTTAATCTCAGCCTCACAATTCTTATAAGAAAGGTTCTTACAAAAAAAAAGTGTTATTCGGACAGTACTTGCTTTAGTTTGATAATAAACACGCGGGGCCCGTAAAAACTTTCATGAGCAAAGAACAATGCAACGCAATCATTGCATTCAGTTTTGTTTATAACAAAAAATACTTAATTTGTTTTTTGCACAAAAACTACAGTATCTAAATACTTCTGACATTATTCATTCTAACTATCATTTATGTCATCACAAACGAAACGGCTTAGTCACAGGAACAAGTTCAGGAAGCTGCCTTAATTAGTTTGAATCGCGTTCATCGTCGGAAAGTTGGCTGATTTTTTTTTATTTGTAATCGTTCTTTAGTAATTACAGAAGCTGTTTATTGCCATATTTCTGAAAGCTTTTGCAATGGAGAAAAAGCAAAAATCCCCCGCAGAGTTGTATGCAAATTAGTCTAAGCCGAACTCTCCTGCGCATGTGCCCCAGGTGACATAGTCTCTTTAAACTACCTGCATTCGTCAAATAATCTGGTCATGGGGCACCAAACTTGGATCCCTGCGACTTGTACCACGTATTCAAACTGCCAAACGAGCTTGAATTCGTGGGGCAAGTCGCGGGGACCTCTCCATTCGATTTGTATTTTGTTCGTGGAACAAGTCCTTGGGACAACAGACAAAAACCATCAACCAATCAAAGAGAAAATCGGAGTGTCCCTGTGACAAGAGCGCTCGTGTAAACACGGCAAGGGACTTGTCCCTGAGACTAGTCCCTTCGTGTGCGCCGTGCACGCGACTCGATGCAGAGACTTGTTCCGGTAACAAGCACTCAGTTGCGACCAGTCCCTTAATGTGCGCCGACCTTTATCTGTATGATACGGTTAATACCGGGTGTCTTCAGGAAAATAAGTTTTGTGTATCCACGCTCTTTTTGTTGAAACTATGTGAAACAAAGTTATGCCTCCTAGCTTCACACAGAATTTTGTTTTTGTTTTTGGTGGAAAACAGAAAACTATAGAGTATAATTAATGTAAACAGGAAAAACCTATCCCGTACAAAAATGGAACGACCTAAAAAGTGCTTTACTTGTGGTATTTGAAAGCTTCTGTGCCAGCACAAAAGCTATCTGATACAACCCCAGGCATTAAAGAAACTAGAATAACTGATTAACGCGGATACGGCTTAAACTTGAAGTAAAATCAAAGCAAATTTGAACTGTTCAAGAAAAGGATTTTGATACTACGACTGTAGGCGAAATTCTTAATTGTAGCAATGTTAATGTCTACAAATAAAAAAATGTAAATACTTTGTTTATAGTGGAGGTGCAAGTAGCTCAATCAAGCAAGTTTAAAGGCGCTCCACTCAAATAATCGGACAATCAAAGAATGACTAAACAGCAAATTATTTGTACTGTTTATTACGCCGTGTGGATTGTCGATCTGACTATTGAGTCTTTGGATGAAATCGCAGCGTATGACCATTCAAATGAAAGCTACTGAGCGATACTTTACTGCGATGGTGATTATTATGCTGTGAAGATGCACTGACATTTTGAAAAGAAAATATCGGAGTGAGTGACGGCTGAAATTGAAGGGTTATTTGCTTTGCCAGAATTGACATACAGTAAAATGCTGCTCTGTTGCCGTACAATATTGAGAGAGATTAAGGATTATGTTTACGAAAAACGGCAAAAATGACCACGTGACCAAGACTATTCTACGTTTGCCTAGCACTCGCTGTTTTCCGTTTCTAAGTAAGGTTGAGTAGTTTCGTGTTAGTATCAAATGCCAGAATTATTTTGCACTATTCTCATTTATTTACCAATTCTTTTGCGGAAACGTAAATGGAAACCTGTTAACCGTTTGCCGAGTAAACACAGTTTTAAATCTCTCCAGTATCCTTAATTTGAATTTCGTTCACAGAATCGACACTTTGAAATAAGAACTAGTGGCAGGCGGTCGTCTTTTTATCCAAAAAAAACCTAATAGACGGTTTGAACGAAAACGGACTGTGGCGACACACCGACCGCGCACCTTAACCGCGGTCAAATGAAAATAAAAAAATTAATGATAATGATAATGATAATGATAATGATAATGATAATGATAATAATAATAATAATAATAATAATAATAATAATAATAATAATAATAATGGACATTAGGCGTTTTATTATACTTTTATTTTTATCTATTTTTTAAGTGTTTTCATCGCGATGAACAGAACTTTTAGTATTTAGATTTAGGATTTTATGGATGATAAATAGTTTTAGCATTTAATTACTAGGATTTTTATGATTAGAAGTTCGGAGGTTAATTGTAAATTTGTAATTTGTAATTTGGTCGTTACATTGATTGGCTACGGCTGGCCGCCCAATCATTGTTTAGGTAATCTGGGCATCCAGAAGTTTTTACTGCCATAATAATAATAACAACAACAACAAAAGACCGTTAAAGGTATGGTTTTTTACTTGGATAGCTCAAAGCTGATAAGATTTCTGTAAATCTGTGAGTTAACTACTGAAGTCTGAAGTCCCTTCTCGGCCACGCTAGTTTACTTAATCAGTCTATGAGTTTACTAAAATATGTTTCACGTTTTTTAAACTTTAAACACAGGTGGAGCCGATCAGTCTTCATATAATTCACTTTAAAAAAAACTTGAAACCTTTTTAGTAAGTCATAAAATGATTTGATTACTCTTTGACTAGAAAACCTTATCAGCTTTAAGCTCTCAAAGTAAAAGCCTTATCTTTAAACAGACTTTTTCTTACGTTTGACCGCGGTTAAACCGCGCACCACACCTGGTCTCGTCCCAGTCCCTCTCCCTGAGCTCCCTTGGCGCCAATATAATAGTTAGAATAAACATTAGTCACAGCACTGATTAAACACCAAATACTCACTACCGGCATTGATTGTAACAAATACTGAGATGTGACGCTTTGATTTTGAGTATGAAAAGCCTCTAAACGAATCCTCTACGTGTAAGCTGAACTACACTTTTCGCAATAAAGGAACGTCTTTTTATTTGTCATTACAAAACTCAAGATAAGCGCCTAGATTTGGTGTCGCGAAATTTTCCTGTGCAGTCTCAGGTTTATTTTCATAGCAATCAACTGTTTCTCTACTATCCCCTGGAGAATTCAGAATCCCTTCCAGGTCGTTATCCTGAGGGGCTGAGAGCTGGCCATTCTTTATGCACCTTTTGAAAGGAACACGTCATGTAAAATTCATAGAGCTGACACAGTTGTGAGTAATAAAACCACAGTGTGAATTCAAACCCTGATTCAAACGATATGATTCAACACCAAAGTGCCAATTTAGCAGCAGTGATCCAGGGTCTGACCAAGAGAGAAGTGGTCTGTTTCAATCCCGTCTTGGGGAACAGGTTTCACACATCTCGTTATTAGAAGATAATTTATCGCATACATTTTCCAAGTTAGAATGCGAGCTGCGTTAGGTTATCACTAAAGTTCCTCGTAAACTGTGAGTAGCATAGTACAGGGGCACCCAACGACAATTTTCTCTCAGATCCTTTGAAACGTTATTTTAGGCGATCTGGAGTGGCTTTAAAGCTCTATAGGTTCATTTTAGGCAGCGCTATAATATTTTTATCTGTTCGGTCATTCTAGGGGAACTTGAGTCTTTTCGAAATTAGTAGCGCATTTTTGTCCATTTCCCGAAAATTTCCTTTCCGAAAATCTTAGCTGACCTTTTTTCGGTACCCGAAACAACATTTTGATCAATCCGAAAACACTAGGCCTTAACTTTCCCAAATCACGAAAGTTCGTAGTGAAAATTTCCTTTGGAAAATTGTAGGAGATTAAGGGCCTTCCGAACAGATAATTTACCGAAACGATCCATTGGGTGCCCCTGATAGTACATAAAATAAACTTGGAGATTATACCATGTGTCAAGTGTTCGCTTACAAAAGATTAAATGCCACCGACTTAAAGGGCCCTTGTCAGCCACACTTTTGTTTTTACTGATTTGTTTATATGCGAGAGTTTGGCTATTACATTTTACTCAGAGCATGTCAAAATGAACGAATTCACTGTGAAACTACTAAAGATAATGAAACATACTTTCAGGAACACAACTTACAGTTAAGCAATAAGATTTCGCTTCACCATGCAATATCAATGTTTCGATGGCATCGAAAATGGCGGAGGCTGACTAGGGTCCTTTAAGAAATCGGCCGAGGAGTTTTCTAAGCCTGGGATATGCTAAGCACGAGGCCGGTCGGTGTCATGGCGGCCTGTAAGAAACCAGATTTCCCGTAAACAAGGCTGCATAACTGGAACACTTGAAAGACCAGAGTTGATGGGGAGGACGCTATTGACGTTATGTTGTCGCATTGGAAAATGATGCCCTGGCCGATAGAGAAGGGTACCCCAAAGCTTGAGGGCGACCATGATACAGTAGTCAGGAGCTCCAAGATGTTAATGTTGTGTCCATAGCGGTGGAGAATATAGCATCAGGGAAATGGGGTGTGGAAGTAAAGTCCGTTATAATAGCCCCTGGGGTCAGTAGAAAAGGAAAACATAGCCTCTGGTACCGGTTACTGCAGGGGTCAGTACTAGTCACTGAGTTAAAAAAAGCGGTCATCAAGCCAGGACGAAGTTTTGATGATAGACACACCATCGTAGGGTGAGATAACAAATGGCAGCACCAGCTAAAGTCCGATATATTAATGGCGGGCAGTGGGCACATTCTAGACGTCCTGTGTAAGAGAAAACTGTTCAAAAGGTTCGTCATCAAAACTCGAGCGGGGTGAACGCAGGCGGTGACAAAAGACAAAAACGGCGAGCGAGAACTGCAGATCATGATGACGAGAGAAGTGATCGACGTGAACCATTAAGCCGCACGGGGAAGAAACAGTTCCTGAAGTCTTTCGGAGGTCACAGAAATGCCAAGTTTGGTCAGTTGTGGTTTAGCGGTCCGGCGAACCACCACGGCTTCTACCTCCCCATAACACTAACTAACCTACAGTAACCATGTTACCTCTTCTTCTTCTCCTTCTTCTTCTTCTTCTTCTTCTTCTTCTTCTTCTTCTTCTTCTTCTTCTTCTTCTTCTTCTTCTTCTTCTTCTTCTTCTTCTTCTTCTTCTTCTTCTTCTTCTTCTTCTTCTGTCATAACGTATCCATACACAAGAACAATCTTGCCAATGTCCCGTTGTAAAACAGAGAGGTTTATTTTTATAACTGTTTTGTTCAGTTGTTTCCTTTTGTTCTACTGCAGTTGTACTGGGGCTCAATGCTCAGCGACAAAATTGTATCCCATAACTGAGTCCAACAGGCTGAAAGTGTCGTTTCATTTAAATGGCTCCCTTATCCTAAGGTTTTCAAGCAAAAATAAGTAAATAAGATAGCGAGCCCATTTTTAGACATGGTCTGCCCTTAGAGCATTCCGCGTAATTAATTGAAACATATTGGTAATTATACAAAAGGCGGTGAAAGAGATTAATTACGTTGCAGTCAGTGATAAATAAGGTTGAATTTGAGCGTCAACTTTTTCGACACGCATCAAAATGCTATATACTCTTTGATCAGGACTTAACAGCAAAAACGTATCCCTATGAGAACGAAAAATATATGCAAAAAGTAAATCTAGAAATAACACAAAAAATAATTAACTCTGGAAACGAACTTTACTCTCACTTCTCATTTCTGTCCTTCCCTTCCTCTCATCCCCCCACCCCACTCCCCACCTCCCACCAACCCAATGTATATCGCAGACTGTTTGTCATCCAACAAAGCGGCTTTGTCCATTCAGTCTGTCTGTTACCATGCAAACAACGGACTGGGTCTTTCTGAGAAATCTCTTGATTTTGTAGATCATCTCAATCTCGTTCCCAGAGCCCTCGTTACCCTTGGACAAGGGTAACGAGGGCTCTGGGAACGAGATAGACTGTAGACTGCGGGGTTGATTTTCATTTCAGTGTTTGTAATTCTCTTTTTGGAAAGATCAGCAATTCAAGATCATCTGAGGTTTAATCAGCGTCTTCACCGAAAACGTTTTCCTAAATTCCTAAACAAGCTGAACAGGTTTCAGTTGTACGAGCTACTTCCCGTTTCGCTTGCAGAAACGGCCTGACTGCAGGTATGGCTCCTTAATCGACATTATTTCCTTTTCTGAGGGGGGTGAATAGGTCTACGGATCGGCGGATTTGGTGAATATTTTAGCCCGGATTCTGGATTCAGAGCGAAATTTTAACGGATCTGCGGATCCTATGATCACAGCGGATCGCGGTTTTATCCAGTTTTGGGGCCCGGATTTTGGATTTTGGTTGTTAGGAAGTTCAAGTTTGCTCTTTTTTCTCTTATGTACAAGATTTTGTTTCGATACAGACGTTGGTTACATAAATATTTCGTTGATAGTCATCCTCAACGCTAAAACACAATATCACGCAAGGCAACTCCAACAACTGAAGTCCCTTTGTATCTTGCGTATCATCTAACGCGGCAAACAATTTGCGGATTCGGATTTAGTTGATTTTTTGAGCGGATCGACGGATTCAGCCATTAATTTTAGCGGATCAGCGGATTTACATACCCCTATTCACCCCCCTCTTTTCTAGATGCTATCTCCTTATTCACAAATCATGTCATTCTTCTTTCCAGTCCCTGATGATAATATTTATTCATCAACACTTAAGTGCTGAAGGAATTTAAGATCAGAAGCGTTCTGACATGATTTCAGACGACGATCGCGTGAGTCGCGCCGCTTGTGATCACGAACACACGCAAACGGAAATATTGCTCATTAGTACCTCGCAATACAAGTCGAAGACTTAAGCATACCTCAACCATGACGTTACAAATAATATGCGATGATTTCAGATGAATTTTGTTCATTTTTCAGAGTTAATCAAGGCAGATTTGGGTTTCCACTCCACGGTCGGCTGACATCAGCTTGTGGGGCGTCTCCATGATCTGTGATCAGTATTGCAACATTTCAGGTTTGTTTCATCTTGATACCGATCTTGGTTAGCATAGAGCTTATACCTTCAGTAACACAAGCGTTCCCAATATTGCAGCTTTCTCCGATTACTTCAGTTGTAGCAGATATGAACAGAACTCAATTATTGTTTATTATTAGTAAACGCATTTCAAAGAAGAATCGTGAAACTGCAGCTCATTTGCATGCACACAAAATTAAAATCTGTTTGGTGTCTTGAGACCTTTGCAATACCTGTTCAACTTCTGATAATTATAAACACCTAATTCAGAATGATTCAGTCTTACAATGTGATTGCTGGTAATGTTTTTCTACGGGGCTAATACCATCTGGCAGTTAATGTGTCCTGCAACGACTATTGGTCAGATGCATGTACGCATCATTAGGCAGGTTTCGGTAAGGAAAAGACAACAACAGAAGATAATGACTCCAATTTTAATTCATTCGCTTGTCTTGGTGTCAAATAATCATATCGTTGCAACAATTGAAAACAACTGATCTCAGTTCTGAAACATCCACACCAACATTCACTCGGCTTTAGATGAAACTTGAACTATTCCTCCTTATATTAATACATTTATGCCTCCATTTAATTAATGATGTCTCTTTTCCAACAGACGTCTGCAGCTTTACTAAGAGTTCAGGATAACTCTTATTTGTGGACGTTAAAGATCCAAATAAAAACTCAAAGGTAAGGCAATTAACTGGGTTCATCTTTCCCAATACCCTTTATGAATTAGGTAATATCTATTTAGGAAGTTAAAGTGGAAGTAAAGGAAGAATCATCCTGTGTATGCTAAAACTCAGAGACCTAGCTTGTCTAAAAATTTTAGTTAAGAAATATCTATTGACAAAGGAATGAAAACTTATTAAATACTTGTAACTTTCATTTAAATGGCAACAATGTAGAATTTGATGCACTGAATTAAAACTCTGAACTACATTTTGTATCATGCTAAACAACATCACAAACCACTGATCAACTATCTTTTTTCTTGAATTAATGGTCACACTTAAATGGTTCTTGAATAGTAACATGACTGGCCCTCCACAAATTGAAAGGTTTGTACCAACTTGAACTTCATTTACAAACAGAAATATCACAAGAAGGCACTGCTCAGAAGCTATCACTTGAATTGTCATTCTGAAAGAATTCCTCCACACACTGAAAAGCTAGAACCTGCATTCAGTGCAACACAGTTGAAGATCTACATTTTTACCACAATCGTTTCTAATCTCGCAATCTGATTGGGTAATTTTCCGTTGTCGATAAGAGTCTAGACAACGCTGCTCGCGTCAATTAGCGCGTGGAAATTTTGACAGTTATTGTAAAAATTTTCTTTGACGTTAATATTGTGGTAAAAAACAAATCAAAAGTGGTTAAGCGTTGTCTGCACTCTTATCGACAACGATATTCGTCATCACAGTGGTCAAAATTTGTTGTGGACTCACTCGGCGCACAACATTTTGACCACTGTGATGACGAATATCGTTGTCGATAAGAGTGCAGACAACGCTAAACCGCATTTGATTTGTTAACTATTTTTATAGAAGTGCAACTCTTTCCCCCCCCCCCTCCCCCTCCGCCCTCTCCCCAAACACCATTAATTTGTTTGTACCACCTTAAACTGATCATGAAAAGCATTACAGGACAGCACTGCTCAGAAGCTTTCTTGAATCCATGGTCATACTCAAGGATTTCCCAGCATTCACTGTAACACAGTTGAAGATCCACACCTATTTTAATAGCAGTATAGGCCCCCACTGTAGTATTTCATTCAAAGTTTCCAGGGTTTGAACGACCTTGTACGAAATCTAACCACATAATTTACAGGAAAATGCTCAAATGTTTTTTTTAACCATGCACCTTGTTCATCATGATAACAATTTCACACTGTTCCTTTGATATCTCTAAAATGATTCAAGATAACATATATTAAAGAGGGGAGAATACGTAAAACATAATCCCTCCCATTGATCTCCTTTGTTTGCCAAAGGTATTGGGTTGTTTCACGACATATGGTTTACTTCCCAAATCCTACGCCAGCAATATCTGCATGCAGCTCTAGAAAGTGACCACTGAATACACTCTGTTAGTAATCAGCCAAACTTGTTTTCTTAGGTTAATAGTTCGTCTCCATGGCAACTGCAGCAGCATCTACCAAGGAGACAACCAACTATGCTCGGTTGTGTCGTCTCCTGGTAGATATCGGTACCCAGGCACTCAGAGACCAATTCAATGCCATCCACTTACCAACAAATCTACAACCTGTCTTGGCGGCAAACAAAGCTTCATTGCTGACATTGAAAGGAAGGAAGATAATCAACCCAACTCAGTGGGGCAAGCTCTTCCCTGCTATCCCATCTTCTGTTTCATCAGCTTTTTTTGACACCACTCTGTTGATGGTCCTGTTGCGGAACATTTGTGGTCTAGCTGCTCCTGCATCAGGCTGGGACGCCCTTCCTCCCTTAACAGACGTAAGTCTTGAAGCAGACATCGCTCGTGTGAAGTACTTCAGAAACACTGTTTATGCTCACGCTGAGCATGCTTCTGTTGATGATACAACATTTAATAGATACTGGAGTGAGATCGGGGACACTCTGGTGCGACTGGGAGGAGTTGCCTACAAAACAGCTATTGACAATCTTGAAACAGAATGTATGGATCCTTTTGTGGAGGAACATTACAAGGAGCTTCTCCATCAGTGGAAAAATGATGAAGACAACATAAAAGATGAGTTGAAAGAAATCGGCACCGACATAAAAAGCCTCACAAAAAAGATTGATGACTTGGTAGAATCCACTGTGTCTTCAAAGAAGGAAACAAGTACCGAAGGTGAATTGTTGCATTGTCATGTAAACACAACAACATGTAACCTAAGCACTCTCCCCCCCAACCCTTTTATAGCATCACCCCTAACGAAGACCGTTGATACTGTAAGATGGTTTGTGAAAATTAATTGGGATATCAATAAATTATTGATATCCTAATTTACATATACCATAGTTCGTGTTACAGTATCAAGGGTCTTGGGGGTGATGCCTTAAGGGGTGGGGGGGGGGGGGGGTCCTTCTGTGATCCTTTAAATTTCCAGCATGGCTGGGCACAAAGGTTTTGCCCTATGTCACAAAGATCATTACTTCGTGTGAACCACACAGCATAATGTGGATTGACAGAGGAAATCGATGGCACCTAGCATAATATATAAATCTCACAAGTTAATTTAACACTCTTTCTTCTAGTGAAATCATTTAAAATCCAACTAGAAATACAAATCAATTTACATTAACAAATGTCCCATCAGTACATGATCAAAGCCTCTCGGACAGGCACAACTGAATAATCCATGCACACACAATCCACAAACAAACTCAGCACATTCTATAAAAAAACAAATGGCAAAAATGACATTAATCTACAAGTTTTGAAGAGTATCTTCGATTTAAAACTGAACACTCCCTTTCAACTGTCACAAAAATGTACGACAAGGTAGCTAGGGAACTGCCTGCCCCTCAACCAACCCCCTGTCCCTTCTTGCTCTTTCCTGTTTATTTACCCTTTTTCAAAAACACACAAAAGGTAATTGTGTTGCATTACGATCAGGAAGTAAAGTAGAATAGTATTTAACTTTTTGCATAACTGTGAGAAAGGGTACGGCATAATATGCATGTAAGAAGTTTTCTACGACTTGCATTCAACAAGGCAATACCTGCCTTATCAAACAGTTCTTTAAAGGAATTTCATTAGCTCAAGCTGTCAGGCCACCTTATTATTGCTCCTATTTTGGGGATCTTTTTGAGAAAAGCATGAGAACTGGGCAACTCAACCAAACAGTAGCCAGCAGTCCTTAATAATTTACCTGAACATTTGCATGAAGAATGCTTTAATGTTCGAGAGAACTGTTTTATGAGCGTTATAGAATCAGAATAGGCTCATGGATACTCTTAATTTTATCCAGTGAGGATTCCCATCTTGATCCCACCATAGGGTTATGTAAAATGATTTGCAACTTTCTGTGATGAATATTTTATACAGTATCATGAATAATAAAAAAATATTCAGGGAGGGGGGTTAGGGGCAAAATCCCATACATTACCTTAATTAATAAGAGCATAGCCTCTTGGTACTAGACCCCATAACTTTCCCCTGAGGAACATTTCAGTCAATACATAACTGATCGCGTTCTGCTCCCTGATTACAGGACCGATCCCACATCTTGCCAAACCTGCATTGTATACTCTCAAACGTTATCAGTTATATCTAAGAAAACTTTGCCCCAACTTAGTACAAGAAACGTTTACACAAATTCAATGCATTTTACCACAATCAGAAACTTAATTTCAGTCATTAACTAACAAAATTGAGGATAAAAGTAAAGTAGAACATATAAATGCTCCACCCTTTAAGTGTTTACATAGCTTTTTAAGCAGTCAGTGCGGTATTTAACCATCTTAGTGTCGTAATTGGACCAAAGAAATCACAGTGACCTGTCACAACAAATTGAAACAGCATAAGCAGTCAAACTTTCGTTTCAGCCGGGGATTTTCGATTAGATGGAAGCGTAGAAATTGTTACTTCACTTCTTCTCTCGTTGCACGAGGATTATTCAAGGACTGCCAGTTGTTTTGCAGTGTAAATACCAAAAACAAAATAATCCGTGAAACCTCAAAGCAAATACAAGACTGGGAAAACGCAACCAAACAACTCACATTTGTTTTTTGGTCTAATTCTTATTGGTTCGTTTTTGTTGGTTTGTGTACATTTTTAAGAAGAATACACAAATTTTGCTCAAATTCCAGCTTCCAGCCCATTCCATTCCCAGTGCAATCTCGTACCCATAATCCTCAGGCGCTTTAGCCAGTGGTTTGTTGCCAGGAGAGACTTGGTTACTGGAATTTTATAATCGCAGGATTTCTGCGGTAAAACAATGCAAACTGTTACGGGACAGCCAATCAAAAAATTTAAATTTGTTCAAATTCTCCAGAGTCTCTTCTGGCGCTCACCCGAGATTGCTTCTCAAGGAGGAAAACGGGACCGGAGGGAGCAGCGGAAATCAAAGCCTAGTATAAGCATGACTTTACTTCCTAACCCCTTTTATACTCAATCTACTTAAGGTAAAATCCTCAACCCGGAGATGTCATTTGATACCTCCTTGGTTTGCCGAGAGAAACATCACGAGAGTGAACTTCTTAACTTGTTCTGTGAACAATGTAAAGTCTGCATCTGTGACAAGTGTGGGCAGACGCGTCACAGTCATCACACCAAAGTAGATATCGAGCAAGCCGCCAAGGAATGCAAAGTTAAAATAGTAGAGATTGCAGAAGAAATGAAGAAAGAAGTTGCTGGTTTCCAGTTACAAGTAAAAAGGTCTAAAGAAAAAACGGGGAAAAGCAGAGAAGAAATTGCCGCAGCTCGAAACAAAGCATTAACATCTCTTGAGGAACTAATGCGAGTTTTGAAAGAGTATGAAACAACCACCATGGGCAAGTTAGATGTTATTGAGCAAACAGAATTAAGAGGTAACGCAATACAGTTGGAGCACTTCCAGGCTTCCATCGACCAGTTACAAAAATCCGTGGAGTATTGTGAGGCCATCTTACAAAGAAACAAAAGCATTGAAATCCTGCAAGTGCATCAAACTCTCGTCGAGCGGTGTAGAGGACTTCTAAACGTTGAGAAACTAAACATGGACAAGCCACTTCATGCAACATTGCATGCAAGGTACGAAATAAATGAAGATGTTGTTGAGACTCTAAGATGCGCTATTCCTGGTCGACTTGTTGTTAGTAACACGGATCATTTGCAGTCAGTAGCAGAAGGAAAAGGCTTGAAAGAAGCAGAAGTCGGAAACAAAGCTGAGTTTCTGATAACAACGAAAGATTCCAACCAAAAGCAGTGTTACCATGAAGAAGATCAGATTATTGTGAAAGTGGAGACACCATCAGGAGAGAAACGAAATAACATTATCAATCACCGTAAAGATGGTGAATACAGGGTCACCTACACACCAGATTGTGTCGGTACACATGACCTGGTGATTGAAATTAACGGTCAGCCGCTGACTGGTAGTCCATGGAGTCTTCATGTGTCTCCACATCATTACAAGCCCTTGTTCTCCTTTGGGTCACACGGGGAAGGAGAAGGACAGTTTGATCGTCCCTATGACATTGCAATAGATGAGAACACAGGAAACATTGCAGTCGCTGATTATAATAACAATAGAGTGCAGCTGTTTAATTCAGAAGGCAGACATTTAAGCACTGTGAGTCGTAAAGAAATAATTGAACCCTCTTCAGTAGCATTCACCAGGTCTAGTGATCTAATTGTCATTGCTTCTTACAAGATTTTTCGTTTTGACGAAAGAAGGCAATTGGTGACAAAGATCACCAACAAACACTTGAAGGAACCATACCGCCTGACTTTTGCACGAGATGGACGCATGGTGGTGTGTGACGTTGGTGACAGAACAGTGAAGGTCCTGTCCCCTGACTGTACACAGCTGGTACTCGCCATCAGAGATCCAGACCATAAGACACCGATGTACGCTATTTCTCATCAGGACATATTTGTTGTCTCCTATTTCTTGAGAGATAATGTGAAGGTATTCAGCAACGATGGATTGTTTCTACATAACATCGACACACTGGGGAGTGGTGACGGACAGCTTCCTAATCCAATTGGCCTCGCTGTTGACAAGTTTTCAAACCTAGTGGTGTGCGACTCTAATAACAGCAGAATTCCAATTTTAACCCTTGATGGCAAACTTGTCAGCAAAATACAAGGTCACCACACTAGTCTTGCTTATCCGTTTTTTGTTGCTGTGTCACCCACTGGGCAGCTGTGTATTACTGACGTGAGAAGACACTGTGTTCATGTGTTCGAGTAGAGGGGTTTGATTTTAATGAATTCAAAATACCAATGCTTCCACTTTAAAACATAGCATAGTATTATGACCATCAGTGCCATACCATTTTTTGCGTCTATTCCAATATTTTGGGCATATTTTTACTTTTTCTTTTTTTCTTTCAGTTTTTATTAAGAAACATTTTGATATTTTTTGCCTTTTTGCATTTTTTCTTTTCTGTTTGTTTTATTTCAATTTCTTTCTTTTGTATTTATTATTCGTTTTTTATTGTATTTTTCTTTTTCTTTTCGGCCTAGGGATCCGTTTATCGAAAGTCCCGGTACTGAACTTATCGCCGGGGCCCGATAAGTGTATTTTTAAATGTTTTTTCGCCGATTACACTGTGGCTACAGATATGGTACTTGGCCAATGTTTTCATAGAATTACAAGACTTTAAAATTTAGTATTCAATGCTAACAAAAATTGACTTCTGTTAAAAAACATTTATCACCAAAGACACTTATCGGACCCGGTAAGTTACCGGAACTTTCGATCATAGACCATGATGCATGACGCACAAGTAAAAGTAATACGCATATTTGTTTTTTTATAAACTGAGTTGATGAGATAATTTGGCCGGTTATTCATAACGAGATTCGAGAGTTGACATTTCTTAATAAGTAATATGCTGTACTTCTTCTAGAGTTGTTTATGGGGACCTGTAACAAAGCGAGGCCACCATCAAATTCGGTAAAACGATAGATAATTTTATTGTTATTTAAAGAACTAACTTTACCGTGAATATCGCGGCTTAATCGTAATCATTATTTGCACGTAATACGAACAGCACTAGTATAGCTGTAGTTTGATAATAAGCGAGCGGGGCCAGTAAAATGGCTTTCACTGAGCAAAAAACAATGCAACTCAATCATTGCATCCATCTTTGTATATAACAAAAAATATTAATTTTAATTGTTTGTTGTCGTCAAAACTTTTACAGTATCTAAATACTTCTGCCATTATTATTTATTTAAACTAGATTTTAATGTTGTCACAAACGAAGGAGATTAGTCACAGGAACAAGTCGCAGGGACAAAGTCCCTTTTTAAACTACCCGCATTCGTCAAATAATCTAGTCACGGGGCACTTACTTGGATCCCTGCGACTTGTAACACGATTTCAAACTTTCAAACTAGTTTTAATTCGTGGGGCAAGCCGCGGGGACTCCTCCATTCAATTTGTATTTTGTTTGTGGAACAAGTCTTTTGGACAACAGACACATACCATCAACCAATTAAAGGGGAAATCGGTGTGTCCCTGTGACAAGAGCGCTCGTGTAAACACTACAGGGAACTTGTCCCTGAGACTAGTCCCTTCGTGTGCGCCGTGCAGGCGACTCCGATGCAGAGACTAGTTCCGGTAACAAAGACCTGTGACCAATCCCTTAATGTGCGTCGACCTTTATCTGTATAATAGCGGGTGTCTCCAGAAAAATAAGTTTTGTGCATCCACGCTGTTTTCGCTGAAACTAAGCGAAACAAAGATATGCTCCTTAGCTTTACACTGAATTTTTTTTTTTTTTTTTTTTGAAGAATAACAGAAAACTATAGAGTATAATGTAAACAGGACTGGCAGAACATTCCTTTCTATAGCAAAAACGTATCCCGTACAAAAATAGAACGGCCTAAAAGGTGTTTTTATTGCGATATTTGTAAGATTCTGTGATAGCACGAAAGCTAGAATCTGATACAACCTCAGGCATTAAATTAAAGAAAGTAGAATAACTGATTAATGCTGATACGGCTTCAACTCGAAGTAAAATCAAAGCAAATTTGAACTGTTCAAGAAAGTGATTTTGATGCTACGACTGTGGGCGAAATCCTTAATTGTGGCAATGTAAATGTCTACAAATAAAAAATGTAAATACTTTGTTTATAGTGGAGGTGCAATTAGCTAAATTAAGCAAGTTTAAAGGCGCTCCACTCAAAAAATCGGACAATTTAACAAATCGAATGCGGTTTAGCATTGTCTGCACTCTTATCGACAATGATATTCGTCATCACAGTGGTCAAAATGTTGTGCGCCGAGTGAGTCCACAACAAATTTTGACCACTGTGATGACGAATATCGTTGTCGATAAGAGTGCAGACAACGCTTAACCACTTTCGATTTGTTTTTTACCACAATATTAAATTTTTACAATAACTGTCAAAATTTCCGCGCGCTAATTGACGCGAGCAGCGTTGTCTAGACTCTTATCGACAACGGAAAATTACCAATTAAATCAGATTGCGAGATTAGAAACGATTGTGGTAAAAAAAAGAATGACTGAACAGCAAATTATTTGTGCTGTTTATTTCGCTGTGCATTGTCGATCTGACTATTGAGTCTTTGGATGAAATCGCAGCGTATGACCATTCAAATGAAAGCTACTGAGCGGTACCTTACTTCGATGGTGATTATTATGCTGTGAAGATGCACTGACATTTTGAAAAGAAGTTGTCGGAGTGGGTGACGGCTGAAATTGAAGGGTTATGCGCTTTGTCAGAATTGCCATACAGTAAAATGCTGCTCAGTTGCCGTACAATATAGAGAGAGATTAAGGATTATGTTTACGAAAAACGGCAAAAATGACCACGTGACCAAGACTATCCTACGTCTGCCTGGCACTCGCTGTTTTCCGAGTAGTTTCGTGTCAGTATCAAATGCCAGAATTATTTTGCACTATTCTCATTTATTTACTAATTCTTTTGAGCAAACGTAAATGGAAACCTGTTTGCCGTTTGCCGAGTAAACACGAATATAAATCTCTCCAGTAGCTTTAATTTCAATTTCGTTCACAAAATGGACACTTTGAAATAAGAACTAGTGGCAGGCAGTCGTGTTTTTATCCACAACAAACCTAATAGACGGTTTGAACGAAAACGGACTGTGGCGACACCTCGACCGCGCACCTTAACTGCGGACAAATGAATATAATAATAATAATAATAATAATAATAATAATAATAATAATAATAATAATAATAATAATAATAATAATAATAAAAGTTCGTTTAAAGATATGGTTTTTCCTTGGATAGCCTAAAGCTGATAAGATTTCTGTAAATCTGTGAGTTAACTACTGAAGTCTGAAGTCCCTTCTCGGCCACGGTAGTTTTCTTAATCATTCTATGTGTTAACTAAAAAATGCTTCACGTTTTTTAAGGTGAAGTATGTCACGCATTGAAACTTTAAACACAGATGGGGCCAATCAGTCCCCACATAATTCACTTTAAAAAAACTTGAAACCTTTTAGTCAGTCATAAAATGATTTTGTTTACTCTTTGCCTAAAACACTTATCAGCTTAAAGCTCTCAAAGTAAAAGCCTTATCTTTAAACAGACTTTTTTTGCGTTTGACCGCGGTTAAACCGCGCACCATTTCTGGTCTCGTTCCAGTCCCTCGACCTGAGCTTCCTTGGCGCCAAAATAATAGTTAGAATAAACAGTAGTCACAGCACTGATTAAACAGCAAATTCTCGCAACCGGTAACGCATTGAACAAATACGCAGAAGTGACGCTTATGTCTTGAGTATGAAAAGCCTCTAAATGAATCCTCTACGTGTAAGCTGACCTACACTTTAAATAATTACCAGACCGCCTCTACTACAACGGGGAATTTTGTCATAAATAGTAATTCACCAACAAATGAGTACACCATGGCACCTCCACTTCATAAATTGAATAATACCACAAAAATACGCACCTTCTTTGTATTCTAGCACTGACATTACTGTGGAAAAAATATTTACTTGGGTTCAATTAATTTCGTTGCAAAATTACCATATTACAGGAAATTTTCGTTCGAATTTTTTTAATTTCTCGACTTTAGAAAAACGATGTCTCTTTCACGAATTTGAAAAATATGCTAAAGCCTTTCCTAAAAGCAACAGATGAACGCCTTTTTCCGTGATTAAAAATAATAAAAAAAGATCAAAATAACTGCACAAATTTGGTGTCGCGAAATTTTCCTGTACATCTGGACGAAGCTTACTCAGGTTTATTTTCATAGCAATAAACTGTTTCTCTACTATTCCCTGGGGAATTCAGAATTCCTTCCAGGTCCTTGTCCTGAAGGGCTGAGAGCTGGCCGTTCTTCATGTACCTTTGAAAGGAACACATCATGTAAGATTCATAGAGCTGACACAGTTGTGAGTGGTAAAACTTTAAAACTGTAAATTAATCAATTTCTATACATTAAAATTCGTTCTTGGCTACGAGGCTTGGGGGAATAAAACAACAGAAATTATAATGACCCCCCATCCACATTAATGCGTTTTCAAAAGTGTCCGTTTTTATCTCGGCGAAAACGAAGCAAAACATTTTCAACACCAGCGTTTTTGTATCGTTTTCCCCTATCCACACTAAAACGTTCGAAAACGATGAAAAAGACTGGGACCTGGGATTGCGCATGTGTTAACGTCACAAGACCATCCGCCATCTTGGATAGATGCTCCGATTTGGACTGGAACCGATGGCATGCGACGCTTTTTGCGTCACCATTTTCAAAGGTCTCTGTTTTCATCTGTCCACACTAGAAATGAAGCGTTTTCAAAAGTCTCCGTTTTCATCGGAGTTTTCGGGCGTGTTAGTGTGGACGATAGAAGAAGAAGTATCAATTAATTTCGTTTGTCTTATTCCCCTGAGTCTGGTTGTCAAGCTAGAATTTTGATATATCGAAATTGGTCTATTCAAACGGCATGTTTCAGTGTCATCGACTGGAGCATTACATAGAAAAGACACGAGATTCGCACATTCCCAGCTCACCAGATCGCGTTGAATAATATATTGCCATTAGTGTGATAAAATCGCCTGAGAATTTGAAAAAAACAAAACAAGAATTTGAACGCATCTTACCACAATGCAAATGAGTCTTCAGGCAGCTTGAAAGTGTTGGCCGCGGCACGAACAAGGTCCTGGGTCGAGGCCGCTTCGTCCACTTTAATAGAACGTGTAAGAACCAGCTGAACTGTGACAGGGACATCGTGACGGTTTTTACTGAGGAATGCTGGCGAGGATATTTTACGCGGAGGAAGCGGGCTTTTTGCTTTCGGAGCAGGGGGCAGAGGTTTAGCTGGGGGTTTCATTTCAAAGGCGGAACGGGAGCGGGCCGCATTACCATTCGGGAGTTGTTTAGTCAAAGCCTCAAATGGCTCGCTTGTAATCCTTCTCCGAGGCAGAGGCGACCGCGATTCGGCAGCAGCTCTCGGTGGAGGTATTCCTACCGGAGACGGTGGCCGAGGTCCAGGCGGAGGTCGGCGAGGGCTGATTGGTCGACCGGGGAGGACTGGGAGCGGTCTATTCGGCGGATCTATTGGAGTGGATACTCGCTTTAAAGATTTGCGAGTCTCTTTCTTGCGTAGATCTTTCATCAGTGCTTGTCTTCCGATCGCCTAGGAACAACACAAAGGAGGAGGTCTAAGGGCCTGTCCGTGTGAGCCCAGTTAGATGAACGATTTCTCTACAGTAACCAGATTGAAATGGGTAATCTATACTAGGGGTGAAACTAGAGATTGTGTTCTCACATATATGGCCCGTATTTTCCTCTGCTGTACACCTTTACTATCATGCCTACATTTACTATCATGCCTACATTATATATGCTCTTGTTGTAGTTAGAAATTTTCAGACAAATTGGAAGTATGTAATTCTCTCCCTCCTTAGTCCGTTCCAGGCGGGCAGCGAAAATTGAGGGGAGTGGGGGAGAGGGAGGGAGCGAAAGAATTTCTCTTCTCTCCCCAGTCTCCTCGTTGTACTTTTCTTCCCGCCTAACCCTGAGTTTCAGTCCTTCTTAAGGGGAGTGGGGAGGGGCAATCTAAACGCCTGGAAGAGACCTTTATCACGATCATTTAAAACATTTTTGTGAAGGCGAGGTAACGAAAACCATTGCCACTGCTGAAAAGAGTTTCTTGAAGCTAGTGAAAAGCCTTGGCTTGAGAGTATTATGTTTTGAAATAGCGGACCGTTTCTATGGAAACGGGCAAGTAAAGGTGCTCTCCCAAGCAGTGTCAGTGGTGTTTCGTTAGCTGGCCCACATCAAAATTTTAAATTACCGTGATAAGAAGAATAGGCTTAGGTTGCGTTCGATTGACCGTATTCAGAAATAAGAATAAACGGAATACCTGTTAGATTTCTCTTTTAAGTAAATTTGGGAAGACATTTCTGCAAACTTTTGCTGGCACGTGATAATTTAAAAGCGATTTTGTATTTCAGTAACCCTAAACACCTCATTGAAATGAATGTATGTATTCCTATTCCGGAATCGTGTTAATCGAACGCACCCTAAGAGTGGATGGGAATTTCTTTTATTCTGCAAAAGAAAAATCTGGCAGCTCTCGTTCATGGTTCACCAACCTCGAAGCGTGGGTTTGTAAGCGATCCCCTTAATTAACCCATGAACCCCGAATATCAAAGAACAAATTCTCCTTTTTGTCACCATACTTTTCTTAAAAAGTACTGGGGAGAAGTTATTAAAATATCAAGAAATTCAGCTTGGGTGATCATATTCTTAATTCTCATGACCTCAGAGGTTGAATAAGCATTGATTGATATTACAAGGAGAAATTTGATGCTGATCACTGTCAGGGCTCAATGGGCCGTTAAACGAATGTTAGGTACAAGTTATTTGACAGCTTACCACTTCTTTTACCGCCGGAATGTGTTGCTCAGCGGATTGGTCCTCTTCAAACTTTCTCGAGGGAGTTGGTGAAGGTGTTGGCTGGCAAGGACAATGAAGATAAAACGTTAAATTAACACTGAGCTCTCGAATAGTCTGAAATGTCAGCCGTCTCCTCCCCCTAACCCACAGGGGGCGCGGGAGAGAGACTCTCTCTCCCGCGCCCCCTGTGGGTTAGGGGGAGGAGACGGCTGACATTTCAGACTAGCTCACGAACTCACGATTTAATCATTATGCACTTTTGAAAGCAAACACATTCCGTGTGCTTCTCCTTTTTTTTCTGAAAACAGCAAGAGCTAGTCATTAGGCGAGGAAGAAAAGAGATAAATTAATGAAGTGCAATTACTTCAACAAATCTACGGATAAAACTAAAAAAGTGTATGCGTAGTGTTTATTGCTCAGACTTAAAGAACGATCTATAATTCGTTCTTTTGTTAATTTTACGCAGGCGTCACCTCTTTCGATCTCTTGCCCAAAAATGCGACGTTTTTTTTTTTCTTGTTTGCTAAAATGAGATGTTTACCATCAAACTTCAAATTCACCAAAATCACTGAATCAACTGCACTGCCTCTGACACTCTGACGAAACGTTAACGCTCGAAACGTCAGCATTGACACGGATCTCTTTACGGTGGCCAATTTACCTTTATTTTTCAACTCTGTTGATAAACCAAACATGTATTACCTTTGGTCTTGAATTGGGAAACTTGGCAACCTCATGCTCAGCCACAACCTGGAAAATAGATTGCAGGAACAAGAATAAAGACCAAGACACACGATGAAACGTTGTACGCAACACCATGTGTTCACACCAGTACGTGGGCGAAACACTTCCCAAGTAGAATGATTGATTAGTGCCTGGAGTGGCTGTACGCAGGGGATTTAACAGCAACTTTCTGCCTGTAGCAGGGCCTTCTGGCCATTTTAGGGGATTTCTTACAAATTTTCATTAATGTTTAATGACTCTTGATCATCCACAAATGCCCTGCAGCTAGGTTCAAATGCCTCGCCTGGCTTTCCCACGGTGGCTTAGCTTGAGTACATAAGAAGACTGAACAAGCAGTAAAGTGAGTTTGGATATTGATCATATCACCAATACTCCTTCCCTACCTTGGATTCTCCCAAGAAGTTTCGCTTTTCTTGGATGGCAGCCACTTGACGTTTTTGTGGTTGGAAGACAGCATGTGATGGTAACTTCAATGGCTCTACATTCTGTCCGGACTGATAACACAAATAAATAAAAACAAATAAATAGACAGGTATTAATTAAAATTCATTTTTTTTTACTGGTGTAAGCACCTTTAAAATAAACCTCCACTGTTGAAATAAGTTAACGTTAAATTGTTGAAACTACAATGTTATTTTACATTTTGTTGGAAAACATGGACATAATATTTCTGTGTCAGACAAAACAGGATTTCATTATCGTTCATTTTTGCTTTTAAAGTTCCTTGGCGCCGCCATGTTGGATTTCATGATGTAGTATGGTTGTTCAATTAATTTTATTGTTTGACACAAAATAACTTCCGCTCATTGACAATAGTGGCAACCGTATTACATCATAAAATCAAAAAAATGGCGGCACGCGAGAAATTTAAAGGCGAAAACAGACGATAATCGTATCTAGTTTTTAGCACACTTGAATGTTATTTCTACTTTTTACTTATTTAGACATTTCCAACAATTTAACGTCAAAGATTGTTGTCAGAGTGGAGGTTCCCTTTAAATCTTACTTTTGATCAGTGGCCATTTTTACACCAGAGACACATAATCCATCTAGTGTCCAGTAATATGCCTTTCATGATTCTTCTTGCATAAAGATGCGCACAAGACCCTTAAACTTGTTTATCTGTTCAACTCATAAATCTGGTTTATTTGCTCCTTCAATTAAGTCCACTGACAAGCTAGCTAATAGCTACCCCTTGTTGATATCGTAGTACTTACAAAAGTGCTTGGTTTAAACAAGGGAATTATCTCTCCACCCTTCAATCAAACCCGGAGAATGCTCAGTTCTGGTCAATATTTCTTTCTGTTGGCTGCCGTTATGTCCAAGATTGTCTTCATTACCACTGGGCTACCAGCAGCGACTTGATTGAAATTGGGTAATTTTATTGCCATGGGGGTACCCACTACCCTTGTTGTGTACCTGTAGAATGGACTGTTCACACACCCCGTGGAAGGGGTAATGTTGGTTTGAAAGTTTAGGGGCTATCAAAGCTGTTGATCTGAGTTATGCACAAGCCAACCTGCCAACAAAGCAAAGAGTCTTCAATAATGCTGTGCCGCGGTTCCACCTTGGACTGCAGTGCCATCAGAAAATCATCCCTGGCTTCTTGTACATCACCTAACCTGGAGTGAGCAATGGCCCTGTTGGCAAGAATCTGGGGAAAAATACACATCTGGCAATGCTTATCTGTTTTTCAATCATACAAAATCCAGGTTTAACTAAAAGGTGGCTACAGCCCATGGCCCACCTCAAAGCCCACAGCCTGGCTACCCCCAGCCCACTTCCCAGTTAATTTACTTAAATTAGACTAACCAAAGTGTTGTTTTGTAATAGTTACAAGTCCGTCATAGTATTAGTATCTGCCATCTTGAGGTGGGTATAAAAAAATTTCCCAGGCTGTGAACTGTGAAGTCGGCCATGACCCGCCGGGCCATAGGTTTTGAGGTGGGTTGCGGCTGCCTTTTAACAAAACCCTACAAAATCCTGAGTTTAATTTTATGCTGATGAGATGTAGACAGTATGCTATCCACATTTCTCTACTTGCACTGAATGCTAAAGATGAGAATACCTAAAGTATTGCTTTGTGTATACTTGTCTCCCCTCCCTTCCCAAAGATGAGTATACCTAAAGTATTGCTTTGTGTATACTTGTCTCCCCTCCCTTCCCAAAGATGAGAATACCTAAAGTATTGCTTTGTGTATACTAATGTCTCCCCTCCCCTCATTATTGAGTCAAACAGTGTTTGGTTTTGCGAGTCACTCAGGGGAGGGTTTAACATCACACCAGGCATATTATCGGCACAGGGGAGGGTTTAACATCAAACTCAATTAGATTTTTTCAGATTGAATTGGAAATAGTTAAAAAATTAAAGGAACAGAAAACCATTAAGGTACTTGAATGTGCAAAATAATTAGCAAAAATGATGAATTAACAAAAGTAAAGTCATTTGATCCATTCTTGATGTCAGAGCCATTTTTCACACAAGAATGCCTATTTGATTTTTAATAGGCAGTGTCAGCCTGGCTTGCCTCATAAAATATGAGCTGAAACTCATTCTTAATTCATTTGGCAAACTGGCTCATTTAATCAGCCCCTAGCTAAGTTGCAGTTGTCATTACCTACCTCACATAAGTAAAGTTTGAATTTCAATCCCAGTTGTTGATAATTAATCAGCTTGTTTCCACGGAGATAAAAATAAGCATCATTAAAGTTCTGCAATGCTTTCTCATTCCTGAACAAAAAAAAAATAGATTAAACTCAGACTAGGTTCATGCACTGGTCAGGCAACTATCACCTCTCTAAAGTAAACAAAAATTGGATCATGTGAAAACACCAATTTAGTTAACAGAAAAAAAAGCCTCTAAATTTTAATGTGTTGCATTTATTCAATAAACTACAGTTTTAAAATACCTTATTATAGGAATATAATGAAGCATTTTTACAATGCAAATAAACTCTATGTGTTATAAAATTAACATGTAGTTTTTAAAGGACATCAAATTTACAAGGGGCAACTTGATCAGACAAAATATAGTCCTGAGATAGAAGCATACAAGATCAAAATTTAAACCAATCACAAGCTGAGAAAATTTTTTGGTGAGCTTAATAATTACCCATTGGTAAGAAATGAAAAGAACCACATTGTTTTTACATGTTCAAAAAGACAAAACTCTAGATGGGGTATAACTGTTTCAAAAACCCCACTGACTTTTTCATACTCATGAGACAGTGGGAACTTGGAAATTCATGCATTCATGACATTCTGACAAATCATTCATAATTTATTATTTAACTAATAATAATATTACTGTAGGCATGTTTTTTTCCATGCTACAACGAAAACACTGGTCTTAATATTTAAATACCTAATATTCAATATTAAATTACTTTGAATTCATTTGTTTCTTGTTATAGTTGTACTTTTTCCAGTTCTATTTAAATTACCATAAGATTTAAATTACCTGTACAAAGCTAGATTCACATTCCCGAGCATGAAGTGACCCACTGCCAACATTTTGTCCTTATCCACTGACTCCTCAAAAGACTAATTTAACAAAAGCAGACATCACATGTTAAATTAATTAAAAATGTATAATTTATTATCTTATTAATATCCAATGAAAATATGACTAAATTATTTATGCATGAGTTTATTGCCTTGCTTTTACTCAGATCAGCCTTCAAGAATAACAATAATAATTATAATCTTTACTTGCGCTTTTTTCAATGTACATAGTTGATCCTTACAATCTTGTAGAGGTCAGTCAGGTAATATATAGAATAAACTATAATAATATTAGAAACTGTTACAAAGCCTAAACATAGCAAGTTAATGATTCAGAGAGTTCAAAAATACTTAATAAAGACTCTCAAAACAATTATTGTTTATACATGTACCTGTTACTCTTTTAGTATCAGAAGCAAGCATGGATCGATCACGGAAATATTTCTAACTGTTTTCTGATAATGCAAGCACCAAAGGCACGAGGTTCTGGAAGAAGGGGTGTAAAGAGACATGCCCCTCCAAAAATTTTTAAATTTTTATTCCTGAAAGTGCCATTTCCTGGATTTTAAAGTTACTCTGACAAGCATTTCCATACTCAAAAGAGAAGCCCACTCCAGAAATCGTATATAATATTTTTTTAAAACCTCCAATAATTCAGAAGCTGAAACAATGGTAAGTATAACTCAACTTGGTGTCCTGTTTGTTAATGGCTTAAAAATACACGATTTCTAACGTGATCTTAATCCTTTCAACCTGAAAAATTTATTTCTTAAACTATCTATATATAACCAAAAATCTGACCATTTTCTGTACAGGGTGTAAAACAGTGGAAACCGGTCACCATAGAAGTAGACAAGGAGGTCTGGCCCACCATTTCCTGTTATTGTAATCAGGAAGCTAGAAAGTGTCCCAATTAGTGTTCAGCACTACAATGTAGTAAATACATTGATGCTTAAGTGATTTATTTAATATTTAATATTTATTAGTTAGTTAGTTAGTTAGTTAGTTAGTTAGTTAGTTAGTTAGTTAGTTAGTTAGTTAGTTAGTTAGTTAGTTAGTTAGTTAGTTAGTTAGTTAGTTAGTTAGTTAGTTAGTTAGTTAGTTAGTTAGTTAGTTAGTTAGTTAGTTAGTTAGTTAGTAGTTAGTCAGTTATTTTAGGACATATCAAACTAAGACAAAATGCTAGACGTCAGACTGGTTCACAAACCATTTAACTTTATTAAATATTAAGAACCCTATTTGTTATGTGCACATCAAAGATAAAACTAAAAACTTAAAAGATGCATCCCTTACGTGTACTTGAATATAATTATTATGCTGGAAGCTCAACCTCAAGTAGTTAGCACTGATAGGATATGAATAACTGCAGGTGAATTATAATCTTACAGCATCCAGGTTCCAACTTTTTAGTCTCAGTGGGCAGGAATAAAATTTTAACCTTAACTGAAGACAAATTGAACAGAGTGTTTTCCCGTTGTGACATACAAAATAATGTAATTAACTGACTATTTTCTTGAACAAGATGCCTGCTATACTGGCATTACGCGAGATGCTGGGGCTGATTCATTTATTCCAACTGTATGCTTCGCCGATTGATAAAACTATCCTTGCTAATGGAATAGTTTGAGTCACGACGATCGCGTTACGTTGTTTTCCGTGTGTTACGCGACTCAGACTATCAGCGGAAATTTGTCAAATTCCATTACGATAACGTAAGCTTCTCAATGACCTCTTTTCAGTCTCGCGTCGTGGTCTAAGACTGTCAAACAAAGCACGATTCCTTCACTAAGAACTCACCAATTTCCACCGTTTTACGTGTCGGGTGCTTCTTAGAAGTTATTCTTTCGATTTGCCGCTTCAAAATGGTGAAATTTCCCTTTGAAAACGGCACACTTGAGTCCAGAACATGTTAAAACAATATGGCGCGACTTAATCCTTCTTTAATAAATATATCAAATGATGCATTGACGTCACACAGGTAGGGGTGAGTGGGTCCCCTCCCTCGCAATATAAGCGACAAGAATGGATTTAGATGGCCTGCTTTTGTTGAAGACAATCAAAACAATACATCCCGAGTAGGAGAGGGGAGAGTTTCATGAATAAATTAATGTACCGATTTGTGTATACGACGAAGAAAAAAAAAAAAAAGAAATCGACCCGTTTTTAGACACGGTATGCCCCTTCAGGGCATCCCGCATAAAAAGTGCGTTCCCCAAATTATCAAGCATCACCTTCAAATAACTGCCACACATAAGAAAATTAAGAACCTCATGCAGATTCTCGCTGAAAAGAATGCTTGTCTTGCGATCTCACAAAGTCGTCAATTTGAAGGCCGGCAATGTCACCTATTTATAGCATCACTTTGAATAGCCAAAAATCATATTTGAATTGATGGAATTGTTAAAATGGTGGTTCAATTTTGTGGACAATATCCCTATTTAGTCCACAGATTGAAACTGGTATTATTAATATTATACTAGTAATAGTTTTCACTAGAGCTGTCCCCGCTTTTGAAGATCTGTTTAATTAACACCTGTATATGGTTTTTACTGGATATAAATGCTGTCCATACAAATGTTAAAAAAGAAACATTTGAATATTTATTGAAGTTAACATCCGTGTTACTGGTTAGCATATTTCTCTGTAAATTTGACATTGAAATCTATTACAGTCATACAGTTTTGTTTTATGAAACAGCAACATATTGTATGTATAATTATGTGAACTCGTGGTTTGAAAGGCTGCTAAAGATGCAGAGGATGGCGAAACGTGACTTCGTGGTTGCGAGACCTTGACACTCTGGTAGAAGATGGCAAAACGCGAACTCGTGGTTGAAATGCTGCTAAATGATGGCGAAATGTGAACTCGTGGTTGCAAGACCTTGAAACACTGCTAGAAAGAACTCGAAATGCTGCTAGAAGACGACCAAATGCAAACTCTTGCTCGCAAGACCGTCAAACGCTGCTTAAAGACCTCATGGTTGCAGAATGACAGCTACCCGACAGCACCTTGCGCGCTAATGCTGAAATATTACCCGAGACCACCGTGCGCGCCTAGTTTGATCAAATCGAGATTTTTTTCGCATACTAACAAATTTACTTACAGTGCTTACTTTCTTACATTTTGAAATTCCTTATATGTATACACGCAGGGAATCCTAGGGTGCCTCCTCAAAAGCAGAGGCAATCTAAATTAACTGCAAATGGCTAGGATGGAAATGGATTGCAACTTGAAATTTCAAGTTCTTCCTGTGCATTTTAGAGAAATTGCTAAAACCTGATTATAGTTTACTCTTCCTTGGACAAATTCCTGTGCTCTTAAAGAGCAATTTCGTGTACTGCTTAAGATTAAAGTTCTTTGTCAAATATTTGAGCAGTTGTTACCAAAATACAATACAATAATTTAGGTGGTATATTAGTAAAAAGAGTTAATAATGAAGCTTTTAATTAAACAGAAGTTACCACGTAGCATGAAAATTTTACGGGTTCTAATTTTCGCAGATTTTGCGGATTTACCTGGATCTGCAAAAATTAGTTCCCGCAGAAAAAAAAACCTGCAAAATAAAACGCTGCAAAATTAACTCCCTCCAGTGAAATTAAAAACTCCGCTTTTAAAGGGGAAGTATCACGAAAATTTGATGTCATCTCAAAACCTAAAAATGTTTGTCCGACAACAGAAACAAAAAAAGGATTGTCTTGTTTTGTTATAAATTATCACCCCAATACAATAAAACTGTCAATAGGTGCCTCTGGCCAGAGACAGAGTAGGTCGGAATGGATTGAAACTTGAAAAATGTTAGGCTTTTTGTATTTTTGTTTCCAAAATACGCTAGAACAGATCACGAGTTATTCCTGTCAGGAATTGACTTGATTTCTCTCCTCTCGTTGTTCTAGAATTATTTTGTAGCAAAGTAAAGGTCGTATTTCACCATTTTTAACAAAAGGGGTCAAAAACCCCATGATACTTCCTCTTTAATAGACTTGTACCACTGGGGTAAATTTATACATTGGACTTAAATAAGAACAGTAATTGAGATTTTTCATTGGAAAAAGCAACCAGAGCTTAGATACATAAGGTAGTCTGTATCTAGTCTGCATTATTAAACCCTAGTAATGAAACAGTGTTTTGTTGCGGTAAGGTATTACAGTCATTCATTCTGTGATATGTCTCTAATATGTAAGTAGAGTGAACTGTGACTCAACAAACCGTGCAATAAAAGTTGAAAAAATTAAGGTTTCATCTACTTAAATGTTCTGCTGCTTGAACAGAGAATCGCAAAAATTGGTTCCAGGCAGAAGTTTCAGTCATCTTGAACCGCAAAAATTTGTTCCCACAAACCAAAAAAATCACCAATCCGCACAATAAAACTTCCGCAAAATTTTCATGCTACACGGTAGGCAAAAAAAATATACCTTCACATTACTTCCAGTTCACTTATTGTTTGAAAATCAAAGTGGGAAATGTAAATTATAATATATACTAGTGATTTCAATATGAAAGTGGGTGCTGGCGAAGGGGGATAAAGTTGTGGGGATTTAATTAAACAGTAAATGGGTTTGGAAAAAGGGGTCGACTTTGAGGGTAGGGAGAGTAGGTTTCAGTTGGATGAGTAACGTTGTAAAAATCATGACTATAGCAAGCATTGGTTTTGAAAATGGGTCATGGCAGGTTTAGTGATTTGTATAACCCACATTGGGGAAGAAATGTTGAAAACGCTTCTTTTTTGTGGGATGGGGGTGTTGGTGAAGTGGACGGATCAGCCGCCTCAAACGGCACAGATTTTGAATTATTTGCCTCCACGAGCAAAGAACTCGAGTGAAAGTGCAACGAGTCGTTTGATTTCAGAGTGAAGCAATCATCTGATTTCACAGTTGCACAGTTCGCTTCAACAAGCGATCGACATGTTTTCAATTCTTTTGCCTCAACGGACACACTTACGGACTGAAAGAGCATGACTCAACGGTCGAATTATCCTGTACAAACTCCACAGATTTTGAATGATTGGGCTCCACGGGCGAAGAACTCGTGTGAAAGTACATCGAGTCCTTTGATTTCACAGTTGAGTGGTTCGCAGATTTTGAATTATTAGCCTCCACGGTATTTTTTCTATTTGCGGTCTTTATTTGCTTCTGTAATCATTCATCAAGGTCACGAACGGAAAGAGATCAATTTGTGTTTGGCTGCTTTAATAGATCCACCGCGTGAGAATTGAGATCACTTTCCATGGGAAAATTTTACCACGATTTTACGCACAGACAGTTTTGAGGCGCAGTTGACTTTGCCATAAAACAAATAGGTAAGTATTTCTAAATATTTTTATTTGCTAGATGTCTTCATTTGCTTGTGAATATTCATCAAGGTCAAGAAACGGATCAATGATGAATCCCGTGGAGAGTGATATCTTTCCGTTCGTGACCTTTATGAATGATTACAAAAGCAAACGTCAACTGCACCTTGTAACCGAAAGCGTCTGTTTGCGATTCTCGCAAAGTGAGGTGTGTATCCCGGATTATATGTCAGCCATGTGATTTGCGCATGATTATCGTCTCAACCATCCCGGATAATGCTCTACTGCGCAAGCTTCGAGTCTTACATCCGACAAAATTTTGGATTTTTTCCCCTATTGACAAGAATAGTGTGCTGTCTCGCTAACGCTCGCCAGCAATAAGATATTGATTTCAAGTCAAGATTAAACATTAAGACACGGCAAAAGCTAATATTAGTTAGTTTTCGCTTATAAAAGTATACAGACATAAACAAACTTCTTCTGACAGAGAATTTAATAAACAACTCGCTGTTTATATTACAATTAAGGTAAGCTTAAATCATATTGTCAAAGACTTAAAAAGTTTTAAGCCTTCGTGATCAACAACCTTTAATACCGAAAGGTAAAATTTCGTGACAAGATCAAAGAAGTGATTAATGTTGGTAGAAGTCACGAACTTTGTGCGGTAAATCACTAAAGTGTAGTTACATGATTATTAATATTTCCAGACTGACATTTAAGCGTTTAAAGTTTTTACCTTTGCAGCACGATCAAGTTTTCCAAGCGCAAGGTATGTCTGCCCAATGTTAAATAGATTTCTTCCTGATGTGATTAGCTGTTGAGAAGAATCCGTTCTCCCTTCCAAAGCGATGAACTTCATCAGAGCGTCTTGAAAATTTCCTTGCTCCATTAACGAGACTCCGTCATTCCAGATTGTCAGTGTTTCTACCATTGACATTTCCGCCATTTTGAAACAGTTTATAGTGAATACGAAGCGACCAGCGACCGGCAATCAGATCGTGGAATAGTATTGAAAATAATTAACCGAAAAAGGAAAACTGTCCTTTATATTTACATGTGCAAGCGGCCGGAAAATTTAAAGACTGCATAAAATACATAAAATAAAGCCAATCAGGCCAGGAATGAAGCCAATATTTTGGACTGCGGCTTACAACCGCTGTACACAATACCCTCAGGTTCACTTCGTTGCTATAGCAACGCATACTGAAAATAGGCCGCCATCTTGCGGTGTGATGCAAAATGGAATACACAGGTAGTAGTTACGAAGGCGACTTGAAAAATGGAAGGTAAATAGGTAAAGAACGTGAGTTTAGGAAGTCTTAGTGATCAAATCAGAATGCTTGAACATTATTCTGCAGAATGGAAAGCCAAACAGCTGAGTACAACTTGCCTCCGTCCCTGGAAACGAAATACGTCGGCGAAATGAAAGATGGAATGTGAGTAAACGCTGTGTTCTTGTCGTAGCTTTAGAAATCTAGCGTATTGAATATGTTTAGCGAGGTTTAATTATTTCGTGAACACACTAACATACACGGTCGATTTCAAAGCGATCAACAAACTCTAGCTAGCTTCCTTTTTTAATTTTATTTTTTGCTTTTGTCTCATATATCTCTTGGTTTCTTCATTAAGCTTTTTATATATACACAACAACATCAGTCCAAATTGTTTTGAACATTATACAAATGTCTAGCTAGTTTTTGGCCATCTGAACTCCAATTTGATCAATTAGAATAATTTTATGGTGAAGTGAACTCAATTTTCAATTAACTGTTTGACGTCAAACATTCTTTGTTTGACGTTGTTTGACGTACGTTTCTTGGCGTGCAGTGCTGCACATGCTTTAATCACGAGATGTTTTTCGTGGCACAATTCTTATGTAACCATTTTAGAAGGAACATGTTCTCTTAAAAGTAGATATGATTTTAAAATTTGATTCAATCTGCATGCATGCAGTATAGGTTATCACTTTGAAAATTACAAGTACACGTAAGAGTTTATATATGTACTTGATATATTATTAGGTCTTCCTTTATTGTTCAGTTTATTTTTAGTACTAACAGGAATCATCGCATGGTTGCATCAACAGTATACTAGAAATATGTGACTCGCAAAACCTCCCGAAGCGGGGGCTGGGTGGAAAGCTCTCTTTACTCGTATTGTAGCATCAAATGAGGAGATTAAAAGGTTTCTGAACATAGCAACTATTTTGATGAGCATGGTCTTTTTGAGGTTCCACAGGCTAGTTTAATTTGCGGTTGAAAATCTATTTCTGACGAGACGAAATGTACAATGTGCGTGAAGCGCTGTCATGTTCGATGAATTTATTTCCCACAGAAAATTATTTTACGGTGGTCACAAAACATGTAATTTCTTTAATGCAATCTTTCACAAAAAAGATTTCGATCTGGAAGAAAAGGAAAAGATTCTGGAGAGATAGTTCTGTATCCAGTGAATATTGATGAACATTGCAGTTGAAATTTGATCCGGCACGCAAACTTTCCCGATGTATGCAAATTTTGCTCCAGATGACGTCAGACAGTCTGACGTCATTCATACTTTGTTTTTCACTGTTGCTAGGCAACAGTGCGGACACCTTCAATGAAATATATAAACATATATCATAGGGGGCCCACACAATGTGTCTGTGTAGCCAATTGTTACTATATAGTAAATGCACTGGATTTACCGTTTGCTTGAAAATTCAAAAACGATGTTTTTTCATCAGTAGGAGCCAGAAATAAACTCAATGGGAAACATTTCCATTGACAGCTTCATGCATTATTATGTCTGAGTACAGTGTAACCGATGCCAAAACTATCCATATAACACTGAGATTATCAGCCAAGTGGAAATTGTAGCTTGTGCATGGAATTTCCACCAAAATATATGACGGCCACTGCAAGTCTTGCAAAGAATATTTTAGGTGCCAATTTAGTTGCTCAAAAGAATTTTACCTGACCAGATAATACAAGAAACAGTCAACTAAAGGTAAGTACTGTATGATCAAGAACAGAAAAAAGAAACTTAATATATTTGTCATCATGTGTTTATGTCCAAGATGTAAGTGACTTAATGCAGGATGATACATGAAACTATATTTCGTCAATTATAAGTATCTTTCTTGTAAATTTCAATTTAAAGGTTCCATGGTGAAGGAACTTTACACTTCTCGAATGGAAGCAAGTATGTTGGAAAATGGGACAAAGGCATTGCAGTAGAGGTAAACAATGACTGTATTCATTTGTTCCAGATTTCCAGATGTATATGTATTGTTTGTTTTTTAAATATTGTTTTTGGGTTTAATGAAATCTGATAAACCAGCTTGCAGATTTTTCATTTTCCTTCTCTCTAGAGATCTTGAGACAAACAAAACTATAAAATTTCATCAAACTCAGGTTTGAAAAGTTGGAAACCAAAAAAAGATTTAAAAGAATAAAGAAATAGCATACAAATATTAATGTTAGTCAATAATTATACAGTCATCTACTAGTTTAAAAAAGTAGGTTTTGAGGCTGTCTCTTGAAAATGTCCATGCAGGTTAATGGCCATGAAATCCTCTGGGGCAGCATTCCATTACGCCTGGGAATCCAGCCACCACAAAAGCCCTTAACAGCTCAGCATTACATTGCACCTACCATCAGGCAGTACACGTTAAATGTTTGCTTGTTATCAATAATAAATTATTATTGTAATCTCTTTCTATTTATTCTTGAGTTTTTAATACACTAGGTGACATATTTATCAGCAAATGATAACCCACACTTAATGCATCCCACATACCGTATTAATTCAATTACTACCAACCTTCGAATACGCGCCTACTAACCTTGAATAGGAACCCACCCTGAAAGCCAAAAAAATAAGTGCTCACCCTTAAGCCCAAAAATTTAATACATGTGTAGTTGCCCACCCGCCTCCCTTAAAAAAATTTCTATACTAGCCCAGCGTAAAGTAAGTTTTGTCAGTTGTTGAAGCAAAATAAACATGTTTAATCCCTAATGTTTTGTTGTTCTCTAAAAATTAATAACCTCACCTGCTGAAAATGTTGGGAAAATAATAAGGGGCCACCCTTGAATAAGCGCCCATCCTCATGGACGCAAAATTAAAAAAGCGCCGAGGGCGGTTAATTGAATAAATACAGCAATCTGTTTTTACCCTTTTAGGGAAAATACACATTTGCAGATGGTTTGGAGTATGACGCTGATGACTGGCAATATTGTGATGGGTATGACAGACGATTCTACACTGAGATCTGCAATGGACTCAAACCTGCAGGTATTAACTTTTTGTAGCAAATATTCATGATTATTAAAAATTAACCATTAATAAGGGTAAGATGGTAAATTAATTCAATTGCATGTAGTTAATTCACCTCTCAGAATGTTTTGAACCAATGGCACCTCCCTTAAATGTATAGAACTTAATTTTGAATCAAATCAACTTTAGGGACATTCAACAAATGTCAGGATTAAGACAGCAGCCGCCTTGACAATAAAACGTTGAGAACAAGGTCTTCATGATCACTTAATTTAACATCACTTAGCTTCTTATGTAGCTTAGTGACACAATTTGCTTCCTGACTTTTCACAGGTTATGTTGCTTCATTTTAACCGTGAGCACAAAATTTATACCTTGCTTAAATTTCCAGGAAGTTGGCACTGATCAACAGCAGATTATCCCCATGAATACTTACTAAAGACCATTACTTTTTTGGTACACCACATACACACATTTCATTGTGTCATCGACTTTGGAGGTTAAGTTATTATATCGAAGTGTTACAGTTACACTCCTTGTAGGTCATCAATTGTACATGTCAGGCTGTAGGCTATTAATTTATCTCACATTTACTCTAAAATACAATTACAATACAAACAGGAAAAGAGTGTGTTCTGCCCTCTAAACATTACACTACACCTTTTGCTGTTCATTTACACAAAATATACATTCATTTACGCCAACAGTTGAAACTATACGGCAAATATACGTTCATGAGCACTTCCATGAACTTCATTAACGCAAATGAACTTTCAATAACGCTACTTGCATATGTATTTACATTCAATAGCATCAACAGATGAACAATTGCACCTTTGGACAATCATTAACACCAATAGAAAATCAATTGCACAGTATGACAATCAACTGCGTATTAAAGACATATGATAATGGAATTTGCATAGAGACGCACAATCGATTGCACCTTCATACAATCGTTTATGCGAGATGGTCTATCGTTAACATGAACTGACAAACGTTAGTATTTTTCGAATAAACAATAGGAAGAAAAAATATTCGTTACGGTCATTCATTGTAGTTACCTGTATTTTAAAATACTGAACAAAAACACAAGAGTATATACATTATCATTAACATTTTATGTTTTTTTTTGCACAATCTTTTGCTGAAGCAGATATAAAATGAAAAACATTTTACTGTACATCTACAGTACTGTAACAAACAGAGTACGCTGTACGAACAAGTAGACGCATCGGAGACAGAAAGAACCGAAGGAAATCAAGGCACAAGGAAACAGAATCTTACTTGAACAGCGACAAAGAATTATTCAAGCATTCGGAGATGTTAAAGAAGATTATTTGACGGTTGCCGCTACTATCGAACCATTTTGAAATTTCTTTTTCCATAGTTGTTTGTTATTACTACACACATGTTTGTCAGTTGATGTTAATGATTGACCATTTTGAGTAAACGATTGTATGAAGGTGCAATTGATTGTGCGTCTCTATGCAAATTGCATTATTGTATGTCTCTAATAAGCAGTTGATTGTCATACTGTGCAATTGATTTTCTATTGGTGTTTATGATTGTCCAAAGGTGCAATTGTTCATCCGTGGATGCTATTGACTATATTAATACATATGCAAGTAGCGTTATTGAAAGTTCATTCGCGTTAATGAAGTTCATGGAAGTGCTAATGAACGTATATTTGCTGTATAGTTTCAACTGTTGACGTAAATGAATGTATATTTTGCGTAAATGAACAGCAAAAGGTGTAATTTTGTTGTATTTACACTGGAAAAGTGCTGATATCATCAACTTTTGTCACAGGTCGTTCCCAGCTCACAAACCGCATTCCACCTCGTGAAATTCCTGAAGGCTGTTATGACTGTGGTGATGGTTTCTACAATCCTGTATCTAGGATGATTGTAGACTATGAACACAAATTCCTCAGAAATGCAGGTAATTCAGCTAGCAAACCACTAAGGCTGCATTCATGAAGGCCTCCAAAGTTTTGATGTATCTTTACTATTGTTTCTTAACAATAGGCTATCGTTAGTCAATAGATAGGATATTCTTCATGTATTTTGTTTTCATTTTCCACGTTGTAACGTTAGCTATTTTGCTCATGCCTATTTGACAAAATTGTAACATTTTTGTTTATGTAACTTTAGCCTATGTTTTTCAGGTATCTATATTGTAACATTACTGTTTTAAATTGTACCGTCTCTTGCCACAGGGTCAGTCTCAAACATACCCTGAAGAAGAAAGGCCGTGCCTTTCGAAATTGGAAAATACACTATCTATACGAGAGCCTGGACCAGGCTATGACTTTTCGACTGCTTACTGAAAGACTTTTAAAACACTATTACTGATGAAGACTAGTAGCTACATGGAGACAGTAAGCAGTCCAGATGTAGTGGTCTACAACTTTAGTGACTACATCGTGAGACAAATGATTATTTTACTTGCTGTAGGCTTCTTCTTTTTGCACACACCCCACCCGAGAGGGGGTTACTTGACCCATGTTAGATTATTGGGGAGTACCCCCTCCCCCCCCCCCAAGACATCTAACATGACCTCGACCATGGTCTTGACTATGTTTTACAGGCCATTACATTTTTCTCGTAGATGATGATGAGCACGATTGGATCCTCAGGACATGCAGGAAAGGCTGGGATGAGAATGTTGGTTACAGACCAGATCTCATCAAATAACTTTATTTTCTCAAGGTCATCAACTCTGAGACCAACAGTATACATGTGCGTTAGGGATTTCACAAGAACAGGAATTGCACAGAAGCTTTGTGTGAAAATTTCAGGGCTTTATATTGTACCGTAGTCCAATGACTTGTTGAGAACGTGCCCTAAATTGATGCTGTCCAACCAGCACACTGAACTGAGATCACATGTACAAAGTACCATACAGGTCCAAGTAACTTTCCACATACATGCATCTGCCATACATCCGTTGTGAACTGCTGCCAGTTTAATCCTACACCTTCCACAAGTTTTGAACTTTTTCTTACTTCACAATTGTTCCACTTATTTAGAAAGAGGGTTGCTGTTTCATTTCCATTCAAAATCTATTTGGAGAGGAAATTTTGGTGTGACCAGGCAAACTGTGTCTATTGTGTCGGCTGGTCACCATTTTCGCACTCTAATAAGTGTAGAACATACAACAATGCGTAATGTAACCTGAGTATCAAACCTTCCTAAGGGGAGGGGGCGAGTAATTTAACCTGAGTATCAGGCCTTCCTAAGGGGAAGGGAGAGTAATGTAACCTTCGAGAGCCATACCAATAAAAAGATGTAGTACATAGTTTTATGTTTCCTGGTACATCGTTATCATTAATTCTTCACAATTCCGGACCAGTATAGGGAATCCACCAATAATCGCCAGTATTGACCAGTATTGTAGAAACCGTTATTGGTTACCTATCTCTGTGTGTGTGTGTGTTTCACGCTTGAGCGGAAACAAAATGGCAGAGTGGAGAGAGTGAAATAATGAAGGGCACAGGGGACCCTGGGAAGAGAGAAGAAATCCTCTTGCTCGCGCTCTTCCCATTGTCCCCTGCGCCATTTTTCCATATCATTTTCAGAACTTACATACTGTCCATACTGTTCAACTGTACGTCATTTAAATATTGAAATGCGTTTAAATAAAGTTATTATCCAATCCAATTACAGTCCATTCCGTTGTTACGCGACCCTCAAAGTCAAACTTCCGACTGTCAAGCTGGCAATGAAACTTACAAATTGTCTCTCGTAAGCGGCCTGAGTTAAGACTTGACATTTTAGGTAGTCGCTTACGAGACTTACAACTGTACTTTCTCGAAAAAGTTGGAGAAACCAGACAACGAACATACAAAACAAATTACTGACCAACTTTCAGATAAATGTCCGTGACAAAGATAAAACAGAGAGGTTGGCGAGATCATTTATCACTTGGTACACACAACACTGTTGCTGAGCTAAGCGAGCAAATTTACATACGAAGTAAGTTTAAAAAGACAGTTCATTTAACATTCATTCGTCCATGAGTTTGAAAACAGGAAATCCTAGCCTGCGTGAGTGGAGCGAGAAAGAGTGACCATGGGGAAGAATCGGGGAAGAAAAGGAAGCACGCTTGATTTCCCTGTTCTTTCTTCTTTTGTAGCACCCGCCATGCAGCACAGAAAATCCGAGTCACCAGGAATTTATCCTAAGTTCCTCTTGTTACTGAATAACTATCATGCTGCTTCCCAATGAATCATCTACAGCACTGAAAACAACCGAATAAAGTAACAATAATTATTACACGAGTAACTACATATAGCATGATAGATAGAAGAAGATCACGGTTTCCAGCCAGGGAAGTGGCGGGGACTTCCGTTTAGAAATGACAAGGGTGATGTTCAAGCGATTTCCTGAACATAGAGTTCCGAAACGTCCCAGCCCTAAAATTTCCCAAAAGTCCGAAACTCTTGTTTATTTTTCTCGGTCGATAAATACAACGCGCCATCAATTTCAAAAGTTACAAAGCAGCCAATGCGCGAGCGCGCTTTGAAATAAGGCAATCAGAAGCGAAATCTATCAATCAAACGAAGCTTGTCAGCGCGCGCTCTGAAAGGCGTAAATTCAATATCAAGTTTCATAAAGTTTTCTTTAAAGTCACAACAGGTGATAGTCGGAAATTTTGGAAAGAACCCCTAAAAGGTACCATGATTCTGTTTTGTGGGCATGGTCCGAACAGTTTTTACCCCCCCCCCCCCCCCCCAATAGGTACCTCTGAAATCAGTTGACCGACAAGTCTGCTTCCTCTCATGTTTTTCGGCTTAATACCCTAAAAGGTGCCACTATACCTCTGACGAAAGTTATTTTAGATTTTAGCATCCTAAGGGGTACCAAACCATAAATTTTAACCCCTGGAAGCCGTACGACGATCGCCCCCGTCACATATATGGAAGTTCCCCCTCCCGCCCCACCACCAACACCCCACTCAGGTATTCCAGCATGGCGTAGTTTTAGTATGCATTGGTGTTTTTGCTATATGATGTTTATTGTTTCTGTTGTTAAATTAAAGAAAAATGGATAGAGTGGAACAACTTCGCTAGTCTAGTGCTGGCAGATTGGCAAAGTGAGTGGAACAAACAGTAGTGGGATCTCAAGCATACTAAGGCATGGCTCATAAGTGTGTAAAAACAAGATATTACGTATTGATATGAAAATATGGTTCGCTGGCGAGAATTTGAAGCTTGGTCTCCTAAGTAGTCTGTTTCTTTCATTTAACAGGTCATTACAGGAGCCCATTAAGACATGTACAGTGATCCTATGTGAAATTATGGCTGATTCACATAGTACCGATCGATATTTCTTGCATTGCTGTCTGTTTCATGTGGAAAAAAAGAACTTTTTTTCTTTACCGTACTCTTCTTTAAACCCTATACTTATATACCCTACTGTATCTTTTTTTTTTTTTACGTTTTGTCTAAAAATTACATCAGGTTAAAATTGCCAACCTATGGTATCTAATTGTACCCCCTCTTGCTTATTTTTTTATTTGTGTATGTCAACATTTATGCAGTCTTTTGCCTTAAAAAGAAAGACTGAACGTCGTCTACCCTGAAGTAGAAATGCATTGCCTTTCGAAATACTGGAATCAGACAACCTTGTTCCCAGGGCATTTCCCTTGTAGACTAGGAGCCCGCCCCTCCCAATTTACAAGGGAAAATGAAACAGACAGCAGGGAATATTGGTACGTAGTGAATCAGCCATATTTTCACTTAATTAGGATCACTGTAATGCGGCCTTGTTATATCAAAGCAACAAAGTAAGTTAACGTGTAAAAGCAAGATACAATTCAGGGACCGCAGAGAGGGAGGGGCTTTTTGGATGGCTGAAAAATGTATCATTTTATTTTAGTAGCCATATCCATTACTTACAGAAACAAATTACCTTACATACAAGTATGAAGTATATTAAGGTTTCCTCGGACAAACCCGACAATTTTAGACAGTTTGTCGTTAGTTTTGCTGCTGAACGGACGACTAGATTTCAACCGTGAAATAATGGAATTCGGCAGTTGTTGTTTTTATTTTCATTCGTTCTTGGATCGGTTTTTCACGAAGATAAATTTCATCACTGAATAAGTTCGAGGGGACTTATGCAAAAAAAGGCGTTCATTTATGAAAGCTACTATTCGCCGGTAATACGCGATAAGCTCCAAAAGTTGCAGAATCGGCGCGTGCAGCCGGAGTTACTACTAAATTACCTTTTGATACGAGCTCAAATAACCTTCACTCCACCCTCGACTGGGAGAGGCTATCTCTTCGGCGAAAGAAACAAAAATCCTTTAAGGCCCGGTTCATACGTCGAACTTTACATGAGCCGAACCTAATCATTTGGTTCGGCCCATGTAAAGATCGACGTATGAATCAGTTAGGATTGACAAATTTTTGTATTTGGGTCGACCTGCCGTTCTATTCGACTGCACCAGTCGAATAGAACGGCAAAAGTTCGACTTCGATTCAGACGTCGAACTTTCGCATGTGCCGAACCAAATGCATATGTTACGTATAAATTATATAAATTATATCTATCCCAGAGGCCTGTGCGTTCCATCGACTTGGCATGTGCAAAGGACTTCATTCTGAACAAGATGGCGGGAAAAGAGGAATGTGCTTGTTCTTCTTATTTCGAAACAACTAAATATACTTGTCTGAAATGCGAAAGATAAAAAAAAAAAGAAAAAGAATCTATTCTTGATGTGCACACGCACTTTAAACTGACAGAAACTTTCCAATACAGGCTATATATATCAAAGGCGAAGCCTCAAGACTTCTCAGAACAAAATCTTCAAAAACAACATTTGAAAAAAAAAATTCATACTCTATTCAAACAGCGATTACGCTACAGAGGTTACCTCGATAACCTTATAGATAAAACTCTTTCAGAAGTCAACTTCCGCGAAAGAATGTCGGCACTACAAAACAAACAAAAAACGCGCAAAAACATTTTTCCGTTTGTTACGGAATATCGCCCTTCTGTGCCTAACCCATACCTGCCAACTCTCCCGGTTTTCCCGGGAGTCTCCAAGTTTTTCATGAAATCTCCCGGTCTCCCGGGTAGAGCACCAAATCTCCCGGGAAATACCTACCGCGGTCTTTTTGAGATATGTTTATTAATATTGGTTATTTCTGGTCGGGTATTCGCTCCCCCCCCCCCCCCCCCCACGGTTCTGCTGGGACCGCGGAACAAAGAGAACAGATTTCTAGACGTCTCCAGATTTTTGTACTCCGGGGGTTGACAGGTATGCTAACCTAAAACAATTCAGATGACTAAATGGCACTTGATAGAAAATCAGCCTCTGCTGAGAGAGATCTACAAAGACCCTTCCCTACTTTCGTACAGAAAAGGGATATCTTTGAAAGACGTACTCGTAAGAGCAAATTAGCTTAGAAGGTCATATTCTTCCTATCTCGACCAATAGGAGCCGTGTTTGGCCTGTCTTCGTTATTTTACGGCAAGCTCTTCCATTTCAGAATTCATATTTCCGCCATTTTGAATCGTGTTGAGTAAAAACAACAGCCGCTGACCACGAAAATCTACTTTCTCACTTTAGCTTTAGATTTTGAAAATCTGAATCCGGATTTCCCAATCGAACGCACCCTAAAGAGTCCCTTAACTTACTGGGCCCGATAAGTATATTTTTAAATGTTTTTTTCGCCGATTACACAGTGATTACAGACATGGTACTTGGACAATGTTTTCTTAGAATTGTAAGATTTAAAAATTTAGTATTCAAAGCTAACAAAAATTGACGTCTGTTAAGAAACATTTATCACTAAAGACACGCCGATGACACACCATGCACGCGATTATACGTCGATCGCCGCGATCGGCAAAAATCGCCAAGTGTGCCGGGTGCAGCGATCGCCGCGATTCGCCGATATCTGGCATGTCAGCATTCCAGATATCTGCGATTAAATAATCTAGTGTGCCCGTTCCCGCGATGATTTTCTACAGCGCCAGTAAAGTCAACCAATCAGGTTGGGCGATTTTATCACATGACTTTTCAAAATGGCGGATAGCCTTCACCGCCACCAAATTTTTAAAGAAAAAAGTCCTGGGAACTAGTAAACAAGAGTGGTGAAAAGGTAATAAACCATTTAATGACGTGAAGCTTTTCGATTTTAGTGGTAAGGAAGGATATTTTGGTCCCCAAACAGGAAAATAACAAATTATTTGTTACCATGGAGACCTACAGGGCTACGTGACTAAGCACCGCATTGTTCGGTGACGCAGATGGAAGGCTTTTCTTGCTCTGGGGGGAGGGGTAAGACCTGGGGTGAGGGGTAAGTATAGAAATGTTATATTCAGAAATGAAATAGACTTCAGCGAAATGTCACCATTTTCACTCGTTTAAGAAGTAGTATAGCAATACTATGACACGTTTGGGAAATTTTTTAAGTCTAAAAATGAGAAAAATTATGTAAGCAACATATTGTTTTACGCAACTCCCTACACTACCCTGCTTCACGTCATAAATGTCATATCCTTGAAGGCAAGGAGTGGCTCAGAAATGATTAGGTAAGCATTGTGTTGAAGAGAGAAGGCAACAAACATGAAAGCCGCTTTGTTAGTGGGACTTGTCGTCTTCTGTTCCCTGTGGACCTTTGGTAAGAAACGATTTTTTGTTTTGTACTTCAAGACAACCAAAATTTTAATTTTGTCTTGCCGTGTTTTGCGATATTAATAAGCTTTCTTCGCATCGAAGCTCAAATTTGTATTAGTTTGCTAAATCTATGATTATGAATGTTTCTCCGTGTTTTGGAATGAAAAGTTGAAGAGTAGCGACAGTTGTTCTTTTTCTGTAGATCTTATACCTTCAGGAAAAGAAATATTTGTCGCATGTAGTTGCAGCTGACAATTAAGACAACGTGAAACGACATGAATGCATTGCAGAAAACACGATGGCGTACATAGGAAAGGCATCTACTCTTTAAAAAAAAAAAACTTACCTGTACTAGTCTTATATTTAACTTAAAAGTAGTAAATGTAAGCTAAGATCGATCACGAAAGAGTAAACTTTTCCGATAGCTGCATCTTGGTTAATTGGATGCAGCAAGTAAACAAGTTGACTTAGAATTTATTAAGCGTGTTGAAACACCTTACACAGACTTTATAATTAGTATCACATGAGTTTGAGTGGATTTGAAATAAGCAATAGTACAATTTTCAAAAAATTTCGATAATTTTTTAATGATTTACAAATTTCACTGTTTTGCTCACTCAAAAAGGCTTCAATTGAAAATAGTTTTTTTTAAGATTTAAAGAGTGATTGATTGAAACTGAAAATTTGCCCTTGAGGAGAGGCCTTGGGGCACTTAAGGTGGCCGAATACAGTTTTTTAGTGTACAGATGTTAGAAGACGTTATTTGGAAACTATGTATTTCTGGACACCCAAAATTGGTATGGTGTAAGACTAACTAAGAAAGAATGTATTTTCGTACGTCTTGTTGAGCTAAGTATCGTTTCCATGGCAACGCAGCGAACTATTAATCGTCCATAAACAGTAGGTTTCCTTTATTTTTAGAAATGTACTCATTAGATTTTTTCCATTTTTTGTATCCAGAACAACTCACAAAACACTGACAAAGTTGCACTATTTTCATGTAATTTTAACAGAGAGATCTCCTGTAAATATTGATTTTGCCTTTTAATGTTTTGTAAAGATACTCTCTGTTAGATTTAGGTTTCTCTTTGTAGGTGAGTTACGCTTTTAGGGAACTATTTTCATGCCAAATTTCAGGGAATTCTAACAAGCGTTTCCTTAGAAAACAGTTCATTTCCACAAAAACAACCAGTCGCAATTTTTTGGTCAAATGCGCATGCGTGGTTTTATTTGGGTTTTATGGCAAAGAAGAAAAAGCATGCGAAAGGTCTTGGTGAATGTTTTTTTTGCTCGGAAAGAAAAGAAAAAGAGTCCAGAAACGAGAAACTTAGTTAATTTAGGATCAAAACTTAACTTTATTATCCATTTCATGTGAAATTGAGGGATCACTTTATCGACCGCCGTATTTGCGTACCACAACCCTAGCGCGCGCTTAATAGCATTACTTACAGAATCTGTAAAGCGCGCGCAAACTGTGTTCAGCCACCTTAAGGTTAGGGCATTTGAACAGTTTTCTGGTGCCTTGGGGTGAGGATTTTAAAAAGTTCAAGTGCGCAGGGGCTTTGTCGGCGGGGGGGGGGGGGGGGGAGGAGGGAGTTACAAATATTATTGATAGGCACATAACTCAGCTTTCAGATAGCTAAAAGCTCCCTTTAATTGGTAAAAATATAACAAATGAAAGATGTAAAAACACCACTCACAGAACTTGTACTAATAAAACATGAAGTAAAGTACTGGCTGATAAGAACATTGTATTTTTTTGCATAAAATGTAAAGAGATCCAGTGTTTGCTGCCCAGACATTTTGCTTCCAGGAGATCATTCTCTCTCACACACACACCCCAGCTGCTAGTCAGATCACATATTTTTGAATGCATTCCAATTGAATGGAAATTTAGAGAAATTTGGATTCCAAGGGTAACTTGTTGATTACATTCATTTTCAACTATGCCCTTCAAAAATTCTTTTTGCTTCTTAAGTGCATGACATTTGAAGAGAGGCAATTTTTTGAGGAGCAAATATTATTGAAGGAAATATAGAACATTACTTGAAAGACTATGCTTTCTTATCTTGTTTGTCTTTATTCCAAAATGCTAAATTTTTTGAGGATGTTTGATCTAACACCAGAATTGTCACCTGCTGTTTTCAGTGCTGAACTTGTAACATGGGTACAGTCATGACCAAAGTGTATTTTCATCCATCAAAAATCTATCTGTTTTCTATTTGAAAGAACCACATACAATCACCACATCGATCAGATACATTGAAATAACTTAAGTTTAATGCAATCTCAGATGTCAAAGAACATCTTTTCAAGGCAATCTGTGGTAGAAAAAAAATTTGGTTTGTCATCAAAGAAGTTAAAATCAAAAAATGTATACACTGTACCATCTAATTGTGATAAATTACAGTGATATTTTCAACAAATTCAAAGTACTAGTAAACGTGCTCAGCATGATCCCACACAGGAGTCAAAGATACGTGATGAAGGAAGGACTAGATGCACTCTAAGATAAACAAAATACAAGCAAATTGAAATGTTCAAAGATCTCATTTCTTCACAAAACATTTTAACATAAATACTTAAAGAAAACTTGCAAAGTGTTAGTTATGCAGAGCTTCTAAATAAATTTAATTTTATAAATTTAAGACGTCTGTACAATGAAGCACGCTGTCCCTACTACTGAACCCCACTGCACTCTTTTTTTTTTTTTTTTTTCTATAAGAACGTCTAGTTTTGAGGCTGAGGCCGAACGTTCTTGTTATTGTTGGCACTTCGAGTCTGAAAAGTTCTTAAAATGTTTTATAGTATTTCAATATTAGCCTATGCAGATGTGACCAAGACAGCTATTATTTATAATGTTGGGTTAATTGCACAAATTATATAGACTGACTTTTTTCATGTATTATTTTATCGGTATTTATACTGTTCATTTTAAAAATATTCAGTTGGAATAAAAATGTTCTAAACTGACTCTCAGCCTGGGTATTATTCTTAGTATGTTCTTAAATTTTAGTTAATCGCAGCCTCAACATTCTTATTAAAAAAAAGTAAATGAAAAAAAAGGAGTGTATGTAAATTTCAAAACTCCATTCAAATTTAACAAATGGTGGTCAGGCGTGACGTGGATTGACTGTAACATTAATTTTATACATCACTTTTCTGTGACGTGACACTCACTCTGTATTTGTAAGAAATGTTTAATGCTGAAGGTCACTGTCAATCACCCGATGATGAATTGTGGCCCTATAATAATTATTCTTAAGCTTGTTAAACAAGAGAATTCTCTGTTGTTTATCATTCAAAGGCGCTTTGTCTTCCATACACTGTCTTACTATGTTCTTGAGTTCATCAGATGCTATATGTGAAACTTAATGAAACTAAATGTGAAATTTAATTCTCTTTCTCTTTGTTTAATGGATCATTTCTATTTTTGTGCTGTTAATTTTCTGTTCCTTTTGAGCGTGCAAATAACTGTAAACGCTACTCACCTCAAATAGCCCTTGCTAATTGTGGGTATGTAATATTGTAATTTGTCTTTTCTCATAATAAATTGTTGTTGTTGTTGTTGTTGTAAACAACGTATGCAATGAGAAATGTCAATCTCTCGTTAAAGAGTTCCACAAGGTGAACCTGTAATCATCAAAGTCGCCAAAGAATTTTGTAGAAATTAAGCTTACTGTCACTGCAAATCTGTCAACATTCTCTTTGCCATACATGTAGCTATGTGCATTTAATTACTACCCTCAGAGGCCTACATTAAACCAGATTCAACTCTCTGGTGCCACCTTAAGAAAATTTATCATCCAAGATTAGACTGTTTGTGTAAAAGCCTTTCCAAAGTAAATCATTGTGCCAAAAAATCCATAAATCCTAAATCAAGTAAAACAACCACTTCCGATGCAAGGTATGGTTAAGATGAAGATTGATGTAAACCTCAAACTGATCTTCACGACAAATTTCAAAATTTAAGGCTTTAAAGTTTTCTAAATCATTTTACAGTGTGGTGGATTGCTCAGCTCGTGAGCATGCACCTTTGAGACATACATGTAACAATAGTACAGTGAATGAGTATTTATGATTTTAAAGGTGGTTACTATATGATCTTAAGCAGCAGTCCTTATTGATTACTGTCATTCAAGTTCATGAAGCTGCAGGCCGAAGAATTCTGAATAATCGATAATTAATTTATTAATAAGCCGTCTGCCATCTATTCATGCATTCAGTTTTTTAGCCTGGGGCTGATTTTCAGGGGGCAGGAGTTAGGAGAGTTTCATATGAGTTCCATGGAATTCCATGGAACTGACAAAAATCTCCAGAAAATTTTCATGTAAATTATTCAATTCCTGGAACGTGTGGACCTCTATTGAGTTGGAGTTCCACGAGATAATTAATTATACAAACCAGGTTCACCTAATTTTTTTGCCCTCTGCAACCAAGTTCATGTTCCAGACTACTTAGCTTATTTCTTTTTGTTTTGTTGTAATGTTTTTGTTTGTTTGTGTGTTTGTTTGCTTTATTGGAGAGGTGGGTATCCAAATTAACATAAAATTGTTTTTTAGTAATCTCTGATATAAAAATCTTGCACAGTCACTCAGTCACTGATCCTTATGACATATCCTCTTGGGACTTACTGTAAAAAAATACTGTACAATAGACTGTGAGATCCTCTATGAGGGGCACAGTATGGTAAAATTTGTGACTCTCTGAGACCCTCATTTAAAATCTGATCCCAAGACACTGCATGGGAATCAAAATCTGAGCTCAAGATGCCGTGAAATCAGCCTTGCTCTTTTTTGGCATAACGCAGCAATTTGCGAGCAGAAATTATCCAAGCCTACATGTTTCACAGTCTGTGCGATTGCAATGTAGAGCCGTTTTTCACTATTATTCTTTGTTTTGTTGTTGTTTCATGACTGTTCATTAAGACTTAAACCAACTTGGCTAATGCGACACTGCAAATTTAAAAAAACAAGATTCTGAGACCCCCTAGTTTGAGTCACTGAGATTTCAAGACTCGAAAATTTGCCGAGACCCATCATTTTTCAAGGACCATTCTATGCTCCTTAGGTAAAATATTCAGATCACATTAACAGAAAGAGTGATGATTTCTTTTCAGGTTTATTTCTTCAATGCTCTAAATGTGAGAGTTCGACTTCTTATGATGACTGCCAAAACCAAGTAACTTTGACAAACTGCTCTGCCGGCCAGTCTTGTTCTCAAACCCAAATTCAGCTGGCAAAAGGAGCTGACAATTTAACAGCCTTTCAGAAAGGATGCCTAAACACAGGTTCGTGTGATCAGTACAGCAAAGGAGAAATAGGAATTTGCATCCAGAATAAGAATCAAGGATATACAGGTGATTGCAAAGGAAAATGTTGTGATGGAGAGAACTGCAACAGAGAAAATCTGCTCCTCAACAAAGGCACAAACAAGGGCTCAGTGTTTATCATCAGTGTTATGGTGTTGTTGTCTGGTGTACTGCTGACAGTTGTGAATATCAACTAGAATTGTTGAATTTTATGAAAGGTGTGCTCTTGTAAAGCTAGCTCTCAAATGTCATCAATGTGTCTGGAATAATTAGCTACTGTTACTGCCTGGGAAATCAGACACCTCAAGATACCCAATTTTCTACAGGACACTAGTACAGACGATAACCACTCACAGCTGTACCCTGGCAATATAGCTTGATTACCTTTTACTATTATCATTAATTTTCTGAAATAATTTCATAATTATTATGTGACAAAACTTGTGGACTCTTTAACCGTAGCTTACCCAGGCCAGAATTCAGGAATATCCCCTACCAGTACTACAATGGCTCCACAGTAATTGGCTTACACTGTTGCGGGTTCCCTGCCATATCGTGTTCGTATTGTATTCTGTAAGTTGTTTATAATCATTATTGTAATGTATTATCTGTTGGCGAAGCTAATAAAATAAAACAAAAAATAAATAAAATCTCAAACTGTAGGATATTACAGTCAACTCTCGGCTTGCGGACACCTCGTGATTATGGACACCCCTATAATACATGCAGCAGCTAAATCCCTGGCAAAAATAAATAATTCATGTTGGACTGAAATGAATTCCTGCTATTAGGGACTGATCTCACCATTAAGGATACTATCGAACAGTATCGAGGGTGTACGCAATAAAGGGAGTTGACTGCGCATGCTTAAGGAGGAATAATATGGACCTTCAGATCAGAGTACGAAGTACAAGATTGAGTTCAAGTGTGACTTTCAAATTTCAAATCTGTCACATCCCCAGAACCCTCCCTTCGTCCCGTTGTTTACCAGCAGATAAGAAGACCCTAGAAATAATATTGGTGTGACAAGCTGTTATCCATGCCACGCAAACTAGATTTTAAAAGTCGTACTCATACTTAATCTGGAACTCATAGGCAAATCTGAAGGTCCCTTTAATATGCTGGTCACTGTTCCTGGCATCGAGGGCTATTAGAACATAATTAGCCTCAGCAAACTTGACCTGGCACAAGCTTTTAGACTTTGTTTGACTGCTCAATATATTCACAAATATTGAAGACTGGGTATTAGGCTTTTAAATGTATGATGTGGCCTTTGAAATCACAATTCCTCTAAATTAGCTGGATATGCATACATATTTATCATGTGTTGATCATGTGTATATCATGTAACAGGGTTCACATTGCCACTTAAAGGTCATGGAAAGTCATGGAATTGGAAATTTGCATTCCAGGCCTGGAAAGGTCATGGAAATCAGACAAATTTGTTTCGGTCGTGGAAAAGTCGTGGAATTTCAAATTTTTCCTAAAATTGTTTTTAGCTGATGGTTAAAAAGTAAAGAAATTTAGGGAACTTTGTGTGAAGCATCAAAATGCTCAGCCAGTTGGGAATTTCATTCCTTGTTTTCACCAGCCTGGCAATTTTTGCCAGGTGTGTCGCCGGCTTTAGACAAACGTTCGTCCTTTCGCAAAAAGATTTTTTATTACTACATTTCTTGCGGTCAGAAGATGATTATGTCGAAGTCTCCCGTCTTACTAAGTTATTTAAGACTTTAGTTTAGCTTCTCTTCGTAATTTTAATGAATTTGCTTTGTTTTATGTCAGTTTATCCTATTCACTATATAGTAAGTAGTGTCTTCACTGTTATTTAGTCCATCTATATAGAGAAAAAACTTTGTACTTGTAATATGTCCTCAGATCTCCCGGCCTCGATTAGTTCATAAGCTATTTGCGGGGGAAAAGTAATATAATTAGTTATATTTCTAATTTTCAATAAAAAATTATGTTTTTGTTTGCTGTTGTAGACAAGAAGCAACTTTGCAGCCCATTGTCTCTAGCCTGACACCAAAACTGCTGAGCGTAACAAGCTCCCGCAACACAACTTCAGAGAGGAGGGAAGCGAGGCGATGAAAAAGTCTTGAAGCCGTAACTAAACAAACTTAAGCCCTCAATTTCACGCATTGCATAGCTCTCGAAGAAATTTACAATGCTAAAGAAAGGATCAAATGACAAATAGCAATGATCAGAGACACAACCCCTTGCCACAAAAACAAACGGCCCGGCCCGGCCCGGCAATACAAAAACTGTAAGATAAAGGTGTAATTACACAGAAACGAGCCAAACTTAACCTAAATACAAGTGAAATGAAATGGCATAAGAACGACAGTCGCTCCTGAGAAACAACTAGAGGTGAAATAAACAGGCGCTAAACGCAGAACTCAAAACCCAGAAATGGCCTTTGAGATCAAAATACAAACCATGCTACAGTTACTGTTAAGCACATGGTTTTGTTCAATTATTATCATACAAATCCTTCAAATCGCCATGCCAACCTTCTGTAAACATATAAGAAGCTAAATTGATCAAAAGACTGAGATAGAAGCGCTAAACATGCGAGTAGGAGTTGTGTAGGCCTTCCATTCCTATTTTACGTGCTTGATCGTCTCGTCAATCACGTAGCTGGGATTGTAGTTAAATTCTGAATCATCTGAGTTGCAGCTTTGCTCGGATTCGGAGTCAGTGTTCGGCTTTTGGGCTAAAAAGTCGGCGAGAAACCCAAACAACTCGCGTAAAATTCACTCCGACTCACTGCTGTTTTGTTGAGTAGGTCTGTAGCTATCCAGAGGCTCGCGCTCATTGGCTACTGGCGGAGAACAATAGCCATTACGTAATAAAATTATGTTTTGGCCTGAATATGCATCTTGTTTTTCAGGTCATATGCTTCAAGGGCCGGAAGATGTGAATGAACCATTCAAAGAGTCCATTATGTTGCCGAAGTCTGTTTTCTACAGTTAAAACTCTCCTTCCCCTGTCAAATATTCCCGCTATAATACGCTCCACAATGAACACATTCTTACATAAACACATGTAAATAGCAAGACCCTTACCACCATCCGCAAAGGAATACCGAAATGCACCGCTATAGCATGAGTTAGTTAATGGGTATAAATTCAACAACCGTCCCGACTGGGGCGTTGTACTATATACCGTACAGACTTCACTGGAGTGTTAATGGTAGCGTTAAACGAACAGTACCCTGATTGTACCGACGTACCGATTGTACCGATTGTACCGACCACGCCGCCGTGGAGACTGTACTTACCATACATACTGCCTTGACTGTACTAAGGTACCAATTGTACCTACCGTGCGTGGCGTGCCGTACAGACCATGCAACAGGCTGTACCGACGTGCCGAATGTACCGAATGTACCGAATGTACCGACCGTACATACCATATAGGCTGTACTGACGTACCGATTGTACCGACCGTGCCGGCCCTACAGACCATACAGGCTGTACCGACGTACCGATTGTACCGACCGTGCATACCATATAGGCTGTACCGACGTATCGATTGTACCGAATGTACCGACCGTACATACCATATAGGCTGTACCGACGTACCGATTGTACCGAATGTACCGACCGTACATATCATATAGGCTGTACCGACGTACCGATTGTACCGAATGTACCGACCGTACATGCCATATAGGCTGTACCGACGTACCGATTGTACCGAATGTACCGACCGTACATGCCATATAGGCTGTACCGACGTACCGATTGTACCGAATGTACCGACCGTACATATCATATAGGCTGTACCGACGTACCGATTGTACCGAATGTACCGACCGTACATGCCATATAGGCTGTACCGACGTACCGATTGTACCGAATGTACCGACCGTACATACCATATAGGCTGTTACCGATGTACCGGTTGTACCCAATGTACCTACAGTGCATGCCATATAGGCTGTACCGACCGTAGCGGTAAACTATACCGACTGTACAAGCCGGTATCTACTGTGTAGTCCGTGTAGATCGCCGTTACCGAAAGTACTGTTCAATGAAATGCATTCGAGACAAGTACTTTTGCCGACCCTACAGTGAGTAGGTCCCGAATCCCATGTTGCGAGTTAAGTAATATTTCAAGAACGAGTGCGAGCTCATAAATTGAGGCATCCAGACATCGAGAAACAGATGAATGCATGAGGCCGAGGGCCGGGTTTTTTCATTCATTCGAGGTGTCTAAATTACAGCGAAGAAGCCCAAAGTACAAGTTTTTGTTATAGCTAAAAGTATGGGCCATAATATTACTTGCTGTTGTTGTGAGCTGATTGTGGTATTCATTACTAATGAAATACAATTTCGGATACTTCTGTAGTAAATACTGAAGTAGGCAAGTATTTATCGTTCAGATAGTTTCATGGCAGTATTTGTGATCGCAAGTGCGTTTCTCCTGCAAATGAGCATATTTGCCATGAAAAGGTTGTCACTCACGCTCGTTGTTTGGTTGACTGTTATTGGGATTTTGTGACTTTCGTGGTATTGTAAAATGAACTAGCCTTCTTTACTCGAGGCCAAAGGAGACTAAAGAAGGGTTTAGGGTATGATAATGTTCCCGCTGGAATTAATATTTGAATAAAATTTTGTCAAACACTTGTTTAGTTGCTTTAAGAAAATGGAATATCCTTACAACGCCCTTTAATGTAAGGGTTGACGAAAAACCCACTCGTGAACGCACGGGTCATATTTCAAATGCTCTTTTTCAGTACGAGACGGCTAGCAAAGCTCGAACAAATGGTTGAGGATTCCTCGACTTTAGTTTTGGAAAGTTAGTGTACTAACTTCTGATATTGAAAGTTCACATGCATATGGTGTTTTTACATGGGCCAAGGGGAAGAAAAAGTCTACGAACTGTGATACATTTTTGCGCGAATGCAAGGCTAATTCAGGTCATTTGTAGGTAAAAAGACCAAAGTCAGCCGTGAGAAATCATGGTTTCAAGTGGCCAAAGTAAGATCAAGTCTAGTCTTCGTCGCTGAGAGAAACGATGAGCGTAACCAGAAAAATGACCGATAGAGTTGGTGGGTTGGTGAGCGATCTTTGTAAAAAGTAGGAGAAGATCAAAATCCTTAAAACATGGTAAGATGTAATGTTGATTGTCAGTGATCGTTATAACTTCTTAAGGATACATTTGTACGTGGTTGTCGAAAAAAGTAGGTTCTACATACACACAATACATTGTAAGGAAGTTAAATCTGAATAAACAAAAAAGAGTTGAAAGCTATGAAGTTCATTTATACATTTAGTTCACGTTGTTTATCAAAAGTATTCAGTCAAACGCAAAACCGTTGGACGTGTGCACATCTCACTTTTACTATTAGAACACACTTTTATACAGAAAAATGCATTAAAGTTGAGAAGCACACGTAAAAAATGAATTCAGTGGTATTCCCTTGTCTCAAAGACTACAAAAGTACAAAACTTGCCAATTACGATGACGCCACTGGGGTTAGCAGATAATTGATAATTGGTCGATTGACTGAAAGTCAAGTTGACGATTTCTGCGTTCGAAACTTAAGGAAATTCATGAACCCAAAAGATCATCAAGTTAACCATACAACAGTTGATCTCAATCGCCAAAAATAAATGGATTTCTGATGCATGGCTCAAAGAAATCAGCATATTTCTTGCAACTGCTTCTACTTGGAATTTAATTAGTATTTAAGAGAGAACGTTTTGGTAACTGGTGTTGCAGTTATCTGTTTAAACCCTTGGGTATCCTTTGACGGAAATACGCCAAAAACGGTACGTGTGCGAGAAAGGTATGATTGAGGCACGCGGTAGTGAAAGTTTTTGTAGCGAGGTACAAAGAACTTTTGACAACGCAGGTGGAAAACTTTTGCCCGATTTCTTACTTTAACGCATAAACATTAAGGCCTCAGTTGAACTACGGTCGAGACTTTGCAACCATAAAAAAGGAGCTATGAATTGGAGAAGTGGGGCTACACCACAGTCACAGCCACAGTCAATTTGCCACAGTCGAATTGTCCAGTGTTTAACCTTTTCATACTGTTGTTAGTAACTAACTTTCGACCTATTTGACAGCAAACTACAAGAAGCCAATAGCTCAAGGTAAAGTGACTATTTGCTATCTTTTAATAAAGCCGTGAAACTTTTTTTTTTTTTTTGCATCCCTTTAATTCCAAAGTAATGGTCTAGTTTTATATTTAAGACTAGTCGTGATATTTTTTGCCGTCGTCTGTTGCAACAGATTAAAACTTGGTCAAAAACAAGAAATATGACATACAGCAACCAGATGAGTTGTATCCAAATCTTTAAAGATTTTATGTGGTTTTTCATTCGGTCACCCACCCGCATCCTGCGCTTGGTGTTTTTGTCAGGTGTCGAAGCAATATTCTTCTTAAACGAATATTTATATAATTTCCTTTTAAGTTATTATCTACACACTCCACGATTTGGAGGAGGCATTTCTAAGAGGTTGAAGTTTTCAGTATATTCGATTTTGTCCAATTAGATATGTGAAATGAAATAGCAAATCCTATCGGCGGCTCAACCCAGTTTACCATGTTGCACGAAAATTTTGAGGGAACTTTATTTTGCGGATTGGCGATTTTTTGGTGGTTTGCTGATACAATTTTTTTGCAGTTCGTGATAACTGAAATTTCTGTTGGGAACTAATTTTTGCGATGCTCATTTCAAGCAGCAGAACATTTAAGTGAGAGAAACCGGCCTTAACATTTTCAACTTTCATTGTAAGGTTTGTTGAGTCACAGTTCACTCTACTTACAATTTAGCGACATATCGCTGTATAACCTTGCTGCGCAAATGGACCGGAACAACAAAAAACACAAAAAGTCTACCTTTCACTATGCACCACAAAAACACTGTTTCATTAATACGGTTTGCCACGACCGGTATTACCGTATATTATTTGATAATAAAGCAGTATGGATGTTAGAATTACCGTTGTTGAATCCTTTCTGGGGGCTTTCGAGTGTAAGATGTAGTATACAACTTTGAGACCTAACAGGGAGCGGTCTGCTAAAATTCCAAACTATGCCCTACTGTAACGTAATGACACGGACTCACTTAAACAGCAATAATCTCATCAGCAAGAGTGCCACTGAAACATGGTTGGCCTGCTGCACGAATGTAGTCTGTGCGTTCCTTCAGATGACCCATTCGCGCTAATATAATGTACTGAATTGCTTTACTCTTGACAGTTCCAGTTGCTTTTTCCAAAAGAAAATCATTGTTGATGTTCTTGTTTTAGTCCAATACATATCGCCCCAGTGGCGCAAGTCTTTTAAAAACGGAGATTTAAATTTGACTAAGGGGAGTTATTTTTTGCGGCTTTTTATTTCTGCTCTCTTTACTTAATTTCTTAATTCTCTATCTTTATAACTTCAGGTGACAATCGAACTCACGTCCCTCCGAGTTGTAGTTAGAACGCTCTACCACAGCTCTAAGGGCGAGCAGGGTATGTTGTAGTTATCTCAGGTAATTCTAATTTTTCTTTTGTTTCATCTTCATTTTCATCTTCATTAGCATTCATTACCACACCAAGAAACAAAATACAAACAAAGATAACCTAAGATGAAAAATTAACTACAACATATTATATGCTAAGTAATGTTAGATCAATTTTGGAGTATGCAATCCAAGTCTGGCAGGACATCCTGGAGTACTTCTCTGATAGGATACAAAAGTATTCAAAAGAGAGCACTCAAAATTGTATATTATGAATGCACAGCCTATGATCATGTCCTTATCATGAGGCATACGTCTCATTTCTAGCAAATAGACTTGTTTTCCCGTGTCTTAGATTTGCTTCTGATCTCGCTAACAGTAACAATAACCCAATATCATTCCTTATTAGGGTTAGCCACAAGTTGCGATGAATCCCAAAAAAGGTGTCCATAATAGTGTCTAAAAGTTGCCAAATTTTTTTTGCTTTTCGTACCTTTTTTGGGTGTTAAAGATTAAAGATTGGCACATTGCTTCTTATCAAAACTTTATTTGTCCAAGTTCAATGATAATATCAGAGGTTCTCTCCATTTCACTTGATCAACAAATAGTCTATCAGAATGACATCACAAAAATCAGACCATGAGTGGGGGGGGGGGGGGGGCTTAGGCCCTAATTATTGTATTTTAGAATAAATTGAATAAATGTCTATTGAAAACTGACCAATGTGGCTCAAAACGTGAAGAAAGTGGCTTCAAATAACCTCAGAAGCCCAAAGTTGCCGAAATTCGAAAAGTTGCCAAAAAGTCCAAAATTCTAAAAAAGTTGCCGCAAAGCTGCTGCTAAGTCATTCCTCACTCCCAAATAAGAAAAAAAAAGGACTGTCTCATTTTTTAAATTATAATTTAAGATCTGTTGGTGAAGAAACAATATATAAATTTGGAAGAAGTAAGAGAGCCCTATGCTTTTAGCGTGAGATTCTTATGTATGTATACTGTAATTTTTTTGTCTTGTTTTTAACAAGTCTTCAATAAAGTTTTTTATTATTGTTATTATGGTTATTATTATTATTATTATTATTATTATTATTATTATTATTATTATTATTATTATTATTATGATTATAATTATTATTATTGTTAATATTATTATTATTATTATTATTATTATTATTATTATTATTATCATCATCATCATTGTTATTATTAACAATGAAATGCTTTAGTACGGGTGGATGTTGAACCGACATTACACCAAGGAAGCGAGCCATAGCCAATGGCCAAAGCTCCCTTGGAATAATTCTTCTCCTTCACCTTTCCAAGAGCTTCCTCAAGATCCTTAACAAGGCTTTTTGTCTGTAGCAAACCCATGTTTATGGTAGTCTCCATCCTGCCAAGCCATGTATCCGGCGTTTTGCCTACTGCTCCAAGTTCCTTGCGGCATTATTATTTGGCAGTTTTACACGTCTGGATGCCCAGTGTTAGTAATTAAAAAGAAAAAGCAACAACACACAGAAGTTGGGCGTCTGACCGTAACCAACCCCTGCACCGTAAAGTTTATCTTATGTAAAAAATATTAAAATATTAAGAATAACCTAGTTATAACTGTGTCTTGTAAAATTAAAAAAGGTTAAAATAAATAATTTTTCCGCCTGTCCTAAAATTTTGTCCATCATTCTACTTAGCTTATATCTATGGCAAAGTCACACTAAAAGCTTTAATAAAAATTTCAATATGCAAAAATTAAATTTTTTTCAAAAAAAAAAAAAACACTTAAGCGACAATCCTCTTTGCTTAAGCAAGAATTTTGAAACTGGGCGCAATGTTTAGTGTATTTGATATGACAGATCTCTGCATTCTTTGAAAGATGGTGACAGTCTTCTCTCTAACAAGTTAACAGCTGAAATCCTCCCAGAACATCAATAATGATGTTATACTGTTCACTGGGTAGCCAGGTTTTCTCTCTCTCAATTCCCACATTAGTGGACCACATCTCTTTGCCTTCTCTATCTCTTCTACTTTGTGGTTCTCAAACCAAGGACAGCTCATTTCAATGGCCAACCGCACCCGTTTCTGTTCTTTTAATTTTTTCGACTATTCTGCCGCGCTTTGATTCTGCTGGCCCTCACCTCAATGCTCTCTGCATAAACCGGTACTCTCATTCTCATACAATCGGCACATGAGATTTGAAGTAATATGTTTGATAACTGAACAGTCGATTTAAATGTTCTTACATCAGTTGAAATAGTTGAGCAGGAAAGCGACAAGTTTAAGCGATGGATTAAAGAAAGCATATGTATTTGATCGAACACTCCTACTATGAACAGGGACGAAGGAGCCTATCAGCTTTCTCCAAGGGGGGAGGGGGCATCTACAGAGTGACTTTGCACATTTATCGCAATAATTAACACCTTCAGAAGCCTTAAGGCTTCTGACACTTTTCATGTTTTTCAAGTTTTGATAAAGATGGCTGACAGTCATCGAAACTGTCAGTATTAATAAGACGTTAATATGAAATAAATAATTGTTAGACGTTGATTTTCTAAATTTTTGTTAAAAAAATCATTAATACGTCTTTGGGTGTATGGAAAGTAAGCAGTCAACAGCATGGGTGAAAGGATGTATCCTTGTCTTCGTATGCCTTTATGGTTTAGATAGAAAATGACGTTCATTCTCCAATTATACTCTTAATAGAAAATTTCGAATTTGATTCAAGACTGTTTCTCAGTATATTATAGAATTTTAAACTTGAATGATATGCTGCATATAGGACGGATAACTTTGTAAAAAGGACCATTCGATGCCTTTTGAAGTTGAAGAAACATTTATCAGTTTTTTTGTAATCTTTACGGATGATGTGATAGTTGTCAATGTGTTGAAGAGCAGTATCATGAGGGTTTCCTTGTTTTTGTTTGATTCCTTGCGCAAATAGATCGTCTAAAGGAATTGCATTTCTTATTTCCCTGGTACAGAGACGGAGAGAAGAATCGGAGAGGAAACACAAACCTGCCGTCGGCGGCGGAGTAGGAGGGGTGGGCAGGGGAGCTCCGTATCCCCCATCCCACGTTTTGCTGCCGAAAAAACACTAACGGATACATGACCCTCGATCCCCTACGTTTCATAATGCTCCCCTGCCTCTGCCTTTCACGGGGCTTTTCTTTTTTTAGTAAGAAAGAGAGAAAAATGTGAGAATTATGAAATCGTTTTTGTTGATGTTCCAAATTAGGAAAGGATGACATAACTTCTTAGAGACCAGATCTGAAAACGTGTTTGAAAATTTTCTGAAAAGTTTGTTCTGAATAGCGAAACACAATTCCCAAAAGAATCCTTTAGTCGATCCCGGAATTTGCCAAATACGCTTTCCATTAAATCTACTTTATCAGATGCAAAGAATATTGACTCGACGTCTACGGTCCAGATTACTGTATTTATTCGATCAAGTGCCCATCTTCGAATAACCGCCCACTCTGAAAGCCCAAAAACTTTATGAGCGCCCACTCGATTAAGCGCCCACCCACCCCCCTCCCAATAAAACACATTTCTGTACTAGCCCAGTGCGAAGAGGGGCGTCCAGTTGTGTTCCAAAATTGATTTGATATACGGTAGTCAATAAACTTTTATATTGTGTACGCCTTGTTTATGATAGCTTTTGCGCTTTGTTTTGTATTGTTGAAGTGAAATAAACTTGTTATGCCTTGTTTTGAAATTCTCAAAAAAATGACCTCGCGTGCTGAAAAGGTTGGTTATGAGCGCCCCCAACCTCGAGTAAGCGCCCACCCACCCTCATGCGCCTAAAATTAAATAAGCGCCTAGGGCGGTTAATCGAATAAATACGGTAGTCCCTGATCAACACCTTCGATGTATCGATTCATAAAATCGATTGGAATGGTGTCAAGAAATACAAGGAAGATAAGGGGATTTGCGGTGTTGCCAAGTGTTGCAGTGTCGCTTATTTGCTCTGTGCGGTGTTGCGGTGAATAAAATCCTATCTTGCGGTAACACCTACGCCTACACCTATGAAAACTTGCTGGCACTTTGCGGTGTTGTGGTCTATCATTTGGCTGTAGTTGAAACGAGGAACCAACTAGCCAAAACGAACTAAACGAACCACAACGACCCAAAAACGATAAACAGTGGTCGAAAATAATTGACAAAATATTCATCACGACCCAAAACAAGCACAGGCGACGCAAGCTCAAGCTGTGAGCGATGATCATCTTGCGTAATAGCGGTCACGGCGCAGACATAAGAGTTTGTATAAGAATATTTACATCCGGCTTTAGGAGGTACAAATACTGTAAAGTTACTTAACCCGATCGTAAATATTCGCATACAAAGTCCTATATTTGCGCCGTGACCCGCCGGGCGCCGTGACTGTTATTACGCAAGCGCTCACAGCTTGAGCTTGGACTGCCTGTGCAACAAGTTCTGCTCTCATAGGAATTTCCGGTAAAATCGACTTTAAAGTCTCAATGCTTTAGGAGCGAAGAATAATCTGCATGGTTTTTGTATAAAAAACAAACAAACAAAGAAAAAAAGTGAATCCAGGTTTGTTAATTTTTTGGCGACTGCAGTCGAACCTCCCTCTGCAACCACCTCTCATTAGCGACCACTATTCCAAAATACCAAAAGTTTTCAAGTCAAATGACTATAGATGGAACCTCTCGTTGGCGACCACCTCCCGTAAGCGACCACTTTTAGAGATGATTGTTTTCAATTATTTTTAACCTCCCGTAGGCATAGTCTGAAATGTCAGCCGTCTCCTCCCCCTAACCCACAGGGGGCGCGGGAGAGAGAGGCGTCTGAATTCCGAGCGTTATAATGTCGTCCGTTGACGTCACACAGTAATTTATGCAATTTTGCATAAATAAAAACCTTTTAAACAAAATGGCGGCCACGAGTCATGGAAGCGCGCGGCGGGCATTGCAGCATGCATAATGTAAGAGGTTGTGTACGTTTTTTGAGCCGTAAAATTTGAAGACAAAGCATCAAGAATGCATGTACGGGATCGCACTTCATTTTTCACCGAAGATGAATTGAAAAATGTTCCGATAATTGTTATATAGTAAATAAAGTGTTGACAGCCCAGACACGTCTCCTATTAAAGCTCGTGGTATAGTGGTATGAAATGTGACTTCTCGTCATGGTTTTGCTTTTATTGACTGTTTTTTTTTTTGTATGAAATAAGAGTAGGTCCTTCAGAATACTACTCGAAGCAATTGTTGGTTTTGAATAAAAGTCATTTGGTCCTCAAGATGTTTTTGAGGTTAGGCAACGCCGGGTGGTAAGTTGTGACAAAAGAAAGAATTTTGTTTCGCACTTTATTGTTTTGTTGTAAAGCCGACTTCCGTTCAGTGAAAATCGGAGGTTATTTTTTCAATAAGATTGTGGGGTAGCCTCTAGCCCAAAAGTGCGTTTTGAAGTGGATGATGTTGTAATAGAATGATTTTGCAGAGGAGTTGTTTCGAAGAAGTTTCAGGGCTTCATTTTTTATGAGTCCTTTTCTGACCCCGGTGGGTGGCAGGAAGAAAAATGTGTACTGGAAAGTCTCTGTAGGTTTAAAGTGCGTGCGAATGTCAAGGATTCCCGCTTGATTGTAGAATCGCTGAGACTTCTGAGAACCAACTGCTCAGTGAAATCATTCTATTGCAATACCACCAACTTCAAAACGCGCCTTCAGGCAAGAGGCTATCAACACAATTGAAATAACACAACACAATTGAAAAATAACCTCTGAGATTAAATTCACTGAACGGAAGTCGGCTTTATAACAAAACGAGAAAGTGCAAAATAAAATTCTTCTCTTCTTCACAACTTACCACCCAGCGCTGTCTAATTAACCTCAAAAACACCTTGAAACCAACCATTGGCTCGAGAAATATTGAAAGAGCCTCCCACGTATCTCATACCAAAAAGGAAAGTCCTTAAGAGAGATACTCGAGAAGTCACTTTTCACACCATGAACTTACGAGTTGTGTCTGGCCTGTCAACACTTTATATTCGCCGCCGAAATGAAATATCTGTTTTCGCAAGTTCGACCAATAGGAAACGGTTATCTATTTCAATTAGGTAAGAACCAATCAAAAACTACCTACCATATTCGCAAAAGTACGTGACGTCACCGGACGGCATTATAACGCTCGGAATTCAGACGTCTCTCTCTCCCGCGCCCCCTGTGGGTTAGGGGGAGGAGACGGCTGACATTTCAGACTACCGTAGGCACACAATCTGCTGTTTATATCACGGGCAGTAATTGCAAAATTTGTCGCTGTATTCCCACATCATTACAGTGAACGCCGTATTAAAATATCACATCCGGAAGCGTCTTCCGGAAGTAGCTTAATTGATAACATACACGTGTACTTTAGTGTACACTAATCAGGTACACACGGTTTCGTTACTCTTGACTTATTTTGTCCCAGTGATCCTGGGCTTGAACGAAAACAAGCTGATTGAATTCATTGAGAACCAGACTAATTAAAACACTTCTGCGAAGCCTCGCCTAAAAAATGCCGAGGACGATGATTGCAGACTTCAGATTTTGCTTTGTGATTTTTCAGAGAGATGAAACCAATCAAAGAGATGTAGGCGGAGCATTAGTTGACGGACAAGAAATAAGCAAAAGCTCAGCTCATTTGAGATTTTTGTATATATATTACTAACAAGTAAACACATGATTTTTAGCGGGCAATTTGGAATAAATAAGCACTTGTTAAAAAATTGCACACGCCCTGCGGGCTCATACAATTTTGTTAGTCTTTTAAATTTTACTCGTGCTTATTTTTTTTCCAAATTGCACGAGAAAATCCTGTGATTACAAGATATTGACGGCATACTGATCGGCGAAGGAAGCGAGCTTGATAAGATAGAATAAACAACAAAGGCTAGGATAACTGAAATATAATTTGTTTTCAAAAACAAATTTTTGCCCGATATTTCGGTTTGCAATACAAACCTTCCTCGGGGGCTGCCCGGCTATACAAACAAAGAAACGCGAAAGTTGTAGATATTTTGCGCTTGAAATTCAACGTTACAAAAATGCCGTTTACTGTTGGCCACTGTTTGCTCCTAAATTAGGCAGTATAAAGAAAGGTTATTACTTCGGCTTTCGATAAGCACTGACAAAAGGGTTAGGTGACTTAGGTCTCCACAATTACCATATGTAAATTACCCGTATTTTAGATCCCGCTGTGGTCTGATCTCCAGTAAGCGACCACCTCCCGTAAGAGGCCACATATTCTTGACATAATGGGTGGTCGCTTACGGGAGGTTCGACTGTACCTACTCACTCTCATGGGCGTTGCATACATTTGGTCTCTGCATGACTGAAAAAGGTGGTTTTCGGAAATTATGAAAATAGAGTCTTGATCAGAAGGTAGTCTCACTGGCTAGTAATAACTAACCAGCCCCAAGATTCTCCATTCCCAATTACATGGAGATTTGGATGGAAAAAAAAATTAAAATTGCGATGTCGGTGTTTGGCCCTTTTTTGCAGTGATGCGGTGTGTTTTTTGTTCCCCGAATGCCCCCCTCGGTACTCCTTTCCTGTTTATTTTTGAAGGCCAGATGAAAAGGCCGCTTGCTCGTTGGTCGATTTATAAAAGGATTTAGGAAAAATACCGCCGTCGAAGTATAGTAAAGAAAACCAGATTGTAGAACACTAACCCTTTCCGCCAAAACTGCTGATTGACAATTATCTGTCACATGGCCATGGAATTGATTGGTTAAAATGGAACATGCACTTGGTTGTATTTAAGGAACTTCAACCTCGAACTAAAGCGAGTGCATGTGCGAACTTCTCACTGGACAAGTGCAGCATCCTTCTATGACATGGCCGAGAAGAGTACTTTCCATCCGAAGGTAGCTTATAAATTATGTTAATTTCATTTTCTATCTCATTTAATTGACCAGTTATGGTTAAGTTAGCTAAAATTCCTTTTAAAAACTTAAAAGGAATGAGTTTGTGCTGGTTATGCCACTGATTGTCTCATATCTTTCTCCCTAGAGTTCCGGACAAGACTACACTTTTGTACACAGTGAGGGGAAGACCCTGTTTGGTTTCGATGGTAGATTTGACCAGTTTTCCGATTTTTCGCTTAAGCTAGTGGGAGAGATTTGGCAAAACCCCTCGACGCCACATTTGCCAGTTCAGGGAAACGAGGGGCAGTGGATGGTATCAATGACCGGCTTCGTCTTCTCTCAAAAGTTCACCAGGTATGTCATTTTGTTGTTCAAGCCTCTTGGTTAATCGACACAAAGCATACGTTGACCTTGGTTAAAAGAAATATAAATGACTCATAACAATAGTGAAATGAAGATAATTTGGTGGATCAAGACTATACTACGTGTACGTGCTAAGTGATAATAAAAAAAGAGAGCTTTGGACTAAAAAAAAAAACATGTGTCGGTTTTTAATGACGTCCTTACGCATGATTAACCCATCTCATGACAGGACGCAGGCGGGCTCGACTGCAAGTTCCGCAAAGGAATGCTAGTAGAATCTACTAGCATTCCTAACATTCCTCAAATTAAGACTCACCCGGTTTCTTTTCTTTTGGGACTTGCAAGGTGTCGTAATCTGTTTTTATGTCATGGAGGATGTAATTAAATCGAAAACAAACCAGGCAGGGTATAGGAATATGATCTGGACTACATGTCACATCAAGAAGTCCCAAGAAATAAAAACGTGATGTGAAATTAGAGTAAATGCAAATGTACAATGTAATTGCGCTACTCGAAATGGCGGACGCGGCCGACTAAAATAGCTCGCAAAGGCGGGCCATTTACTGGCGCAGAGATACTCATGAAGAAAGGTTAAGGCAGAAGAGAGGAAGGAAAAAGAGAAGACGTGAGAGGGAAAGAGAGGCAAGAAATGCTGTAGCAGGATCCTGCAAATGATTTGACAGTGTAAATATACGGTTTCGATTACGAAACAATCACGCGCATAACAGGACACAGGCGTTCTCTACTGTGAGTAACGTGGTGCAGAATTTACTAGCATTCCTAGATTATTCTGTTTTGAGACCACAAAATTGTATGCCGAAAGAATATGATCTAAATTTAATCATCGAGCAAATGATACGTTTTCTGAAATGAAGTGCAACATTTTCCCGGAGTATATTCAAGAGGGCAGACATAAATCAAGCGCGCTATTAAATCACCTTGAGACACGGTTAGAAGAAACATAAAAAAAGACATCGTGAGCTTGGGAGTGAAATCCTGAAAAAAGTGATCGCACGAGTGTTGTTGTCAACACAGTACAATGACAAATGCATTAATTATGGTGAATCTTGAAGAATATGCATATTCATGGAACTACCATAGTAAACAGTTGCTCTCTATTAGTTTAAATTTACTTTAAAGTATTATCATATTTGTAAGAAAAAAGTTGAGCCGGGTAAGGGAGTCTTATGTGGACAAAATTATCAGATCCCATGTCATTTGGCGAGCGGTCCTGTTAATGTTGTAACAAGTTGTCTCTCTTCACTTATAATCTGCGATACCAGATACACTTATTGTCTCGCGATTTTTCGAAGAGGCTAAAAGAACCCGAAAATTGAGTACGATATTTGCACCGGAAAAAAAGTTAACTTTTAGACGAAAGCAAAATGCACACGCACTTTTCCATAGAAGAAACACCAGACTGGCCCCGCAGAACAAGCGTTATTTTTCGTGTGTGTTTCGCGGACGGGCGCAAAACGCGAGGAAAACGCGCACTACAAGTCACGCGCGACAGGAGTTGTGAGAAGAAAAGAATAGACATGTACATGTATATGCATACCTCTGTCTTGCTCCATCATATTAACGATGCTATAGTAAACTGTACAAGGAGAAACAACCTTCAGTCTTGTGGAAATAAATTACCTGATTTGATTTTAGAGCGTGTATGTAAGGGGGGAAGGGGGAGGGGGGGTATCCACCATTCTGATCGATATTAATTTGCCGATGCCTGGGTACACTGGTGACTGCATTGTCACATCATACCATTTAAAATTAAAGGCTGAGTTGCTGTATAAGCGTTTTTTACGTTACATCAGACCGTATCAGGTGGGACACCCGCCGTTCTGATGGATAAAAAATTAAAGGCTGAATTGCTGTATTAGCGTTTTTTACGTTACATCAGACCGTATCAGGTGGGACACCCGCCGTTCTGATGGATAAAAAATTAAAGGCTGAATTGCTGTATTAGCGTTTTTTACGTTACATCAGACCGTATCAGGTGGGACACCCGCCGTTCTGATGGATAAAAAATTAAAGGCTGAATTGCTGTATAAGCGTTTTTTACGTTACATCAGACCGTATCAGGTGGGACACCCGCCGTTCTGATGGATGAAAAATTAAAGGCTGAGTTGCTGTATTAGCGTTTTTTACGTTACATCAGACCGTATCAGGTGGGACACCCGCCGTTCTGATGGATAAAAAATTAAAGGCTGAGTTAGTGTATTAGCGTTATTTGTTTTGTTACACGAGACCATGACACCGATATCAACAACGACATTGGCTGTGCATTTTTTTATTTTGCAAATAATTATTTTTACGAGTTTGCTTCATAGTCACTTCCTTCATTACTTCACCAGCTATATAGTTGCGTGTTTTTTATTGCTTTTTTGTAAAATACTGACCTCACTGATAAAAGTGTTCTATATAGTCCCCTCATTATGGTTTTGTCTGGTGTGAAAATACATCTACAATTTGGACATTTCGAGCACAAAGTGAATTTGTCGTGCCCCCCGTTCTGAAAGTGAGTATGGATTGTTCCATTTCATTGTAAGTTCAGGAGTATAAATTTTAAGGGCCGCTCTGCTACACTATGAATGTTATGGCGCCTACCCCCGGAACAATAACCCGGATGATGCACAATGCAAGATCATGTTGGTCGTGTTTATGTGAAGCGTGAATATTCAAAATTGTGGTTGTCTAAGCAAATGCTCTTCTGTGATAACTTACGTCTTCTTGACTAAGCGAGACTTACCTTGGTTCTGTCCCTTGTATTTCCTTTGTTTCAATGCCTACCATTTCGCGTAATTAACACGCGCCAATTCCAAAGCAGAATACGTCTCTTAGGTTTTGTCTTCGCATATGTCCGGCTTCGCTTTCATTAGCGGCTCTTAGCAGTCGCTTCCTTTTATATCTTGCTTTGAGCATCTTCCTTTTTTTTTTCTCTAATGAACTTCCACGCGACTTTCGTGGCATGATCGATCACAATTTCGGAAGGGCGCTCTTCCTTCTCGTTCCCGCTAAACAGTGCCGTAATATAATTACGCGATCGCATTTCAAGATGCTTGTATATGTGCCCGCGTTTCCACACAGTGATAGTTATCATCCAAATTTGAAAAGCCAGCGCCTTATCGCAAAACAATAGAAACATTAGCTGGGAATGTTGTGTTCCGGAAGTGAATGTACAACTAGTAGATCTAAAGGCCCGGTCAAAAAGGATGGCGATTAGTTTCTGAGCTTTGTGCACAGGACGCATCGAACGAAATTCAGGCTAATATTTTTTTCATCATACAATTGCAGCGAAATTCGCGCAAATCGATCTTGTTGATTCATTACAAAACAAAGTACGTGGCCAAGCAAAGCGTCATACAATCTTGGTATTTTGCCGACGCGTCCCTTTTATATATATATTTTTTGATCGGTATGATCAACAATTGCTTGGTACCTCTCATTAGACGGTACGTACATAAGCACTGGCAGGCCACAGGCTTATTTAATTCGAATTTATCCTCGCCATCTTCTTATATGAGGAGTAATGCGGTAATTTTGTATCGAGTTACGATGTTCAAAAACACTGTCCAGAAAGTGAGAATAACATGAGCCGTTCATTCTCTGTCATATTGAATGAGATTACAGACGCCTCAAGGAACCACAAAGATTAAATCTCTGCGTGACGTCGTACTTACAGTAGACTTCCACTGCGTCCTCTCATGTATGCATCAGCAAATGCGCGGGAATTATACTTGAAGTTTCAAGCATTTAGTGTGAACTATTATAATGTTAATGATATTCCTTAGTTATTTTTTGTTGTTTATGCGATTACTTCTCGAATTGGAGCCCGCGGGAAAATCCATAAGCAATTATTGTGATTAGCGCATTCTAGAAAATTATCGACTGGATCGGGAATGAGGGGCGTTCAGTTGGTTGGGGCGTACCGCGAAAAACGGCGAGCGAAAAGATAAAGGAAAGGCGCGAAAAAAGAGCGCCGTTTTACGCCTGGAAGCGGCTAGTTTTTCGACTCGCTCTCTCTTTCGAGAAAAATATCGTGCCCATAAAAGGTTTTCCATATTTATTTTAGGCGCACTTCAAATATGTTTTGAAAAGACACTATCAAATCTAGCCTGTATAGAAATCTTAATCAGTCTTTGAAACAATTGGGACCAGATCGATGTTTTATATGCGTTAAATACCAGCTCTCATACCGCCTATGATAATTATGTTTAGGTTGATTTCCCTCAAGGGAAGTGATTTTGACACGAAGAGAAGCTTACTGGAAGCGATTCGAAGAGGCTTTCCCGGTGGGAGTGTTTCCTTCTCACCAGGGGTCAAAAATGAACACGTGAATGCCTATTGGCAGTGGATTGCTGCCTTGTATGATCCGCAGGAGGGGGTCAAAGTTTATGGATCATCACATCTTGGCCTCCACGAAGACAACTATTGGATCCTGGATGAAGAGGTGACTACTTTAATTTTGGAGTGTTTTAGTTATACACCAGTTAGCCTCTTTATTAAACACACTTGCAGCTTGTGATCTTAATGCATTGGGTTAGTCTACAGAGAAAGTTACTGAAATATTTTATGTTTGAAGAAAGAAACAATGGCTTAGCTGGTGCAAATACTTAGTGAGTTAAGACTTTTTTAGTGTACACCTATTTTAGTCTAAGACCAATTGTGACGTATGATTACAATTAATTATGCATAGATAGACACCAGGATAAGTGACTTTATATTGTTGCCTATCACGTATATTTTCTAGACTTTAAATTTGAAAACAGTAACTTGGTACCCAAGCTTGAAAGGGTCTTAAATTTAACTTGTCATCTTGAAAAGTTCTTGAATTCGTTTTAGTTATCTGAATTTCAAATGACTAAGTTGCAGGTCAAAATTACTTTCAGGTTAAAATCATTTAACCTAGTAACTTTATTTAATTTTGATCTGTAACAAATATATACATTTCCATCTTCTGGGGGTCTCACTCATTCTATCCCAACATATTAATTCCTTATGAGTAATAAAAATAGCATTTTAATTAGTTGTTGTTGAAATGCTTAAATTTCAACTTTCTCCAGGTCCACCTTTGGAGGAATGCACCTGTAGAGCTGCATGAGAGAAAGTTCCATCTTATGCATAATTTACACGATTATGCTACGACAGTCAACTTCCAGCTGTTTAGAAAAGATGCTTTGCTCTCTGTGTGCCAAAAGTAAGTGCAAATTTCACACTTTGATATGATTATATAAGCACGTACAAAACGTTTAAAAATTTTCTACCAATTATTTAAGGTGGCTCAATACTAAAGTTTTCAGATGGGAATTATTGATTTTTAACTGTAACACTTTTAGCAGCAAAAGAAATCTACTGAATTATTTTATCACTGCAAATGACGATAATTCACCTTCTAAAACATTTTATTGCATGGTTAATAACACCAAATGTAGTGACCGAACAACACAAAGGGCATTGGAAACGACACGTCCTAGGGTTTTTCTTAAAAAAAAAAAAAAAAAAAAAAGCTTTGCAACGCGGGTTCATTGTAATTACCCTCAATAAATTACTCACCCTTGCAATGTTTAATTATATAATCATGCTAAATCAATAACCCTTGTTTTCTTTTTGTTTAATATTTTTGTAGCTTACTTGATGCCTCAACTTATCTTGGCCCAAATTATGGCCAATTTTTAATGGTGTTGGGCTTTACTGTGTCAAGACTAATGCGCACACAAAATTTGGAGGACGTCTGGGGTATGTTTAATGAATTTATGATTTATTTTGCAAAGAAAGAAAGAAACTTACTTGATTTCTCTCAGTCAATATGACAGTGTCTTTAAGAGTTTAAAAAACCTGCATGAGGGCATTTTGTTTAATGGCAGTGAGAATTAAATTGAAGTAAATTCATCAAACAGTTTTTTAGTTTTTTTTTTCTTTCTGTGCTCATCAAAAGACCTTCTTTTATCATTCATCAATTGAATTACATCATTATATGATTTTTTTCCTTTTAAAGGTGAAAGCAATATTGGGCTCATCTACTCGTTGGACAAAAATTGTGGGAAAAGCCTTACCTTGTTCTTGTTGAGCAAACTTCAAGGCCTTTCAAGTAGGCACCACCCCCTACTTCTATCTGGGGGAAACCAGAGTACTTCTGGGACGTCTGCGTATGTATCTAAATCAATCTTTTCAAACATTTTCACAGCGGGAAAAAAGAATTTTTGGAGGAAAGTGTAAGCAAAAATTAAAAATGGAATATATATACATTAGGTTCGCCTCTAAAGACAAACGACTTAGTTTTCACTTTTGATTAGTTATATAAACAACTGGTTGCTCAAAACATTTTGGAATATGCATGCAACACCGAATGCATAATTTTTTTTTTATCTGGCTACCTCCTATGTTTGTTCAAGAAGGCCCAATGCCTGACTTGCCATTTCTTACCAGCCATCTCAATAATATTAAACAATATGTTCCAGTTAGGTTATTAACAGAGTTTCATTTTTACAGGAAGAAAATACTGGAAATTCTATCCAAAACAACATTAATTGTAATGATGGACGACCCCCTGATCTCATCAAATCTTGGGGAGTTTCTTAACCAGATTCAAGGGGGGCTGCTTCAAGGGTCAGCAGCATCAGGAATGTTTGCCCCAAAAGGAAGTGTCCTCCTCACCTCCAATGATGAGGAGGTAAAAAGGTGTGGGATTTAATGTATATATTGGTCAAATATTTCTTTCCAGAAGTCATGTTATGGGTGCAGATATGGTTGCACACAGGTTGCCATATGTTTATTTTCTCACTTGTCTTTGCAAAAAGAAAAAAAAGAAAAAGAAAAAAAAACCCTTTCCAATGAATATAGAATAAGCAGACACCTTCAGGACCTTCCAAAGAGGGTGTAAAAATTGTTCACTTTTTGTTAACAAGCAGCATTCAACAGTGACTCTGTACCTGCTTAAGCTGTTTTGAAACCCTTGGGTGTTTAAGAAGCTATAATCCAGATCGAGTGATTGGTTGATTCTTGGTCAAGTGGCCCTGATCAAGATACATTAATGTATCCCGGCCTGCAGTTGTTTGTTTGTTTTGCTGTTATTGCTGAAGGGAAAGTCTAAATAACAAAGCACTTATTAAATGTATGGTCCCTTGAGAAACTAGTTTAGTTTTACCCTCCGGTCCTGATCTGTTTCCCTCTGGACCTGATACATTGTGTATATTAATTTCAGGTCCTGGCATGATATGATATGATAATCTTTATTTATCCACGGTACAAGATTTGTCAGCTTTAAAAATGCCTTATCCTTAAATATAATAAACTGCTCATAGACTTTCACTGTATTTTTTATCACAATTATTAACCAAAAATAGGTAGGTAGTAGTAAGAGGAATTATCATAAAGACTGAGTCAAAAAGATTTTAGTATATATATATATATATGTTGATCTGCTCTTGTCTGCAGAATTGAAGGAACTGAGTTCAGAGATTCACCTTTGTCAAGGATGGTTCCTTTGAACTCTCTGAACAGAGGGAACAAAAACTCATGGCCCTAGCAGAGGATAACAAGGTTATAATTAAAGATTTTAATATGCATTAATATAATAGTGTTAGAAAATCTTAAAAATTAAAGAAAAATCCTTTTACTTAAAAGTGATAGATTTATATTGAAATGAAGGCACAAAAACAAAACATATCCACTGTCATTCACTTATAACAGTTTAGAATGCTTTGGTTTAAATTAAATGTGTAAAAACGTGAACTTGATGGAAGGACCATTGATCACGTTGGGATATTTCAGCCATCATACAGTATAATCGCCTATCTCTTATTCAGACAATTATTTCCGATCTATGTTAAATTAGTATTTTACTATAATGCTTAAAAAAGAAAAACAACTCATGCATGGCCAATGAGGATCAAGATCTTTCGTAAATACTCGAACAACTGACACAATGAGTTTAATGCGGAATGTCAATGAATCGTCTAATTTTTTTTTCCTGTTATGTGTCAGGGCCTCCTCTTGGCATGGACGATGAGGTTCATGCCCTTATGGAACAAGTTATCCTCTGAATTCATAGACGCAGTACAAAGGGCAGTAAGGGCATTTTTCCAATACCAACAGATCCGCTGGATCCGAGGCCTAAGTTACACATTGCTTGCTAAGGCAATGGTAAGTATTCAAATAATTTGGAGTGGATATTCAACTACTTCATATATATATATATATATATATATATATATATATATATATATATAACAATGAACTATGATCACCAAAAAAACTGGGTAATTATTGAAATTAAAAAAAAAAAAAAAAAAAAATAAGCTAGCCAGGTATTAGCTTAGCACATAATTGTTAAGTGTAAAATTAACTTTTTTTAATTCTTAACAACTATTTTGAGCTTATTGCACATGGAGATTCATAAAACCTCCGAGAAAACATTCCTTGATTAAATTGGATTAATGTCCACACAATAAAATGTATGAAGCATTTATAGAACCTTGTTGGGTTGTATGTGCACACAAGTATATAGTGTAGTTGGAAACTGTAAGGGGCCTATTACGCTTTTGATTATTTATTTATCTATTTATTTCAGTTTTTAGCATCTGTCCAGACGAAAACCAACATAATGAGCGACATAGAAGAAATGAAAAAGAATTCATGTGCACATTCCATCACTCTCTTGCCTGTAATGACCCGCTTCCAAAAAGCAGTTTTTGAACAGACCAAAGAACAAGTTGGAAAGGTTCAGTAATAATTTATTTTAATATTGTTTCAGTCTGTATAACATATTATAAAACATAATAATAATAACCATTGCCTTCTATTTAGTTGGATCTCATATTTAGCATTAGAACCCATGGTTATGAGTGGGATATTCTCCTCCATCCTCAATGTACCTTAAAATTTTCAAAACAAACTGAACAAATTTTCCCTGTACAAATGTTATTAAAACAATAATTAATCTTGAGGAAAATGAAGGTTGATGTTGTTGTACATGTTAATTTTACAAATTAATTGGAGGCTGGCCATAAACTGCCTTTTATTAGAGGGTGCTTTATTATTGTTAACAGGTGATTCATTCAACATTTTCTTTTTAATCCTTATTCATAGGTGCACACATGGATCAACCCTTTTTGTTCCATCAAATTGAGTGATGGAACCACAGATACTTAATCATTTGCATTTTCAAAGGTTGGAATAAACCTTTTAAGTTCAGACGTATCGATCAGTGTAAGTTAAACTGTCAGTGTATTTGTCTTAACTTGAGATAAAGGCCGTAGAGTTCAGGGATTCAGTTTTGACAAGTCTTTGTGAAAATCTGGTTCTACTCGTAGATAACATATACTAGAAATGCCAGTGTCAAGTGAATGACACAAATGTGTGACAAAGTTTGTGAACTACACAAATTCTGCATGTTATCAATAAAGCAGATCAGCTTTGATTAGCTTAGCCACTAGGGTAATTACCATGCTCTCCAAATTAAATATGGTAACTGCATGTACATGTCTGCTTAGAATAATTATTAACAAACAAGCTGAAAATCAGTTGACTTCACAATTAAAGTAGGAAACTTTCTCAGTATTCCCCTCCAACGGCCATTCTCTGGAATTATAATAAATTATAGTTTATATTCGCATGAATGTGAAGCATTAAGAATTGAAAGGGAACTACAAACTTAAGTCAGTTTATAGTCTAGTACATTTTGTACTGAACACTGTTTGAGTGATAAAAATCTGCGAGCCAGCGAGCCATGCGAGCCAAGGTGTGAGCCATGCGAGTCATGTGAGCCGTGCGAGCCATGCGAGCCATGCGAGCCGTGCGAGCCATGCGAGTCACGCGAGTCATGCGAGCCACAGTACAAATGTTAAGAATTTTTATTTGTTGTATTTACATTTACATAAGAACAAGAACAAGAGCATCGGAACAAGATGAATAACATCGCAATATTTAATAGGCCTTATCACGGTTTTCGACGCCATTTTGACGGGTAGGCAAACAGGCTTGAAATAACAGTCTTTGTATGGAAATCCCATGTCAAATAATTTTCATAAAACATCACTTCTGAAAAATTCATGAATTGGAAACTTTTTGCACTAGGAAAAGCATTTTAAGAAAAAAATTGGAGGGATGTAGCTGTGCCAGAAAGCGTCCAGTCGTGTTTTGAACTTTTCATACATTTGTCTGTAAAGCGAACCAGCCGTGACTGGGAAAAAAATACAGGGAAATGTATGGAAAGTTCAACATTTGTACTGTGGCTGATGATAAATTCTACAAGCCTCGAGCTCTCGGTATTCCTATTGTGCTGGATACTGCCCTAAAAGTGAATCGGATAGTCAACAAACTGTTCAGCTCGGGCAATATTGACACAATTACTCACAAATGGTTAACAATCGGTCTTACACAACCCCGCATACCAGAATTTTACACGCCAACAAAAATCGACAAGAAACTACCGGTCGGCAGGCCAATCGTTTCTGGTAGCAGCAGCCCTACGGAGCGTATGTCTAGTTTCGTCGACTCACTATTAGAACCCATCGGTAAAAAACAGGAGTCATATCTGAAAACACAACCGATTTTATTAACTTTATCAAAAACACGCAAATCTCAGATGTGGTTTTAGCAACCCTTGATGTAAGTTCCTTTTGCAGAAACATCCCTCAAACAGAAGGGATTTACGTTGTTTCTCGCCTCTACGACTTACGGGAACTTTTACGACTCATACTCGAAGAGAATTCTTTCAAGTTTAATGACATCTTTTCACTGTGGGACATTTCAATGCGGCAAGAAGTTTCCAATTTTGTGTCATGCGGGTATAAGGGTAGTAATAATAGTGTCGGTTTAGTAACGAAAGGCGAAGATAAACGGTACAGACAAGAATCAGAACTCAAACAACAATCACAGAGTGTATTCAATATGGCGACCGCATTACAAAAGGTTCTTGCCATGTGACTTGCGCGCGCATACATTGTTAACAAAGATCGCATGACAGATTAGGCAACAATAACAAACAAAACAAAATAAGATTAAAGTTCAAGACAAGTCAAGTCTATTCAACATCCTCCGGGGGCGCGCGGATGCATCTCGCCCAATTTGAGATTCTCCTCATAGCCTCAGTAGTTGCAGCTCGTCTCGGTCTAGTGGGCGGAACTGCAGCAGGTTGCTGTTCAGGACGGTCATGCGACGCAACACTAGGGACAGTGGCAGTTGTGGTGATTTCAAGTGGGTACAGTTTAGTCACTGGTCGGTTGGTGTACCCGGTACTTGTGCGAATGTGCGCTGCCCGGACAAGGCCATCACTTCCCCTAATCAGATTCTCTATAACAGCTAGCTTCCAGGTTGACCTAGGACCCTCGTTATGGACCAACACAACGTCTCCTGACTTGATCGACTGCTCATTGGTCCCAGTTGTTCTGTGGAATTCACGAAGAGAGGTAAGGTACTCGTGTCTCCATCTGTTCCAGAAACGTTCGAGGATACGGGCTTGTGTTGTTACACGTTGCCTCATGTCAGATGCACTTCCATAGTCGGGATCAGATGGATCATCGTCAGCAACAGGGTAGGGCAATGAGGTAATTCTTCTCCCGTGTAGAAGATGTGAGGGTGTTAATGGTTCTTCGTCTGCAGAATCGCTGGATACATAGGTGATAGGGCGATCATTTAGAATGGCTTCCACTTCAACGGTGAGTGTTTGGAGCTCTGTTAGTGTGACAGATGTCTTGCCAAGTGTCTTCTTTATGGCTCTCTTTGTCAGTCCGATGAGTCGTTCCCAGAAGCCTCCGTACCAGGGGGCACGTTTAGGGATAAACTTCCACTCGACACCTTGTCGGCTGAACTGTTCCTTTAGTGAAGGAGATTGGAATAGCTCATTGAGTGTTTCTGCAGAAGCGAGGTAGGTAGAGGCATTGTCAGATATCATGTGATGTGGAAGAGATCTGCGACTTGAGAATCGCCGGAAGGCTTGAAGAAAACTTTTCTCTGAGAGGTCACTGACTACTTCCAAATGTACTGCCCTGGTGACAGCGCAGGTGAAGAGACAGATGTAGCTCTTGGTAACGCCATTTTCTGATCGCACATAAAGGGGTCCCGTGAAGTCTACTCCAGTTACTGAAAAGGGTGTCGCTTCTTGGATTCTCAGTTTGGGTAAGGGCGCAGGATCCGGAGCTCTGAAGGCTGTTCCTTCCACCTTGCGACAGGTCACACAGCGGCGAAGAAGCTTCCTTACATACTGGCGTGCTGCAATTATCCAGAAGTTTTGGCGTAGCGACGTCACTACCGCGTTGACACCAGAGTGGAGTTGCTTCCTGTGGGCTTCGTATACGACCAGTGCTGTGAAAGGGTGGTTGGGCGGAAGCAGGTAGGGAAATTTTGCTGAATCCGTAAGCGGAGCATTATGTATCCTCCCCCCACAACGAAGAAAGCCGTCAGCGTCGAGGAACAAGCGAAGCTGTCTCACTAAGGTTAGACGAGTACTTGAATTGGACCGTAGATTAGCAATCTCATCTGCATAAATTAGCGCTTGAGAGTTCTGGATCCATTTGCGTTGGGCTGTTTTCCTCTCTTGGACGGATGGTGGACCCACTGTTTTTGCTGCAGGGTTTTGCAAGTTCTTCACAAACCGTAGAACGTATGCTGTCACAGCGAGCAAGCTGGAGAGAGTGCTAAATCTGGACACATCAATGAGATTGTGGATGCCTGGCTGCTTCTCCACTAGATCTGTCTGAGTAGTACCATCGGTCATGGTCACTGTATTGTTGACTGCGGTGTCAGTGTCTTCCACATGAGTGATATTGGAGAGTTGCAGATGAAGAGTCGTTGAGTAATTCCAAGATGGCCATTGCTCGACGAATGGTAACCATTGGGGACCATGTAGCCAAAGAGAGGAAGTGCGAAGCTGTGTGGCATTGATCCCACGAGTAAGCATGTCAGCAGGATTGTCATGAGTTGGACAATGACTCCAGACAGTAACAGGGAACAGCTTCTTGATCTCTTGGGTGCGGTTTGCCGTAAACTGTTTTAGGGGTTTCGCGCTGTGTAACCAGTGGAGGACTATCTCGCTGTCGGACCACAACTTGACTGTAAGGTTGGGAAATCTTGAATGGAGGGCTCCTGATACAAAGTGGGCTAGTCTTGCACAGATCGATGCTGCCATGAGTTCTAACTGGGGAAGTGTCAGTTCCTTCAAAGGGGCAACACGCGACTTCGACATGATGAATGAGGAATGGTGATCATTAGAGATGAAGGCGACTGCTCCATACGCCTTGGGGCTGGCGTCAGCAAACACATGTAGGTAGATGGGTTGTGCTTCGGTCTGCATTTGTGGGAAGAAGCACCTTGGCAAGACTAGTTTGTTAGCCTCTTGAATATCTCGGGCAATATCGTTCCACTTGGCTTCGAGGTCTGCCGGAAGTGGTTCGTCCCATTCAAGTTTCCTCTGCCATAGCTCTTGGATCAGGAGTTTGGCTTTCACGGTTACAGGAGATAAGTGTCCCAAAGGATCATAGATTCTTGAGGAGAGTTGTAACACATCACGTTTGGAGACAGGTCGACTTGATTGAGGGGCTATTTCCTTAGGAACAAGATAGAGGGTGTCATGGAATGGATCCCATCGCAAACCGAGAATGTTTACAACAGTGTTTGTGTCAGCTGTTTGATCCTTCTTGGTTTGTTCACAAAGTAATGGGCTATTTGATGCCCACGAGCGCAAGTTAAAGTTGGCTGCGGACATGATGGATCTTGACTCTTGGTAATAGTGTAAGATGTCAGTTTCATGGTCACGTCCTGAAATGACATTGTCCACATACATATTGTTCTTCATGTCCTTGGCCACAGGTGAGGTGTAGTTTTCCAGGTGATGATGCAGTGTAGCATGTAACATGAAGGGGGAACTTGTTGAACCAAACAGGACCGTCTTGAAACGAAAGACTTGAAATTCACTTTCTGGATTGGTGGTGTCTGACAACCAGAAGAATCTGGTAAAGTCCCGGTCACCTTCGTCAAGACCGACATGGAGAAAGGCCTTCTCGATATCAGTGGACAGGCCATAGGTGAAGGTACGAAATCTGATGATGATGGAGCACATATCAGTTAGGAATGGAGGGCCAACCACAAGACAGTCGTTCAAGCTTGGAGAGTTGGTTGAGGAACGGTAGCTGCAATCGAAAACAACTCTGATGGGTGTGGTAGCTGACTCTTTCTTGACTGCATGATGCGGTAAATAATGTGCTCTATCCAGGCTAGTCACATTGTCAACCCTTTCAATAAATCCACGCTTCTCGTGCTCTTCGATTATCTCGCCATAGGATCTGAGGAGGTTGGGTGTCTGAGCAATGCGACGTACCATAGCGCGTGTACGGTGAGCGCAGTTACCATAGTTGGATGGTAGTGGGGGAGAATCTCCTTTCCATGGAAATTTGGCATTGTAGCTGCCATCAGACATTCTTGTGATTGATGAACTCTGGAAGTGTTGTAGGAAGGATTGATGTTCATCCGTCTCTGTAGGTGGTGAGATGCCGAGAGACTCCAAGGACCAGAAATGCTCAAGGTCACGTTCTACCTCCATTGTGGAAGACAGTGTTTGTAGCAGGTTGACAACGGTATCAGTGTGATTCACAGAGTTAGTCTGTAGTGGGCCAGAGACAAGGTAACCGAGTTTCGATTCTACAGCAGTTGGGCCTTGACCACGGATGACAGTGTCCTTCACTATGTCCCAATAGTGGTCCGCACCAATAAGGAGGGAGATCTCAAAGTTCTCGTCTGACGTCACAGGGTGAGCGAGTTGAAGACCCCTTAGGTGGGGTACGGTATGGAGCTGTTGACGGAAACGGTTCTGAAGTGGTGTGGCGATCTGTTCAACCACAAGGACACGCAGTGGTATTTGCTCTCCACAAACGGTGACAATATTGATGTTGGCGACAGGTAAGTGTCTGCTGGATGATGAGTGTGCACCAAAGGCTGACAGGGCAATAGATTCTTTCTCAGTGTAACGTACGCCCAGTTGATTAGCTAGGGTCTGGGTGATAAAGGAGCGTTGTGCACCCTCGTCGAAGAGGATGTTAGCCTCACAGTGAGTAAGGTCATGGCCAACAGTTGCTATGGCGGTTTTCAAGAGTGCGAGTTGACCATGGTTGACTGTACTGTTTGCTGGATTAATCGGGGCAAGAGAGGCATGTACTTGAGAGGGTAGTTCTCCCGTAGAAGTTTGAGGACTGTGAGCAGGAGCAGTGCCCCTCATAGTCTGAGGGCTGGTGGGGGGATTGGTGGGACCCAAACAGAGGCTTGTGTGATGTTTTCCCTTACATTTATGGCAACGGAATCTTGATTGGCACACGGAAGACTTATGGTTTCCAAGACAGTTGAAACAGTGTCCGAGACTCTTAACCCCTGCCCATCTCTCCCGAGGATCCGTGACTACTTGACAGTTGTAGGAGGGGTGGGGACCTTTGCAGTAGAGACAACTTTTGGGTGCTGGGTTATTCTGTTTCCCGGGATGTGGGTGTTTCCCTTGTGTTTGAGTGAGGAAAGAACCAGTAACTGTAGGGGAGCCTCCATAGGGTGGGTCATTAAGTTGGACCCCTGCTTCAAGGATTCGAATTTCCTTTACAATGGCTTCTCTCAGCTCCTGGAACTTCCATTCAGGGTTGTCATGTTCACGAGCTAGGTTCCTTCTCAACTCATGTGGTAGTTTTCCTAGGATAATTGGGACAAGGAGATCCCCGAAGGTTTCGTGTGACCTCCCAAGAGATTCCAGACCTCTGACATGATTCTCCATAGTGTCGTAAAACAGTTGCAGGCTTGATAGTTGATTGGTGGGGTTTGGTATGTCTAGGAGAGCTTGCATGTGGGCACTAATTATCTTGCTGGGTTGCCCAAAACGTTCCTTGAGAAGTTTAATAGCCTGTTCATAATTATTGTTGCTAAGTGGGAAACCAGCTATGGCTCTTGAAGCATCCCCCACTAGTTGGGCCTTTAGGTAACTAAACTTCTGCACTCCCCCCAGAGCAGTGTGGGAATGAACTGCTGCATCAAATGAGTCCCAAAATGTGAACCAGTTGAGGGGGTTGCCTGAGAAAGTAGGTAAATTTAGCTTGGGAAGACGGCTAGTGTGGTTAGCATTCACTTGAGGGACCAGTGGCGGTGACTGCGTGTTCAGGGGTGGTTGAGGGTTCAGTAGGGTTGTATTAGCTACAGAGGTACTTTCTTGAATCCCTGAAGAGCCAGCATTTGTAGGGTCGAGTGGTACGAGTGGTGTTTCATTGTTCGCCATTTGCGGAGATTCTTGGAGGGTAGCAGGGGAAGGAGACTGATTAGAATTCTTATCAGTTACCGTCAAGTGAATAAATCTACTTATCTGGCTGGATGTCTCTTGTATCTCATCATGAATTTCCTCCGTCTCAAAAATTTCCTGCTCGAGGTCTTTCGGTTCATCGATGAGGGCTGCGATTTTTTCATCAAGTCCCTTGAGGATGGAATTCTTCCGTGTAAGTTGTTCAATGATGCTATTTAGTGAGGTGACATCCATTTCGGTGGGTTTCTCCTTCTTCATAAGATCCTTTGCCTTGTTTAGGGTCTTCGTTAAATGAGCTCGATATCCCGCACGAGAAGAGATAAGTTTCGGTAGAGTTTCCGTCATTCTGAGTCGTACTATCCTGGTCTCGGCACCAAAATGTCATGCGGGTATAAGGGTAGTAATAATAGTGTCGGTTTAGTAACGAAAGGCGAAGATAAACGGTACAGACAAGAATCAGAACTCAAACAACAATCACAGAGTGTATTCAATATGGCGACCGCATTACAAAGGGTTCTTGCCATGTGACTTGCGCGCGCATACATTGTTAACAAAGATCGCATGACAGATTAGGCAACAATAACAAACAAAACAAAATAAGATTAAAGTTCAAGACAAGTCAAGTCTATTCAACATTTTGTTCACTTCGCTAACTCGTTCCACCCTACAATCAAGTTCACTTGTGAAATGTCATCTGAGACGCGCTGTTTTTCTTGACACTGAGGACCTCGTCTTTCAACTCATAAAATCCTTGACTTACAAACACATTTCAAGCCTACAGAAACTTTTCAATATAAACACTATGAATATCAAAACTGAGCATATTTGAACCTTTAATATTGCGGGTTTTCAATGACACGCGAACTCTCAAATTCAAACCCCATCATCTAAGCAGACCTCTCAGAAAACAGAAGTTCATTTCAGCCAGGTAGATTTCGAGCCATTTTGTTTGTTTCTGTTTTTCAAGGTTTGTTGGCTGTTGCCATATTTATGGTAATTGACGGCAGCGAAAAACGCATTCGTTAGTTTGGTTTTGAACTTCAGAGTTCGCATGTTATTGAAACGCGCAATAGAAAAGAAAGTTTTTTTTGTACAAACAAGGGTGAAATAACTACCCTAAACTGAGATCAGATTTCAGTTTTTCGTCAACAGCCACGTCAGGACCGATTGTCAGTGTCATTCCAATTTTGTAAGGTATAATAAACGAGTACCTTGGAAGTTTGGTAATACACTGAAGACGCGGACAAAAGAAAAAGGTTCTTTTTATCCAGGTCTTGTGGATAGTTCGATATGGGCCCTCGGTAGTCGCCTGCACATCGTTTTTGAATATTTCCTTTTTACAGGATGCACACTTTGCATTCTGTACTGTTTTGCGAATATTTACGGAATAAATTTGTTCCGCTTCAGTGGAGCAGCGGACTCCAGCCGTAGGCACGTTTTTCGGAAAAGCATTCAGAATTTTTTGCCACTGATTGTCACTGAACGACGTTTGGTACAATATTTGGTCATCACTTCCAAATTTGTAAACATTATGTAAAACCCACATCAGATGATGACAGTCACGACTGCTGCACCACGAAGACGAGCATGTGGACGACGATTTTTTGAGTGTAACCTCCTCTACGCAGCCCATGGTGTCAAGGATCTTGAATGAGAATTGGTGCATGGATGACTCGCATGTGAGCAGGTCCATGTGCACACCTTCAACTTTCTTACTGAACATATTCTTCTGCTTTTTATTTGCATTATCACGTTTGCCTTTCTTTTTCGGGCGTTTTTCTTTCTTCTTTTTGTCTGCTCGATGACTGTCTCTTGTGTTAATCTGAAATCGATCATGGGCCTGTTGGATGTTTTCCATAGTTTCGAACTCCTGGTCACTTTCTATAGATTCTAATTCGGCGGCCTCCAGGGTAATTGCTTGCACAGCATCTGCCGATGCTTCTCTTGCTCTTGCCGTTTTCACTCCGCAAGTTTTAGTGCGAGACTCGACCGTCGGTCCACGGCCGACGGTTTTGAGCCCGAGAGATTGCCTTTTCTTCTCCGCAGCCTCCAGCACTGCTCCCGCGCATTCTGATGTGACAACGTCTAGAAGACGTTTCCGATATCCTGTTGCGCGAAGTGATTTTGCGTTCGCTACTTCAGCAGAGGAAGCATCACTAGCCGACTGGCTTCGACACCATCGTTGCCATCGCGCCTGCCGTCTCCACCACCATGACTTGTAGCCCTTCATCTTTTTTACATTTGTTGACTTTTTGTCTATCAATAGGTCAAGCTGTTTTGCTGCTTGATCCGCCTGTATTGAAGTTGGGGCATTGTAAGCATCCAACATCAAAGACTGGAATTTATTTTTGGACTGGCTGTCTTGGAAGTAAATTTTATGCCGATTTAGGTCTTGTTTAAAATGAAAGAAGTCAGATACAGTCTTTTCTTTCACAGCGATCCCTTTAGCTAAACAAAGTCCTTTCCAAAGTGCCCCCCCTTCGTCTCCAACGTATGACTTGGGATCCAAACCACATCCGAGATAATCAACGTTTGTGATGCCATATTCCACTGCCACCGAGGGAAGTGCATCATTCACGGCTTTGTCGAAGACCTCAACCATTAATTTGACATTTTCAGAATTTTCGCCGGGCTTTGGTACGTACATACTAACTAATTTGACATTTTGCCGTAACACAGGATCATAGGTCGTCATTTCTAATTCGGTGTAGTTACTGGCAACACTTTCGCAGCCATCCAAGCTTACAGGCTCGTCAACGAGTCCCAGGGTAATCTTTGCACCAAGCCGTATCTTATGTTGTGACGAAAGAATAACGTGATCGTCGCCCACATCCAAAATCAAGTTTTCATCAACTCCCCTAGAGATAAAATCTTCTTTTAACAAACGAATGGCCTCTATATCTGATCCACCCGGTCTTTTTTCTTTTTCGATGGTTTTTTTAACGTACTGAATATGCAACCTGTTGCTGTATGATAAGGCTACATCATTAACGTCATCCCCACACTTGTCACTAAGCAAGGCTTCACGAATGACGTCAAGTTGTATTTGCCCGGCAGTTTTTGTTGGCTGAGAACGAAGGATGTCCTCCAGAGTTTCCTTTTTTGGTTTGTCTTCCACGTTTCGTGGATTACAGCTGTGTGCAAGTAAGTAAATGACAGTAATGGTCTTATGGCATCGATCGTTCTCAACATATTTCCTAGCAGTACAGGGTGTTTCAGTTGCGGTGGCATTACAATGCATACAACGGTCTCCTTGTATGAAATCTGCTTTGTTGGGGGTCTTTTCGATTTTAAGAAAAGGACAATTTTTATTCGTACACAGCAACGAGCCACGGCATACTTGAAGAGTTCGTCTTCCACCTTTACAGAAACCTGAGCGCTTACAGGGTTGTGCGCGTCCCCATCTCCAGTTATCAGTAACTGGCAAAAGTGGGTCTGCATCATTGTATTCCACTCTATACTTGGCAGGTCCTTGAGGCGTCCTAGGGACTCTTTCTGTATATATTGTCTCCATCTTGTCAATTTCGTTCTGATTGACGTAAGATCGACTACCTTTACTGATAAACACCATGTCCGGTTCGAATTCCGATAGTTCCTCCTCGCTTCTGTAACAAAAAAAGACAGAGAAAGGTATAAAAATGAAATAAACTGGGACTATAAGCGCATGACATATTACCTATGTTTTTTGCTTTTAGAATCTGTTGAACGATGGTTGCAATGGGGTTAATAAAATTAAGTGAAATAACCTTTCGGCTAAAAAATCGGAACATTTTAATCGTTGGTCTTAAAAAGCCCAAGAAGTTTACCGTCTCAAATCGCTTAATAGAGCTTTCAAGCCCCCATTTTTCATTCTTTTACTTGTCAAGATCTCCTGTTAGAATTGCTATTATATCTCATCTCTCACGCGGCTAAGAAAGAATTTTTAATTTTTTTTTAAAATCCTGGCATTAAAATGCCAGTTAGCACGTTTACCGTTTTTCTCTGGTACCAAAAAGCAGTTGGCACAGGCTCCTTTGTACCCACAACCATGGAGTCATTCGCAAACCGTAAGTGGCTAGTTTTCGTACGACGAATTGTGCAAAACTACTTGAGTTTTATTTGAATGTTTATTTTTATTCCTGAGACCTGAAATCAAGTGAAGCATTGAAAATTAATTTATACTTTTTAAATTAAATTAGCCACCACCCCACTGAGACCCTGTTAAATGTTCTGGAAATTGAACAAGCTGTGCTTACGTATCATCAAAGAGGGCCTTCTTTGCTGTAAACGTGGAAGAGAGTTTCTTGATTTTCGCCCTTTGAGGTTTGACTGGCGTGCTGTCGTTCGAGGAAAGCCCACTCATCGCTGCTGACAAATTTTCAACACAGCTGTCTTCATCCTGTTAAAAACAACCAGCGACCTTGGTTTAATTCGTATCTAATTATGGCGCCCGCAAAACAGTCTAAATTTTGCATACGTGTGCCCCAATGTTCGCAAATCGGTGCCAGTACTAGTAGGCCGCTCAGTGACACCGCAAGATGGCAATTATTTATTCATAATTAAACTTCATAACTCTAAACTCTCACCAAACCAGACCCACTTTCATCTGTAAAACTTGGACTCACAATCAAAGCCAATAAAATTGTACTCACTTGCGAACTCGTTCTTCTTTTTCTCTTTTTTTGTTTCATCGGAGAAGATTTTTCTTTCACAGCATTGGAAGATATTACAACCTTGAAATTAGAAAAGAATGATGCGGTACGTATGACATACTCGTAGAGCGATCGCCTTAAAACAGCTTTTAATTAATAACACAGCTACTAACACTTCTTGGATAAGTCAGCATTTATAACATATGAAAACTAAATTATGGAATTTGAATAGTTGTACCCCCCCCCCCTCCCCCGCCCTCGTTGATAACATTCGTAGTGCACATGTACTTAGTTGTCCGCCTTCTTCCTACATAGTTTAAAAGTTGCTATACGAAAAAAAAAAACCACTTACTTAAACGATAGCTGAGTATTTGATTTCTTTTCTTTTTTCCAGAATTATCAAAGTTGCAGGTCTCTCGTGTAACCAGTACGCCTACACAACGGCGCTCTCCACATAACAGTTAAACCTCAGTAGTTATATGGTCCTATATGCGAGCGTGCTATATCTATGACAAACTATCCAGAATAGACCATATCATTACGATGCCAATTTATTCCAACTCTCAGTGCGAAAATTTGTCATTTAAGAGATCGCGTGACACGGCTCCAGGAGTTTCCAGAACGTCGTCAAGCGTGACAATTTAGGAATAGTCTTTATTTTTCTAGATGGAAACATTTATTTTAGGAAACTCGTGTAAGCTGTTTTAAATATCATAATTATGCCATGTTACTGGGAACAGAACTTTTTAGAACATTGTACTTTTTAATGGGAGAATGTGGGAATTAACCATACTTATAATAATAGTAATAATAACAATAATAATAATAATAATAATAATAATAATTATAATTATTATTATTAATTATTAATTATAATTATTATTATTATTATTATTATTTTTATTATTATTATTAATGTACTACCGTTAAATGAACGATTCAGTAAAAATTGGAAGTTAAGTAGTTTTCACGAGCAGCGAACAAGGTGCGGAAAAGACGATGTTGGCCGTGAACCTAGGAGAATTCAGTGTCGTGAGTCTACAAGAAGAATCCTGTAAGCTGTGAATTCTATGTTCATTTTAGATTAAATTTACTTATGCTAATTATGGCTACTTTTTTTTCGACTTGCTAAAATGGATTCTGGTAGTGTAATAAGATAATATCTTATTATCTGAAGCTGAGCTCAGAATGAAAATTAAGAGGACTACAACGTATAATAATTATTTTCCAAACCTTTGTTATCTCCAGATCTGAATCATTGCTGTCGTCACCACTTGAAATCAAGTTAGGCTCAAGGATGCTACCTTTCCACAGCGTTGCACCAGGATTGTATTCTTCCGGATCATCTCCCCACAGATCGAACTCTTCATTTTTTCTGTTCTGATATTTAATAATAGATCGGATGTTAGTTCTAGGTAATGATAGCGCATTAAAATAGCGCAAATTCCAGAAGGCAACAACAGCAACAATTTCATTGACTAGATGCAATTAGTTTTTAACTAAGCTAAAGGGGGATAGCAAAATAAACCTTATTATAAAAAAGCTAATTCAAATTTAACTTAGGGAAGATAAAATCAGTCAGTTAAGACTTTCAATAACAGTGTCTGCTTTCAAACAGTCATCCTTATCTAGAGAGAGCCTCAAACAAAAATACGCGAACTTGCAGGCATTGATCCTGTTAAAAGATTTGATTTCAAATTCATTGCACCAGTTCTCGAGAAAGAGAGATTAAAGAGTTCTTATTTGAAGATGCGTTTGACAATTCCAGCCAGGGGTAAGATCAGATGTTGAATTTGTTCAATGGGGCGATTTTTTTCATATTATGTTACCTTGTTCTTGAGTTTATACGGTTTTGTCTTTGGCGGGGTATGCCGCTGCAACGGAGAACTTGATTTCGATGTGATTGGTTCCTCCAATGAGGCTGCGTGGTCAGGTGGTTGCTTATTGTCGACCAAGTTTCTTTTCAACACCTCTGCATAATGACGCATTCCCTGCATTAAGACATTAATAAATTAGTATGTACTTTTAATCACTTCAGAACAAAAACATCACTTTTCGACGGAGATGAAACCTGACTCGCTAGGAAAAAGGCACTACTTTTAGATGTGATTCTTTACTACATGTGAAGGACGTATTACCTTTTCCTTCGGTCGTAGGGCAACATAGTGGTTCCCAGTGTGTCCAAAGAAGAGAGTATCTACTGTGGTGCCTCCTTTTGGCTCGATGATTTTCACGAAGTTCTCATCCTGGGGGCGTAAGATTTAAAATATAAATACTGAAATATACCTGCCGTCGAAGCGACGGCCAATTTTTAAACAATAGAGATCCGAAGAGAGCAAGTTGGAATGGCTTCAAAATTAATTAAAACAAACAATAATCTTACCACAGTGCGATTAACAACAGTTTACAGAACCACACACTGTAAAAGCTGACCAGTTACCATAACAAAAGAAAAAGGTTAAAGTTAGAATCTGAGGTAACCGAAGTTTTTTTGGTCAGGGTAAACTTTAAATTATGGGTTAAATTGACCATTACTTTTTCAGTTAAAATAACCGTTTTTGAAAGATTGTTTAAAAAAATATGGTTGTATTAAACGTAATCATACACGCAACAATTGCTCTGACTCGTAGGCGATCATTATCTATTGTTTCATTATACGGTAGCTTACCGGCCTTCATTCTCGAAAGTTACCAACTCTAGGTAAGTGGCTATGACTTTTTAGAATTTCCAATGTGACCGTTTACCAGAGCTTCGACTTTACAATGTTTATATTACGTAAGGGTATTAATAGTAGAAGAATCAAGTAATTTACCCCATGTACTGTTATAATAACAAGCTTGTAGTGCAAGGCGTCTGCTAAAGCTTGGATGACAAGTGAATTGGCATAGTTATTTCGGAGCATTTGTAAAGCTTCTGACCATGTTCCCGGCACTTTTCTGCCACCCATGTCTGTTTCACACAGGAAGGCCAGTCGATCATCTCCGTTTTCCTGTGTAAAAAAAGGAGAAGCAGGCCTATTTCTATCATGACCATTAGTAGCGTTATCAGTGGACTACCAATCGCAAGATTTTAATGGATCCCAATAAAAAAATGCTGTTGGGATACGTGGGGTGACTGGATACAGTAGATAATAAAACTGCCTAATTATAGAAAATTAACGCTTCATGAAATTAAGGAGAACTCTCAAAATTCGCCTAAATTTAACTAAATTGCGTTGTTTTTTGTGGGCTTCATCCCCGCAACATTTCTTAAGTGGAGCGTTAATTTCCAATACCTTCACTTCATTCTGTCCGAAAACAAAAAGAAACTTAGGGAACAAAAACCTTTTCTTTTCCGTAGTTTCAGTCTTTCACAATGTAAAAGCCTCAAAGATATGTCATCTGCAATATTTCCGATTTATTCTTGCTTTCAGAAGAGCAGCACAACAGGCCAAGTATCTTAAGTTAAGAAACATCAACACTCACGTTGATTTTCTTCATTTGAACATTTGCCCCGTCCCTCGCGTTAATTCCCTTCTTCAAAATAAATTTTCCCTCCATTTCGCATTAATTAACGTCCCGTTAATTTCTATAATAAGGTACGACAATTGCTTGAATGCCGCGTTTGACAGTGACTTTTTATTCTGGAAGAGGGCGGTGTAAGAAAAGGATAAAACCACTTCAATTTTTTTTATGAGAGAGTCATCATAAGAGTCCGCCGCTATTTCAAGTGAGCGGGCTGGAAAATTTTATGGATACTCAGTGTCAAATAGTTTTCGAAAATTGCTAATTCTAAAATTATTCATGAATAGGATAATTGAGAAACCACATAAAGGATTTTACTGGAAAATTGAAAGAAGGCGAAATCAGGACAGCCAACAATTAGCGCGAATTTTACAAGTTTGAAAGCAATGATTTAGGGCTACAAATTAAACAGCTCAAAGAAAGTCACATGCATAAACAATACAGAACAGAGCCGGATAACTTTAGAATCTCAAGAAGGACACTGGTAAGACAAGGGACAACATTTATTTTACGACAAAAAAAAAATGTCAAAAAACACCAAGAACAAAGTCGTAGACAAACATGTCATCAAGGCAATCGTTTTAGACTGATGAAAACCTAAGCAATCTTTTCGCATCTCCTGAATGAAATCGACCAGAAATGGCCATGAAAATTATCTACTTACATCAAACTGATGATTTTCCAAGTACTCAAAGATGAGCGAAGTCAGTATAGTCTCACTAAATCCAATTTGAAAGAAAGCGGCGTAATAGAAGCATTTGCCGTCAGCTGGTGGGTCAAATTCTATCTCGAAACCAGCCTCTGCCACTCTAGTGGCGAGTTTTGAAGAAAGACTTGTCTGAGGGAAAGGACAAGCACATGCAGTAGTCAGCCAACTGACAGAGATATGATAACTCTGGTTCACTATTAAAAGATCAAACCTGTTAAAATGACGCGATTTACTCACCATTCTTGACCCCAACACACGGAGATCGAAGTGCTGTTCTTTTCTTTCTTTTTTTTTTTTCTTCAATGAAATTCCACGTGGATATCAATGAATGACATGTGCCAATAGATACTTATTACCTATTCGAGTAACGGTGCAGTGCCGTATGTTTTTCTCGGATTTTTTTTTCTGAAGCCTTGAACCTTAATAAATTTTTGCGTATTGTTTTCATTTTTTGCACATCTTGGGCGATTTTGAATAAGCAAAATTTTCTCCAAATAACAAAAACGAAAAAAACAAAGAAAAAAACTCGTCCAAAATGTTCTCACGCGAATGTAAAAAAAAAAACAAATAAAAATTCTTAACATTTGCACTGTGGCTCGCATGACTCGCATGACTCGCATGACTCGCGTGACTCGCATGGCTCGCACGGTGGCTCGCATGGCTCGCTGGCTCGCAGATTTCGCAGACCCACACTGTTTTCTATTCTAATGTGTTTACACTGTACATTAATTCGATCATGCCACAAATTTCTTCCAAGGAAAGAGCTGGTATCTTCTTTTTTTTTTTTTAATCAAATTACTAATTTAGCTTAAGCCTATAAGAATTTGCCTTAATATCCCAAATCTTTTGACTTAAAAACATTTATCTTCCTTTTAGGAAATTGACAGTTTTCTCAAAAAACTAAATATGGTAAATGGCATGTCACAGCCAATAACCTTTGCCGCAGATGCCAACACCCCTATATCGGCGCTTAGGTCAAAGAAGGCAGGAGATTCTGCAGTAACTAGTAGAAGGGCACACAAGATCCCTCTCAGAATCCTCGATCCATCTTTTGTGGAGTGGCTACATTACGGTAAAAGCCATAAGTAGTTAGTAATAGTTAATTATTATTATAAATAACAAATTTGTAATATTTATTTATTATGATTACAAAATTATTAAAATGGGCATCTGAAACACTTGGTTACACTACACCTTGAAAGGGTGCCCATAATTTGAGCAGTCCATGACTCATTCAAGTCGAAAAGACAACTTGACCTTAACACGTATTCTTGCAATAAATTATTATTAGATTTCTTTCATCAAGGATTGCATACCCTGAGCTAACTAAATTCTATGGTTTTATTGTCACTGGCAGCACTTGGTATCACTGACCAAAAACCTGCAGAAGAGTTTAATGCAGGCAATGAGATGGAAAAAGAGGATCAGTTGCCAGCTCCTGAATTGTATGAAGAGGTTTCTCTCTTGGAAGATACAATTCTAGCAAGAGTGCAAGGTAATAATCAAGATTTCTTTAATCAAAAAGGTTCTCAATCAATATCTAATCATTTATTCATTGACATTTTGTCAGCATTCAATCAGGACCCTCTAAATAACGATCGTAGGGGACGCACTCAGCCTCAAGAAGCATCGTTCATGTCTGAGCATGCCAAGGTAATTCCTCAGATTTTCTTTTTACATGAATTAAGACCAGTCTGATCTAAACATTATATGACAACAATTTGGCACTTAAGAAAGGGAAAATGGAGGAGCAAGATTATGGGTAAAAATGGTAACAGGTTAGAATATAATATAAGACGGAAAATTATTTTCTAATGTGCAAATTAAAATTAAGTAAACAGATAGAATGCAATTGAGAATTAAAATTATATATATTTGCTGTTGAGAAGTTTCATTTCCACCCTCAAATGGTAATTACATGAATGTGAAAATATTAATACAATTATACCATTTTTTTTTAAATGTATGTATACCTATCTTGATCTATGCAGAAACTGTCTCCAGCCTCAAAACAGGTTTTTCAAACCTTTACCCCAAGGAGGAAAAGGGCCTTTGAAATGGTGAGTAAAATATATGTGACCTCACCTCAAAAAAAGAAAGATGGTATATTAAGTCTAACCCAAATCTCAAGCAAGGTTTTCTTGTCATAAGGACTATGAAAATAGTGTTGAGCCTTTACAGTAATGCTGATGATAACACTAAATTGTTACAGGATTCAAGGTACGAAAAGTGCAAACAATGATTTAATTCTGGATTAGCGCTAATTGGCCTTTCAGGGCCCACTGGGTGGTGCTTGGATTATTGTATCACTAAAAAAAAAAAAGGCATCAGCTTTAGTGATGATAATGTTCCTAATTCTGAAACTGGACTTTGACTGCCATAATCAGCTTATTCTGTCGAGGATTGACAATTATCAAATATATTAAAACTTAATAATTTTCATGTGCAATAAGCATATCATTTTAAGAGTCTATCTATAAGGCAATGATATGGAAAAGACCTCACAGCACTGCTAGACAATTTTAAGGTGGATATGGCAGGTCAAAATTAATTTTATGTTAAGTTTTTTTAACATAGGTTGATTCTCAAATTTTATGTTCTTATGTTTTGACCCTAATAATTATTAAACTCAGGGCTAGGAGACAATGGAAATCGAGAATCATCCTGATTAGATTAAAAATTTTAACATGAAGTTAATTTCACCTGTAACAGATACAGTATTTGTCATGATAATTGATAATTGAATTTGGAGTATGTTAATTATTGTGAAAATACAAAATGCATTTTGAATGACTAGGTTTTACTCTCACAGGGTGCCAAAGCAGCGTTAGCAACTGTAGAAACAACAACTGTTGGCACACAGTACTGCACCCCAACAAAGTCAGCTGCAAGCTGCTCAAGTACAAATGCGGTAAGACTCCGGACACACTGTTAATATTCCAAAAGACCTTTTGTGGATAGACAATGCAATATTTATCTTAAGGACAGTGCCCACTATTGTTACTGCGCATACGTTCTGCACATCTGTTTCCACCTATGGGTGGTGCCTACTTTAAAACTATACGGAGAAAACAGAACGTAGCATGTGCTCTTGGTATCCCAAGAGAAAAATTGGGTATAACCATGCATTTTTCAGAGATAATTAAGCTTCAATGTAGAAAAAAATCCCATACATTGCTTTACGCTTTGGCACTTTTTAGAAATATTGTTGCTTAATTATCTCTGAAAAATGCGTGGTCACCCAATTTTCTTTTTGGATTCCAATAGGCCTTGTTAAGATCTGCTTTTCCCGCATCTAGTCATAAACTGAACAAAAATTAACTTCTTTATTATTAGGCATGCACCTTCCTTAGGTCACTTCTTACTGGACTTGTTGTATTCATTTCAATCTACAGTAACTTCTACATTTCTCTCCCATTTAAACAGGAGGAAACACCTTGTCAACCACCAAACAAGGTACAAATTGCAATTTAAGTTGGCTCCATCACTATACTGAAGACGTTTAACATAGAAATTCATAATAGTCATGCATGCATAAAAAAAACTCACTTTACATAAACTACTGTATTTTCTTCCAACAAAAGTTGAAAATTGTTTGATTTTCTACACATAGCATTTAAGAATTCTATACTGTCATATAGTTTGGGAATTCCCATTGGCATCAATATAATGAATATGACCTACGGTTAGTCTCATAGAAAGAAACGAAGTCCCTACTCAACTAATTCCCTGCCTGCAAGAATTTCTTTGAATTTTTTAATTTGATTGTTTTTCACATAGGTCAATGTAAGCAGGAAGCAGCTTTTCCCTGAGGGCACAATGGGGGTAATGCTGAGGCAACCAAAGCCGCCAGGTGTGTATCATGGAATTGATATCAAAACTGTAGTAAATTTGATTGTTAAGCTTTTACAAACAATTATAATACCACATATGAACTGGTCATTATAAAATGCAGACTGAGACCAAAATCGTCCCTTGGTCAAATACATGCCAGCATACATTTTCAATTTTCAACTTACCTTAGTGTCATGCAATCACATTTCCGAGATCATCTCGCACGAAATTAACCTCATTTTTGACCCATTTCTGAACAGTTTGTTTTTTTATTTTGATTTGGTAGCTTTCATTTCCTGCAATCTGCAGTCTGCATTTTATATATACTGACTGCACATGAACTCTCAAAGCCAGGACAATGCACGCCTTGTAAACAACCACAAAAATTTGGAATGACCTTTGTCTGTGATTTATTTTATTGGAAAAAAAATTAAGTATTTTTTATTTTTTTTTTTTTTGGGGGGGGGGGGGCTGGGGGGCTGGTTCACTTTGTTCGTTTTAGTGGTATAAATTGTGTGCGGACTAACAGATAATGGGGTCATTACCTACACTGTAGGTATACATATTTTGGGTTCTACAACTGTAATTTCTGATTATTTCCACCAAGTTGTTCCACCATGATCAAAATTCCCATCCCAAGTAGACCAAATTAACCAAAAACTAAACCTTTTAAAATAATTCGAAAAAAAGCTTTAAGAAATTGTTTCCTTTTGTTAACTAAGTCTAGTATATAAACCTTGCCACTGTTTTTTTTTACTGACCATTTTCAGCAGATACCATCACTAGCAAAAAAAATGACAACAAATGCAACAAATGCAAGAAGGTCACCCTGAAGGGCAACAAACGAAAAACAAAACAAGGATGGGTTGCTTGTGACACTTGCAACAAGTGGTACCACATGTAAGTACAATGATCATTTCTCCTTTTACTAAGCGAAATTGAAATAATAATAATAAACTACTCAGCCTAGCTTACTAAATCGTGTGGATGGGAGTGAGGACATGGCGGCATCACTTTGACATGATTGGCAAATGGGAAATTTGAATGTTCACTTAGGTGTTTCATTAATAGTAATCGACCTGCCCTATAATTTAATTTCTTAAAATGGGGGAAGCAAGGGTAACTCAATAGGGTGTGTCATATCCAAAAAACATTATGCAAGGCATGAACACTGGTTTTAAATTAAACCACCAACAAAACTTCAAATCCCATCTCGTTTGTTAGTTACACTTCATGGCGAAAATGTGGAACAGTACCCTATGAAAAAAGTGTCTGGACAAAATGTTTGAACATTTTTTTTTTTTAGCCACGGAAATTATTTTTTTTTTTAGATTTATCAATCTGGGGGACAAAAAATTACCTCAGTTTCTTCTGCCTGCAATGACAGACATTTATCTTTTTAATGACAAAATAGTATGATTCACAGAAAATTACCTCATGATCAGTTTCTTCTGCCTGCAATGACAGACATTTATCTTTTTAATGACAAAATAGTATGATTCACAGTGCCGATCTTTCACTTGAAAAACTGTTCTGGAATGCATTGAGTAAAGAACTGAAGAATAATGTACATAGACATTGTTGTCATGGTTCTCAAGATGAATACCACATTTATTTATAGAGAGATAGACTGCTCCTTGAAAAGAGCTCGTTGAGTGAAACGCCAAATGAGATGATATGTTCTCCCTGGCTTTGAACAACTAACCACAACATGCCTTTTTTCTCTTGCAGTGAGTGCAGTGGATTGGATGCAGCACCCAAAGAGGAGGATTTATGGCAATGCACTGAATGCAGACAGATGGAGACCAATGAATGTTAGAACATACAGAAGAGTGACAATATTTTATTTATTGTTTTGTATGCAAAAAAAGGTCAATTGTAAACAGTAGATTCAAGCTCATCTAACAAGTGAATAATTAAACTCCCTAAAACTTCATATTTGATTGAAGGAAATAACTTCACCTGCATTTGTAATAATGTCAAAAACAGAAGAAATTGTCCCCAAGTGTAACTTTAACAAGCATCTCAAATATATGTAATAAGTGTCTCTTAAAATGGATGAACAGGAGATGACGCTCTATTCCCAGTTCAGCTTTTACAAACTTGTAATTCCTGTTTAGTTCAACCTTTCTACTTCATTTTTGCATTAAGTAAGAAGTTATGTTGAGGACAGATATTGCTAAAATAAATTTCACAAATTCGAAAAAAACCTATAAATAATAGAAGTGTCGTTAGGAATTCATGTAACAAGGTTAATTATATAATACTCTCTAAGTTGAAAGATCAATAAAACATCTGGAACAAACATTTGCAGCCTCTGAATCTAAAGCAATGGGAATGACCAGTATGTAAAGCCACCCCCCTCCCCCCGGAGGCCCATCCCAAAAAAGGAAAAAAAACAACAACAACAAACAAACAAACTTTATGAGATTACAAATACTGGCCAGGACCAAAAATTAACCCCCAAAAAATCTTGTGCCACACTTCATAACCTTAAACATTTCAGGTTAAGGTATTCCATGCCACCCTCCACCTAGCAAAGAGTAGATTTTTTTGTGTTTGTTACAAAACACAACAAAACAGGCAAGGCAAGACATTATAGTGCACATGCAAAGAAATATGCTTAACAACACGGTTTGGTTTTGAGATTTCCATCACACGCGGTACAACCACAACTACCTGAGTTTGTCTTCTACTTCTGACCTTGACCTTTTTTTAATCTTCAAATAGATTCAAATAGAAAATATAACGAGTAGCCATGATTAAAATACAGCAAACTCTCTGTGACACTGTCCCTTGAAAATGCATTTTTTGGAAAGTTTTAAAATATTCTTGAATTTTAAAACCAATAAAATTAATGTGGTACAAGGTTGAGTTAAAATGCTTTTTCAGGAGTAAGAGAACTTAAACAACTGAACGTGATTCAAAACATTAGAGACAAGAACGAAAGCTGTAGTATGCAACTATTCAGGAACAACCTTTATTGATTGTTATTATTGCTTATCCATATTTCAAGTGAATATATACATTAAAATTATGACTGTGTAAATCAAAACAGAACTGGTGTTTTTTCTACATGTACAACTACGGTAAAAATTTATTCAAATATATACATGGTTAGTTAACAATAATATAATAATTATGCAAGCCCTTTTATGCTAACATTATTTTGTGATATTAGTGACATGATCCTTGCAGGAAAAATTGACTATATACCCATACTGTGATGGGATTCCAAACTAGTCTTGTTCCCCCAACTGATTTATCATTCTATTTTCTGTGGCTCCTCGTTAAGAGAACCCATAATCAGTAACTAAGATGTGCACTGAAATACTTCTGCCGACCAACACAGTAAACAAAAACTAGTTAATCCGATTCATTGAGTGCCTGGGAAGAGAAAAGCCCATTAGTTACCCTGTTTATTACACCCATTTTGAAATCACTGGTGATCCTTGCAATCTGATTGGTTCTCAACAGTGTGATTTATCCATGACTCGCACCATTTTTCCCTCTAAATTGCATCCTATTTGTAGCCCTTGGCATGGCTTACCTGCTATAGCTAATCAGATTGCAGAAAATTAAAGGGCCAAACAAGTCATTTTGGGGGAAATTTTGCAATTTCTGTTTCCCAAATTTCCAAAAATTTATTAATATTGACCAAAAAAAAAGGTATGATTTCAAAATGGGTGTAACAACGTGGTAATTGAACTTCGTGTCGTGCAATTTTAGTCTGAAATCATACTTGTGATTATAAATTGCACTCCACTCAGTTCAATTACCATTATTATTTATTACACCCATTTTGAAATCACTGGTGATCCCTGCAATCTGATTGGCTCTCAACAGTGCGATTTATTCCCAAATTGCACCATTTTTTGCTCTATATCACATCCTTTCTTTAGCCCATCGAAATGGCAATGAAGTAACAAAAATAGAATATTAATATTGACAATGATACTCTGTGATTTCAAAATAGGTGTTATAAAGTGGTAATTGAACTTTGTGTCGTGCAATTTTGGTCTGAAATCATACTTGTGATTTTACATTAAATTTGCGCTGCACGCTCATTTGATTTTGAAATCACGCGTATGATTTCTGACCAAATTGCACTCCACTCAGTTTGATTACCATTATTAATTCATTTGAAAGCTTTAAAATTAGGAAAAATGAGTTGGTCGAGCAAACACGCAAAGTGATTCATTAGTTCAAAATATAATAAATGGGACCTTGTCTTTCACAGAAAACCATTGAATTAACTTGATCTTTCTCTCATACTATACTGCATTTTGTACACCACAATAATAGTTTGTGAATAATATTAGAAGCTTCAGTCCATTTGCTCAACTGGACAATCAGTATTTAACGCTTTAAAAAATTCAATTATACATGACTGTGTACAGCACAAGAAAAAAGCTTTTGAAAACTATATATGCTTACCATAGTTCAATTAATGGTAAATCTTAGATACTTGTCCCTTTCTAATTTCTGTCCCTCTTTTAAGGAAGATGTCAAACTGTTCTTCTGTTTTTCAACAATGTTCTCATTGTGGTAAAAATCCATTAAGAAATTGTACAGATAGTGCACTGGAAAAGACTGCATAGTTGCACTCCGTAGTCGTTTAAGATTTTTGCTGTTGTTCTGTGATTCTTGGTAACTTGTCTTTATGACATCCCTCTGGATGCACAAATCAATATTGTGAAATTCACACAAAGTTGACTTGTGTGGATTTGTGGAAGTATGAAATCTGTCACCAACTATGTACCTCCTGCTTGATTGTGTCAGTGGATGACGATGATCAGCACCCGAATTTTCTGTCTCTTGTACATGTAGCTTGTGTGCGCTAAATTCCGGAATCACAATTTCAGGAACACTGACCTACAATGAGAGTAATACATTAAAATTAAAAGATAATTGAATGAGCCGAAGAAGTTGTGAATTAGTTACTTACAAAATACAAGAATAATGACGAGTGATGAACATCAGTGGTAGGAATTGAACAAGTTTATTATGGCGTGCAAACCATTGTGGGAGCACTCAAAGGGTTGCTTAGTGCATTCTTAATTCGTCCCATCAAAAACTAACGCAACCAGTCACAAGTATACCAAAAACAATCACACTGCAGGCTCGGTACTGATACTTGTTTCCCTTAATGAACATGATCAGTGCAATAGTCAACCTTTCTTGTCTCAGTTCTCACCTAGACAAATACAAAGGGTAGAGGAGAGGGGCTCTTATTTTTACCCAACAAGAGGGGTGTTTACTTGTAGGGGGCATCTATTCAAGGGGAGGGTGCATATTTGAGGATTTACAGTAATATTAATATAAAAGCGCCATCCTGGCACCAAAAGACAAGTGAAGTGAAGTGAAATATATGACATAGCAACTAAACTACATTTATTTGAATTAGAAAATGTAACAGATCCAAAATCTCCCTATAAAATTCTACAATCTTACTGCATGTTATAAATGAAAGGTAGTCCTGTAAAGTCTGAAAGAAAAATGACACAAAATCTAGTGAAATTCATTTATTACCTCCTTTGTTGGTTCCTTATCCAAAACTGGTTTTTCAAAGCAACCCAAGCAATCACCCCACAACTGTGATGCCACCTCTGGAACTCTTAAGTCAAGATGCCGAGAAAATCCACAAGGAGTGTCATTGACCAGGAGCACTGGTGGGTACTTTAAAGAAAGGTATAAATCAGCCGCATCTCTTACTGACTCTTGTAGGAGAAGGAACTTGGATGCAACGGTTGTCTAGATTGAAATAGAATTATACATTGTAAATGAATGAAGTTACATCTCGATAATGATCCAAGCAAGTTAAAGGAAACAGAAAAAATGGGGCAGGACACAAATTGAGCATCACATAATCTCAACATTCAATCATGTTTTACGTACAAATATGTGAAAGTTCAGTCACGAAATAATTTGAACCTTACCCCATGTCGACAAACCATGTGATAAAAGCCACCTGTGTGACCACAAACTTGTGTAAACCCATGGCAAGGTGAAGAGCCAGTCAGCAATGAGGAGTAAAGGGCCTGTAATGCCCCAACCAGCAGTGCCTAAAATAACAAATATTTACCCATTTAACAAGCACTCGACAGTAACTTTTGAATGAAATGAAACTTTAAAGGTACACTATCATCTTGAACACAAATTGATAAATACCTTAGAGAGCTTGGCAAACTTCTCTATCTTACAATCCCCGCAAATAGCCCGCAATTCCTGTAATGTCATATTTTCCAATGATGCCATATTAATACGTTTGTTCTTAATGAGTTGATGCAAAAGCATTGGATCTCCTAGGGAACAATGAAAAATACTAGAATTAAATCATGTTTACCCTTTAAAGTGCCTATATGTGCTTTTAAAAGCAACTTTAGACATGTTTCACTTTATTGTCACTGTGCCAAGATATAGAGCACATATTATATAACTACTGTAGAGGAGAAATACAGTAATAAATCCGCCAAATGGAACTGTTTAAACAGTGACCATGTGCGCTTAATAGAGGGGATCAACCATTTATAGAGGTCGAGCTGACATTTAAAACAATATGTTACCCCTTTGATGAGCAACGGCTGATGATCAAAGTGCTTGTTTTAATTACAAGCTAATACTTTGATTCACTAATACTTAAATACCAGTTAATACTCCAAGTATAGAAATGCAAATTGCAATCTCATTTGTCAAGCCCACATTAAATTGTCAACAAAATCCATATGGAAGATGAATTAAACTATAAAACATGTACTAACATGCATTAAGTAACACATTTAGTTCACTCAATTAAATTACGCTGTAGGTAAAATTTTATGATGTTTAAATATTAAATAATAATGAAAACTAGTAGAATTACATGTACTTACCATTAATTTTGTCTTTTTCAAAGAATTTGCCTCCAAGATACACACTTTTCTTTTTCATCTCAGTGTTGAAAATCTGCTCTGCCCTCATACTAGGAGCAATAATAGGGGGAACCCTGGCAGCCTTTATAGTGTTGTCTTGTTGTGAAGTTGTATAGCTCACTCTCTCTACAAAGATTGACTTCAGATGTCCAAGAAATTCTTCCAAAGATGGGAGCTGTTCAGCCTCACCTGAAACTTCATCCTGCTGTTGATAATCAACCTGGAATTGAGATCAGTTAAATAGAGTTAATAAGAATAAATGAAATGAACTGAATGAATGAATGAATGAATGAATGAATGAATGAATGAATGAATGAATGAATGAATGAATGAATGAATGAATGAATGAATGAATGAATGAATGAATGAATGAATGAAAGAAAGAAAGAAAGAAAGAAAGGATGGATGGATGGATGGATGGATGGATGGATGGGATCTTTATTTACCCTCTATTGTACATGATGTAACTTAGCTGTCATGGTAAATTCAAGAAGCTGATACAGAAGTTTTGAGCATATTGGCTCAGTTCATGGGAGTTCTTTCAAGTTACTACCAAGAAGGGCTAATGCTCAAGAAGTAATATTTAGCGTAACTTAAACTTAGAGCAGCCTTGCAAGCACTAGCAGATGTGACAAAAAGTTTCACTTACCGCATCTATGCTACAGCAATTTTTTTCATTGCCATCACCAAAATAAACATGGCCGACCACACCACATATGCCACAAATTACATTATCTAAGCAACGATTAGAAAGTAATTCAAAGGCATAGAATCCATTGTATAGAAGTCCAGCAATGTACTTGCACTCATTATCAGTAACCTGCAACTGTAAATTACACAAATACACTTGTTACAAGTTTGTTGGAAAATACATAATTTATATTTATCAACACAGTTTATTAACAAATTGATTTGAGCAAGGATGACATCTTGTATATACAATTAGTAAAAATAAAGCTCCAATTATGTGCTGACCTATAAATAGATCAGTTCACTCAAGGAAAAAGAAAAGATACTAAAAACAAGGCATACCTGGCCACACTTGCACCATCCAGCAAGGCTGCTTTCAATAGCAACGGTCAATGGCACTCCACGCTTGAACAGCTCTCTCCACTGCACAAGAAGTTCCAGGGCAACAAGAAGTTTGTCCGATATGTTAAATAGCCCTTTAATAAAAACACAAAAATTTATTATTTCAGTATGGAATTTTTAGGATAAATGGGATAATTAAAATTTTGTTCAAAAAATAAATTTTAAGTCACAGTGTATATTTTTTTCTGGGGGGGGGGGGGAGTGGGGTTGGTTGTTGAATGGCATTACATGCTCAAATCAATCACAGTATCAAAAATTGCTGACCTTTATTATCCAATTAGACTTGTTAAAATATCATGATTAGGTATAGTCGCTGCAAAAAAATACCCAGGTACAAGAATATTTCTACTTGTCTCTATGGAATGCACACATTATACAATATCTGTCATGGGTTGAGTGTATTTTTCACACCCCAACAGGGTTGGATAATAAATAACTTACAAGACATTTTAACTCTTTTATACTAAACAGACCACACAGAAGTTCATACTAAACGAAACTGTGCAATCATGTATGTGAACTTAATATTAGAAATACTTTATATTTTTATTGAATAATCTAGTATGATTTCTGTTTTCTATGGCACATTCATTTCATTACTGTTTTTCTGCATTTTTTCTGTTATCTAAATGAAATCAATATGTTACTGTACCTTGCTCTACAGGCCATACTTGATGCATGGCCTTGCAATTCCTGTTTGTGCAGATCTTGACTTTTACATCAACAGTTTGGAAACTGCAAGGTGTCACAATGTACGACCGATCATTGTGCCCCTGACCTGGATGTCTTTGTGCTGACGTCAAGGCACTTCCACACAGTTCGCATTGGATTGACTCCGGAACAAAATGATCTGGCCAGTTGTTCCCATGCTCACCGTGGGCTCTAAAATACTCCTGTGGCACAGGATATGGAATAGACCTCTTGAGATTCATCTGCAAGGTAGACATCCTTCCTACAGACGTGCTTGTAGAACTTGATGACTGTGCTGTTATGGCTACCTCACTGGAACTAGCGCTTGGTGGAAAAGGAACAGCCTTAGCGAAATCTGGTGATGACAACTTGAGGCTGCAAAACAGGACATGCAAATGGATGCATATTTTCTTGCTCTTTAGGAGGGGAGAGGAACGGTTTAGGGAGGAGGGAGAGACGGCCAAAAAAGATAGGGAGGAGGGAGAAAGGAAGCAAAAAAAATAGGGAGACGGGAGAACCAGCATAAAAAGGGAGGACGGAGGATCCTCTTTAAATAAATGTGGCATGAATGTTTAAGGCCTTAGTAGCTCATTTCCCTGTATTTTTCCCGCGAACTTTTTTTAGTAGCAGCTCACGGCTGGTTCGCTATACAGACAAATGTATGGAAAGTTCAAAACACGACTGAACGCTTTCTGTCACAGCTACATCCCTCCAACATTTTTCTTAAAATCCTTTTCCTAGTGCCAAAAGTTTCCAATTCATGAATTTTTCAGAAGCGATGTTTTATGAAAATTATTTGACATCGGATTTCCATACAAACACTGTTACTTCAAGCCTGTTTGCCTACTCGTCAAAATGGTCCAAAATGGCGTCGAAAACCGTGATAAGGCCTATTTCAAACATCCAATTCACTTTCCTTTACACATGTGTAACAAGGGCGAAAGATTTTTAAAAAAAAAATCAATTTTTTACGTGCGCACGCACTTCAAACCGACGGAAACTTTCCAGTTCAGGCTTTGTCAAAGGCGAAGCCTTAACACTTCTCAGAAAAAACTCTTCAAAAAGAACATTTGAAGAAAATATTACTCTATTCAACCAGAGATTACGCTACAGAAGTTACCCCTATAACCTTAAAGATAAAACTCTCTCAGAAGTCAATTTCATCGAAAGAATGTTGGCCCCGGAGTAAAAAAACAAACAAAAAAGGCGCAGAAACATTCTGCCGTTTGTTACAGGATATCGCCCTTGTGTGCTAACCTAAAAGCCATTCAGATGAGTAAATAGCACTTGATAGAAAATCAGCCTCTTCTAAGAGAGATCTTCAAAGACCCTTCCCTACTTTCGTACAGAAAAGGGAGATCTTTGAAAGAGGTACTCGTAAGAGCAAATTAGCTTTGAAGGTCATATTCTTCCTATCTCGACCAATAGGAGCCTTGTTTGGCCTGTAATCATTATTTTACCATCTTTACACGGTTAAATGTTGTAAACATGAAAGCTTCAAGCTTACGTGACAAAACCGAAAGGTAGTATGGGAAGAACGGGATATAACGACATGACAAACGTGTTTGGTATGTCAAGATGTGGAAACGAGGCACTGCGGTGAAGTAGCAAATAAAATAAGCCTCTTAAAAGACTTATCAGGGAGAAAGGTGAAAAATCAGGGAGGAGGGAGAAACGGCCAAAAAAATTAGGGAGGAGGGAGAAAAATAGGGAAAAAAATAAGGAGAAAAGAAATTTAACTGCCCGTTCCTCTCCCCTCCTTTAGCTGCTTGCTGTTGCCAGTTTTCCTGTTACAGGAACTGTTCGAACATGACCAATGCCCATCTTCCTGCCTCTGGACATGGCAATACCCAGTCGGGTTAACTGTGCATGGAGCAGTGAAAACCACAAAACAATGCTCAGAAATTTGCACAATGTGACGGAAGTCTTGTGGTGGCTTTATGTTGCGCAAAAGATCCTTTGTTGAGCTGTCACAATGATACATTTTGATGTCTTCCTCCGTCAAGTTCCTGGCCGATGAAGGATCACAGAATGACTTGGTTGACTCTGTATGTGCACACGAAAAGCTGGTTTTACTTGCTACATGAACAGCTCTTTTCTTTTTACACTTCTGGTGATGGCAAACGACATCAGTTTTTGACTTTACAACAACCGTCCTGTTGTCGCGATAACTTAACTTGACGGAAAATACTTCAATTTCACTGCCTTCTACTATCCTTACACAGCCATCTGGTGAACCCAGGCGAGGCTTCTTTGACTTTGGCACATATGAGCCACCAATTTCGAAACCACATTCTTTGCAATTCTTCGGTTTCCAGGCATTGGAATAAATGAAAGAACAACTGGGGCATTGTCCTCTACCTCTAGATGTCCAATTTGGAGCTTTACCCTAGACGAAAGCAATTAAAAAAAAAAGGAATGCTTAACAGGAAAAAAAGAGCATCAGATGACATATAAGGACGGTAAAAACTAAATTAAATACAGAAGTATTTTTGCGCGGTTTATGACTATGCGGGAAACGGCATCGTCGGCGATTTCCGCGCGATATAACAGGATAATTGTTGAATAGTTGCAACGAAGTGCAAAATATAAAGTGGCCGCGTGTTCTGTTAAAGTTATCTTAACTTATCATATACGTCAAATATATGTCAAAAAGGCATTTCATTCTCATTTCAATTTGAAATAGACTTTGAGAATTGCTGTCTTTAAAATCGCTGCTTTGACATCGCTCATCTCATCTTCGAACATCGATCATCGCATCTTCGATCGGAAATACCATACAAAGTCTCACATCTAGCAAAGCATGAGTGACAGTTTGACATGACTTAAACACAGAAAAACTAACATTGAACGAAAGAGATAAATCCACAAAAAAGACTTAAAATAGATCATGACATATAAGGACGGTACCTACTAGTACAGAAGTATTTTTGCGCGGTTTATGACTATGCGGGAAACGGCATCGTCGGCGATTTCGCGCGATATAACAGGATAATTGTTGAATAGTTGCAACGAAGTGCAAAATTATAAAGTGGCCGCGTGTTCTGCTAAAGTTATCTAAACTTATCATATACGTCAAATATATGTCAAAAAGGCATTTCATTCTCATTATCGATTTGAAATAGACTTTGAGAATTGCAGTTTTTAAAATCGCCGCCTTGACATCACTCATCTCATCTTCGAACATCGCAGCTTCGATTTCTTCGAAAATACCCATACTCAAATCTAGCAAAGCATGACTGACAGTTTGATATGAGTAACTTATACACAGAAAAACTAACATTGAACGAAAGAGTTGAATCCACAAAAAAGACTTTTGTTGATACTAAATACAACACTACTAACTCACCGCATTCGTCGCCATTTGTCTGGTACACGGGTATTGTGTCACGTAAACCACTACATATCGAGTGATTCCCACTACATATCGAGTGATTTCATTGGTTTATTGGAAACAAATAAATATATATCGAACGATCCCATTGGTCTATTATGCCGCTACAAGTCGGTACAGGAAGTGCCGTGAAAACCAATGAGGAGGCCGGTTTGGAATAGTGCCGGATTACGGGTTTTGTTGTATGCCTCGTCCCCAGAGCCGCCTGGTCCTCTTAGCCGCTGGAGGCTGGGCACGAGGACCAAGTGGCTCTGGGGACACAGAATTGCGGAAGTCCTAGATTCTAGGACTTCCGGTATTCATGTATGAAGTCTTGAAATGTCATTAAATTTAGTGAGAATAACATGGCGGCTGCTAGAGGCGATAGGTTTATTGAGATACTGGCGAATGTTCTGCGTCTCCTTATTTTGAAATCGATTTCTCTTCGTGAGCAGCTTCCAGGAACGCAATTAGAATTATCGTCGAAAAAAGGAGGGATGTGTCAGGTGTCTCTGCCTTCGACAAATCCTTGATATTCCAGCTTTTGCCCTTTGTTTTGACCCATGGCTTGAGGTCAGTGACTGCATTATTTTGGTCGCATCGCCGTTGAATGTGCTGATATGGGATCAGATATCAAACTTGACAGCATGAAACTACCATCTGCAATGATTCTTTGAGGCGAATCGCTAGACTTCTCTGTATCCCAAATGGAAGGAATATTAAGTATATTTAAGTTTATTGAAAAAAAAAAAAAAAAAAAAGCAGGTTTTGGACAGTGGTGATCGAGATTAAGGAAAAGATCAAAGCAGCTGTAGTTGATGACGCACATCTCATTAAAGAATGGTAACAAGTTTTATTCTTCTTCTTTTCACAATAAACATATAGGTACTCTAGAACTATATACTTTGTGATCAGCCTAAATCACACTATACAAACCTGTGAGGGTTAATCTTGTACAATGTTATGCAAATCATTAATGGGAAAATGACTACAGTATGTTGGCATTTTTAGGATGGACCTGGCGTTTCGAGGGCTCAATTTATAATAAAGATGGACCATCTGATGGATCATTCAATTATATGTTTCTATGTTTATTACACCTATTTTAAAATCACTGGTGATCCTTATATATAAATAACCACTTGAAAAACGGGTTTCTTGAAGCAAATCAATAAATATTAACATTGACAAAAAGAAATGTGATCTCAAAATGGGTGTAATAAATTACTAAATATTGAACTTTGCACTCCACTCAGTTCTATTAACAATTATTAAAAACTGAATCATGGTATAATGCAATTTGAGGGATTTGATTGGCTTAGCGGCTATGGTATATGAGCCATAATACCATGGCCGAGAAGTGGCGACCATTAAATTGTCTGCTGGTTATTCTTGCACTGCGAAATCAGCAAGATCTAGCAATATTTCTTCATTGTTTTTAATAAAACAATTATTCCACTTGCGCTTGTTGGATACGAGATTATTATAGCCAACTCGGCGCTACGCGCCTCATTGGCTATCTATCATCTCATATCCAACGCGCGCTCGTGGAATAATTGTTAATTATACTTTTAATAATTTTAATACATGAATGTCAGTAGAAGGATAATCTGTGCCCATACTGTTTTACACAGATGACTGATTATCAGGCAAACTAGTAGCACTCCATCTCTAGCATGTATGCCTGCAAATTAACTACCATACAGATTCATCGGGTTGGATTATCCATCTCTGTTATAAATTCACCCATTTTGACTTCAGCACACATTAACTCATTCACTTCTTATATTACACATTGACATTTGTGTGTTTAATGTGTCTGTAGCCTTCAAGAGACTTATTTCGAGTTCATTGGGTTCAATGAGTGTTCCAAATATTAGGAAAATTAAAAAGAGGAAAAGTTGTTCTAAAAAAGACAAAATGTTGAATGCAATTTCTATTATGACATAAAATGCAATGAATTTTCATATTTTTAGTGACCCTCTTTTTATGTCTCAAAGATAATTCTAACAGTATTAGATTGGAAGGGATGGCAGTTCACATGTAAATTATTTGTGTTGCCCTCTTCCACTTTCAAGTAGCTAATTTCCCAAATTCCGCCACCAACCCCTCCCCCCCCCCCCCGAAAGAAAAAAACAATCAAAAAATGGATGTTGCAAAACTTAATAATATTCATAGGGAAATAATTATTTTTAGACCTGTTCCTAGGTATGCTAAGTGTCATGTTTCCAAATGTACATATAGTTGAACTGACAGTAACAGCAACAGAGAAAACAAGAGATATAAGTTCAAATTCCTTAAGCCGCCGTTACACGTTGAAACTTTTAGCTGAAACTTGTGTGCAACTGCGCTGCGAAACAAGTTTCAGCAGGCGTTGCACCGTGTAACATGGTCGGTTTCGTGAAACTTTTTCGAACTTCCGTTGCGAGACAAGTTTCACGAAAAGTAGAACCGCTTTCTACTTCTGCAACGGCTCGCAACGGTCGCAGTGGTGAAAAAACAAGAGTTTCACCGTGTAACACCACTTCGTGAAACTGGTCTCGCTCGCCGTTGCACACAAGTTTCAGCTAAAAGTTTCAATGTGTAACGGCGGCTTTAGAGATGGTGGATCCTGTCATCATATCATTGAAGTGAACTCAAACAGAAAGAACATATTTTACAATGTTGCTGGATACCAACATAAATGAAATAGAGGCCTTCTTGCTGCCTTACATCACAAAGCTAAAGGACTGTAAAGGAGCTGAGAGAGATGCCCCTTACTACGCTTCATTCCAAGTTAGAAATTTGTGGGGAATGCTCCAGCCATTTGTGATCGTCACTTGGGCGAGAAGCAGTTTGCACCGATAGGCTCGGGAAATTTAGCCATTCAATTGCGTAGAACTGCGAGCTCTTTCACTTTTGTCTCGATCTCAGCCAATGAAAGCTCCTGCGAAGATAGACTCTTTTTCTTTAAAGACTACAATTCGTAAATGTTTTTTATCTTGTGAAAACAAGGTTGACAGAGTTTTTTTAGGAAAATTATCATCGAGCGAAACTTCCCTTCCCGAATAAAAACTCTAAAGACTTTTGCCAACTCCACACCGTGTTTCATTCACGAAACTATTGACAGAGTGGTTTCTAATTAAAACCCGTTTGATTATAACACCTACAGATGTTTAAAAAATTGTGCCAACGGCTTTTTCGGAGAATCTTTAGCGATCTTTTAGCGTCCGCCATCGTGCTGCATTTCTTTTTTACGCTACTTTTATTTTTCGCGCCAGGCTGCCAGTCGCCCATCCCACGCTCTGCCGTTAACATTTTCACTTCCGTTTTAGATTTCTTTTGTCAGGAACTAGCCAAGCCCCGCCGGCTATCGAGATACCGGGTCGACGTCACAACTCACTAGTGCCAGTCCTCTAATGGCGCGGTTTTAACTTCGGAAATTGCGATTTCGATCGCGTTTTAAAAATCGAGAATAACTTCAAATCTCATTATTTTGCTTGTTTTGGCTTCCTTTCTAAGTCTACTTTTGAGAATGAAAGGAATTAGGTAGGGGTCATAAGCACTTTAATTGTTACATCTTTTTTTTATTTTTATTTTTTTTTTGTTTACATTGTATTTGTGGTGTGGCAAAATAAATAAATAAAAAATAAATAAATAAATAAATAAAAGTATTAACTATAACAAACTGTTCTGCTATATTTCTTACTGTAAAATTGTAACAAGAATTGCTATGAAAAGAATTATTTAACTAATGATTTCAAGATGACATTGTCATGCAACGATGTTTTAAAATCATCAAATTTGGTCGATGTCTTATCTCCATAGGGATCTTGTTTCATAAGACAGTTGGTTGATGACGTCACATAGCTTGTTTTTGAAAAATGGGGAACATTTATAGTCCAAAATTTTGAAAACGTTTCTCAATAAAATGTTTAGTACAACTGTGCTTACCTAATTCCGCCCTTTAACATTTGTCATGTCACGTGACCTATTTTCCTTAATTGACCGTTACTGTTAACATGTGGACTTTCATTAAAAGGCGGGATGATAAAGCCCTTGGAAGGGGTCATCGAATAAGCAACAAACAAGATTGATATAATGTAGCTTTCTGTATCCTATTTTTGAGTAAAGATTATAACCGTTATAAGTCGTTTCAAGTCACGTGACTAAGATGTGATACAATATATTTTTCCAAGTTTCATGGAGATTAGACAAATGCTTCTCCTTTTAATAAAAATACACACAATTATTAGGTGTGAACTTGGGATTCCGAGAAGAATGGGGCGGCTATCAGATTAAAGGCCGCCACGATTATGTGAAGTATTATTACCTCGTTCATGTGTTTTTGTTTTTTGTTTTCTTATTGGTTTGTTGTCGTTGTTTGTTTTTTGTGTCTTTTGCTGGCCAAAATTCTTCAGCACGTTGTTTTCTTTTTTTTTTCATTATTATTATTATTATTTTTTTTTTATTATTTGCGTTTCTAGTTCATGGCGAAATGTCGCACTGTCTCAACTTGCACCTTGCCGGTACTCATTAGCGTTAATCTCATTTTAAGTTTTCATGAACGTTTTTTTTTTTTAGGAGCAAGGAATCACGCCGGAATAAAGGAAACTGAGCCGATAATTTTTTTCTCTTCTTCCTCTTATTATTATTTTTTATTTTTTTTATGTTTTGGCGTACAACACACATTACAAAATACAATACAGAATAGAGGTTTTCTATTCTAAGGTAACCTATTAAATGAACCCGCAAGGCAAACAATTTTACCGCTACGGAAATTTTGCTCATATAACTTGATTTAAAACTGATTCCGTATAGCACTTAGGAAAGTGAGAAAATTCTCGTTTGCTGGCAAAACTTCTAATTGGCTGACAATAGCACAATGAATAATTTATCATTTTCACTTTCTCGTTCTTCCAACCAAATTAATAACGAGGGCATAAAATGACGATTTTCACGTTCATTGTCTTCGTTTCTTCTGCCAAACAGTAGCGGCAACTCATTTTTACTGCATTGATTCTCACATGCAATTATTATATTCTTTCTAAAAGTTGCAACGTAGTCTCAAAATACTGCATGTAAAAACGCTTAAAACACACAGCTGATATGGCAACTTTACCTGTCATTTTCTTGCTGGTTCTCTTTCGCCATTCATCCGCTGGTAAATCCTGCCAAGATCATCACTCAGAACATGGTTTCGCCCTTTTGTATCAAGCGTACAAATCATTCACTGCAGATCATTTGGTTACTTGCTACAGCGCCTGTACTACCCAACCAGCTTGCCAAAGCATGAACTACAATCTCGCTGACAAGACTTGTGAGTTTAACAACGACACCAAGTATTTTCGTCCAAAGAATTTTGTGGAGAAACCAACCTCGGTGTACGCTGATAACCCCGATTCTGGTAAGTTGTTTTGTTATTCCTAACAGAAATGACAAGTTATCTTCGAGTTCCTTTAACGTTTGTAGCCTGCGTTTTATTTTTGTATATTCTTTCGTTTTTAAATCACCTTCCTTACGGTTACTATACATGAAATTTCGTAAAGGCTAAAGTTATTCCAGAATATGAAGTGTATTCAGAAGTGCTGGAAATTGGTTTTCATTCCATCAACAAAAACTCTTTCATTACTAAACCTATAGGTACTCCCCGCTTCAAAAATTAAAAATCCGGGATACCATATATTGTAATACTTTTTCTTGTCACGTTATCTTTTTCCTTGTAAATCTGGTCAGTACTATACTTTTCAGAGAAAGTTTTTGCGAGTGGAGAATCACTTTCCTACGGTGACCCGTAAGATCGAAGAAGCTAAAGCGAGTAAAGTTTTACATCTCTTTTATCTATTGCGTCTATAATTATAACACTCGACTATACTGCAAGATAAATATTTTCACACGGTTCAAATCCTATCCTCTCAAAAATAACTAGAGAGGCCGGATACACTGAAACGAGCTTAGCCAAACCTAACCTAAAGGCCTCAAAGGGCATAAGAATGACAGCCTGTAAACAGAAACAACAAGAGGTCAAATGAAACAGGCGATAAATGTAGAACTCATAACCCAGATATGACCTTTGAGATCAAAATACGTAACATGTGACAGTTAAGCACATGGCTTTAATTTGTTCAGTCACTTTTTTGCAAATTCTCCAAATTATCCTGTTAACCGGCTGCAAACATACAGGAAGCTAAATTGGTCAAAAGCGCGATATCGAAGCGGCAAATAACCACCTTATTTAACGTGACAATACCGACACTTTTACTGAAAAGCTTTCTACAAAATGTAGGTTTCCACCTGTCTCAGAATGGAACGGTGATCAACGAAGTGTTAACTTTCTTTGTTGTTAGTTCTCGTCCTTGCTCCGAGAGGTTTTTATCCGGGTGCTCCGGTTTTCACCTCTTCTCCGAGAGGTTTTCTCCGAGAGGCTCCGAGAGGTTTTTATCCGGGTGCTCCGGTTTTCACCTCTTCTCAAAAAACCAACACTTCTAAATTCCAATTCCGATCTGGAAAATGTCTCCAATTAGTGCTCTGTACTAAATACATTGGCACTTAAATAAAGTGATTTATTATTTATACCTTTCTTTTTGTTATTATTGCCTCCCGACATGACACTCATTCAATCGTTGCTACAGATAAGAATTGTTTCTCAAGTAAGACAGGCCATATTCACTGTGCCATTTTGTACCTTACCAGAGTCATGTTTGCTATTTCTGCTGTAGCTGTTCCGTGTTAAATCCAATCAATTAAATTTAATCCTTTCACAAAAAAATCCTTTATTTATGAAACTGATACTAATCGCAAAATTTTCTTCTTTATCTTTTTGGTCACAGAACACCCATGGCGAAAGCTGAACACCGCTCCAGTGTGTTTTGGCGCCAAAAATGACCAGTTTGGCAGGTTTCAGGTTGAGGTCGGTGGCTCTATAGAAGCAGTAAAACTGGTTCATGTGAATGGATCGGTAAGCTGCAGGCCTGGTGATTTTTCAAATTGGGGCTGTAGAGTGGATAAGATGATTTACACCATTTTAACGACCTCAAGCAAAGTTATCCTCCTCCCGGAGAGTCGACAGCGCTTTTATACGATACCCGGATACACTTCAAACTCCAAGCAGATTATCTTCACTGGTTTGACAAATCCTCTGCTTCTTTCCTCTGGCCAGGAGTTACGAATCTGGTATGGCGAGGATTTCGAAAATAGACGGGAAAGTGGCAATAAAGGAATGACCTGTGCTGATGTGTACGCCAAGTACATATAAGCAGCCATATATGCACGCTTGAAGCTTGTTTCATTTTTAACAATGTCTTGTCCTAGTTTAGTAAATACTAAGGTATCTTTAAAAATTGACGAGTAACTAGGGTAAGACATAATAATTTAAAGCGTTCTCTGCTCAAAAAGTAAAAAGGTTGAAACGAGCTTTCAATTGCCAGTCTGCAATCTTTAACATCACTTGTCAAAGATTGCAGACTGTCAATCGAAAACTCGTTTTAACCTTTTTTAACTTTTAACCAGAGAACGCTTTAAATTATTATAGCTAAGGTATTGTCAATTAATGTCACTGTAATGGTGCGGGATCAACTCATTTAAAACATCACATTCAGCGACTTGCGATGCTATGCTATTGTATCAAGGTTTCTTTGATTGGTCCATACCAACAGAGTCCAGAGGAATTCTATTTGATCACACAAACGGGCATGTTTACTTTATTTGTACATTTAAGGCCCAGTTCAGACGCCGAACTTTTCATGAGCCGAACTTAATTCAAATTAAGGTCGGCCCAAATCACGAAAATCCCGCCTTTTGATTCAGACGCCGAACTTAATTAGCCGAACTTAATTTACTTGAAGCAAAACCAATCGAAATGTTAGCTTTTTTTTTTTATTTTTTAATTTTTTTATTTGAAATACGTTATAATAATTTATGCATTAGGTTCGGCTCATGAAAAGTTCGACGTCTGAATCAAAGGCGTTCGAAAGCCGAAATTCCCAGCTGAGCCAGGCGGGAAGAACGGCTGAGCCGTTCCAAATTGAAACAGCCGTTCTCAACTGATTCAGACGCCGAACTTTTCGTGTACTTAATTCGAGGTATTAGGTTCGGCTCATGAAAAGTTCGGCGTCTGAACCGGGCCTAAGATTCCCAAAATGAAAGCGTTCTAAATTGTGGCATTCTGCCCTTCTATACTTCTATATTCGTCGATCTCATCTCGTTCATGGCACGGTTTCTTGTTTACATCCATATACTGCGGACCAAAGTAGTATGGGCTCGCAAGGCCTCGTGCCTACTGTTCGGCAATCTCGTACCCAGAGTCTTCAGGCTCTTTGGCCAACGGTTGGTTGCCACGAGAGACCCTTGGGAAATGGAATTTTATAACCGCAGGTTTTCTGCGGTAAAACGATGCAAGCCGTTTACAGGGCAGCCAATCAAAAAAATTAAATAGAATTCCAGTTTCTCAGAGTCTCTCCTGGCGACCAACTGCTGACCAAAGAGCCCGAGGACTCTGAGTACGAGGTTGAATGTTCGGAAAGCAATCTCCTACCCAGAGTCCTCAGTCTCTTTGGCCAGCAGTTGGTCGCCAAGAGAGACTCTGGAGGAACAATTAAAACTCTGAAGGATTTCATTTCGGCAACAACCCTCACTGTACAAATTTAAGATGTTTTAGAATTAAGAAGATGAGATCTATGAACAAGAGCAATTTTATTAGACCGAGTCAGGTCTTAACAACATGTCCAAAGTAACCAAACATGTCCAGGTAACCAAAACGTAACGTAGGAGTCGTATGGAGCTGAAATTTTATCGAAAGCTAATCAACAATTCTACACCGAAAACTTGTAAACAGTAGTGATAATTAAACGTTAGCTTGGAGTGTTTCTTGTCTTTTTATGTTTTTTCTGGGTTCTCGAAAACGGTGTTAAGGAATTTAACTCTCACCGATATTACAAGCAACTGCATGGAAATTCTACACGCCAAGCCAGAAAGTCAGTTAGAAAAGTTCGCTTAAAATCGCCTTTTACTCAAGCACTCACTTTCCTACCTCAACACATTCCAAGAAAGATAGATGAAGAACCTTTCTTTTTGTTTAGTCTCCAAGACGTTACTTTTTCAAGGCACAATCCCCCCTTGTAAACAAAGATAAATTCAACTTGGCCGCCATTTTAGCCGTCAACTTGAAATGTTGTAACAAACTCACCGTCAAACCTAAGCACGAGTAGTTAAAGTCGCCCTACTGGGGACTCTTTGGTGCACCTTTGGTTTGAACACCTTCCAAACACATCCCCCTCCCTCCCGGGTAAGTGAAGTTTTTTACCTGCCTGTCCCTATTTCGCGCCAAAGAGGGGTTCCGTTGTTGGGCAATAAATGGTTCTGCAACTGTATTTTTGTTGAAAGGTGAACTTTCTGGCGACAATAACAACAATGACTTAATTTCTTTAAATAAAACTTTAACGGAGCGCAATCTTTTTACTGACTTACCTCGTTACATGATAGCTTTAACCAAACACTTCCGGCGATTTTATTACGATCAAAATGGTAAGAAATGTTTACTAGCTTTGTGAATTCGAAGAAATGCTGAAAACGATAGTAAACTTTTACCTCATTCTTTGGTTTGTTGCTTACATTAGTTGATGACATGTTCAATTGAAATATGGCCGTGTAAGTCTAGTGTCACAACTTTTACTTCCCACTTGTGGAACAGAAACTGTTTTGCGGCGAAATATTTTAACATCGTTTTCACAGTGGATCTGCACTGACATAAGAGAGCCTGTGAGCAGAGCTAAATCGTATATTACAATAAGTGGATTAATTTCGTGCGCCCTGATTTAGTACAATAATATAATTAAAGCTAATGATTGTTACTCATCCTATTATTAACGTGAAGGGTCATCATTTGTATTTACTGAATTAGGAGGTGTTGAATGATTTGTATTCTCCAGAACTAACGGCTGCAAGTCTTGCAAAATTCACGATCTCGCTACTGGGTTTCGAGTCAGTGATAGCCCGAGATGTGAAAAGTTCTAATCAGAAATTCTAAGAAAGTTAAATTTCTTCGATCTTAGTTCATATTGGTTTTATACCTACTTTCCGAAGGGAACTTAATGGAAGAGTTGTCTGCGAAATCTATTTCTGAGTGAAAATTGAATATGAGGATCTTAGAGAGATTTGCTCTTAAAGTCAAAAGGTTTGGTAACATTTCAGTTCCCATTACTGCTTCAGATGCGATTTAGCTGTGTTCCGAGACTACAGATCACAAGTTTGAGATTTTTAGTTTGTTCTGTGTTTGAACTTTTATTTGCTGAATATCAATTTACCAGTTTACCCGTATCGTTTATCTTCCAGACGTTTTCGTTTTACTTTTTCAGTGAAAATCTTTTCATGTAGGGAGTGAATGAATATTTTTTTTAAAATCGTGAAATTAACTTCTACGATCATTTTAGGTTGGATCACCTAGATTTAAAAGTAAAGTTGCGAGGATCTTTCTTCTATTTGATCTATCATCTGTAGTTCAAAATATATGTTTCATATGTTTACATTTATTTATTCATTCCACACGGGTATATTACGAACTCACAATATGACCAGCTCCCAGTTGGCTTGATAGCTCAGTTGGTAGAGCACTGCACCGGCATCGCAGAGGTCATGGGTTCTAATCCCGTTAGTTCAATCCTGAATTTCTTTTAGGCTTTCTTTTTGCAACTGCTTAAGCAACTGCGAGGATCTTTCTTCTATTTCATTACCTCGATTTGTTGACGATAATTTAGAAATAATTGGTATGCTTCAATCGCTGTCAAAACTGACAGTCTTACTCAAGTTAATGACGGTTATAACTCTTGTGTCAGTTCCTCATTTGTTAGTGGCCACGAGGGTGTAGTTCCCTTCCTCATCTAAAAAACCGCGGGCAGTGTTTGTATGATCATCACTTGAGGGCGTAGCGAAAGTTGGTGAGTGCGGAGTAAGAGAGAAAGAATCAAAGGCTCCTGTGAGCCAACTCGCTGATGCAAAAGTGAATAGTGGTAGCCGTAAAGCAGTACTTGCATCAAACTACAACTAAGAATTTGTGGACGCCATGCGGGAATGAAGTGTGACCTGAAAGGTATAAAACATTGTTCGCATTGTGTTTGGTTGGCCAGGACTCGAAATATAAATCGTAGATGACATGGGAATGTCCAAACATGTTTTACCAACTTAAACTTGCGTATTTTTTTTAAATTGCTGTTTCTCTGCTGTATTCCCGATTGTTTGGAAGTATTATCCACGACATAGCAGCAAAGTATGACAACAAAGTCAGCATCTCCTAGCTCCATAAGCTCGAGAAGGCTTCATCAAAGTATGCAAAGCTGAGTTGGATTTGAATTTTCTGAGGAACTGCCTATCCTTCAATGTATTCCCAAGTTCCTATGTTTTCCATTGCCAAATACAACAAACATGATGTATATTCTATTCGGAAACGTTTACTACGAAGTGCAATCGGTAGGCGAAGGAAGGAACTATGTAGGTTAACGACTGCAAGAGACAAGTTGACTCAACACATCAGCAGCATTGTCAGTACAATTGATCGCTACGTCCTCCGCCGTACCATGCAGAACAATGTCAAAAAGGCTGTTATCCGTGCTATCAAAACTCACTAGAAAAAGTTACGAACCCTGACACGAAACATGGTTCTTCCATTTTCTTCAACTCAGACAGTTACCAACCTCTCCTTACACAATCTCACGAATGAACAACTTGAGATCCTTAAACTCGGTCTAACACATTCCACCTGTCCCCCCACAGAACGGATGTATTATCTTGTTTTGAAATGATTAATCGCAACATGGTCTGACAGGAATCAAAAGGGAAAATGATAGCTCATCTCTCTCACCTTGCCCACGTTCGCCTCGTTCGCTTTACTGTATACTTACGGGATCTAAATTGTTAACGTACCAGTATAGCGCCCGCGCTACAACTAGCGTAATTACATGTGTAGTCGGTTTGTTAGCTGTGATGATGGCCAAATACTGTGGAGTAATAACAATAACATTCGACTTCAAACGTCATCTTTCGTTGACAGTCCATGTGGTCAAAACTACTATAGTCGAACAGGACCCAGCAAACCCCAAAATAGATGGTGGCCTCAGCCTGCACCCCCCACCCCCCCCCCCCCCTTCCTCAACCTCTGCATAGCCATCCCTCCATCTAGCAGTAAAAAAATGACAGTGAGATTCAAACCTCACTTTCCTTGTTTATCTAGCAATGCTGACCCTTGTTAGCTGAAAATTTCTGTGTCAACTCAAATTTTAAGGCCAAAAAAATTATGTCAGTAATGTTCATGAGATAGTTGGTGTGGTCTCTTTTTTCCTTAATTTTCACCCATAGTCGACTTTCACAATTATTACTATTAACAATTTTTTTCGTGTTTTCACAATTGAAATATTAACTTCATGAGCGATAATGTTAATTTCATGTATTATGTTAAAATATTTCTAGGTAGCATTGATTCTTTGATGGCCTGACGTTTAATTATTTGACTGATTGTCCATGAAAAAATCTGGCGAGGTTTGTCAATTGAAACTTTGTTCAAACTTTCCGGGTATAACAGGAAGTGACATCACCATAGACCTTATTCCAAAATGGCTCCCATTTTAATATTCTTTTGTTTGCATTCAAATTAGCTTTTCTTGACTCGTTCAAGATAAAATATTATTTTGATATTTGAGCTTAAGAACGAGATAAGAAGGGCTAATTTGAATACCAACAAAAGAATTAAAATGGAAGCCATTTTTGAATAAGGTTTATTACCCGCATCATCCGGACAAGCAATCCTTTTGCGAAAAGGCGAAGTCGACCCCTCCCTCGTGCTTCGATCGAACATCCACAATGTTTAATTTTACCGCTGAGCAACCCCATTCTTATTTCCCATTCCCTGTTTTAGTAACGTCCTGTGAACCTTTTCGTGTCTCGCTCCTCGTCGAAATTCTCCGAATCGGACCCAGATTTCGCCATCAAAGTAGATTAATTCACTAATTCACACAACACAAAAGCTTACTAGTTTCTAAACGCAAAATGCTGTACACAACTGGAAGATGCGCAAAATGATTTGAAGTTTTGACTTAACCCAACGATACGCTGACCGCTTTCTGAGCAGACGATGCAATTCCAAGATGACGGTTATCTATTTGCATTTTTACTTGTATTTCAGGTAAAATATCTGAGTTGAAATAAGCTGTCAGGTATAGAAAGAGCTTGTCAAAAATTGAAGCATCGATCAAAGGCCAAACAAACAAAAATTGCTCATTTTACCTCGGAGCTCCCGTTCAAGCTCTATTTCTGTCCATTCAGTTGCTTAAAAGTACTTTGGAGAAGTGTGACATCTGCCGGGCTTTTACGCATCATTATTAAATGATGTTCACAATCGTGGCTGCAGCTCGAGAGACCGACCGAGGGCAACATCCACTGTCATGGGTGTGAGTAGAAAGTTGAGCGTATTGTCGCGAGACCAGTTCAAGGAAGTAAAGAGGAGTACTTAAGTCAGTAGAAGAATTACTCCCTTACTGAAAATACATGAAAAACAGCCGAACAGGTACCCGAAGATCTGATCACCACCTTCGAAAGCAGATATGTGGGTCCACTTCGCGCGGATAAATGCAGAGAAAGCCGGCTCGCTTTTCTGTTCGTGAAGGGTTTGAAACCTCCCCATGGTATATAACGGGACTATCACAATACAACACGATGTCCTGAGATCGCTGTTTTCTGATATGCCGTTGGACCTTCGTCGGACTCCGTACCTAACCAGTCAAAAGGACCTGATAAAAGCTGGTCTTCAAATTCTCCCAATTTCGTTTTCAAAATAGGTGGACAAGGACATCAATAAAACATTTGCCAAACCGCAGTTTTAAGAAAGCTAAAACTGTACAATTTGGGTTTGGCAGAAACCATCCGCTCCCCTCTTGTGTATTTTATTACATCAACCACGAAACATTGAACTACGATGAAGACTAGGCTTTAATCAAGTATTAAAACTAGTTTTTAACGCCAGTATTGACATTGGCTTTTAAGTTTACGCATTTTCAAACAAAACACAACAAAACAAAAAGTAATTCAACGAAAAAAACACTCACACTCGCCACTGTCGTTCTATTAATCTTTGTAATTTAACATTAGTTGAAGAAGCCCTGCTACTGACATAACTCTCGTGGTTTCTTTGGGTTTTCTCTCGATTTTCCTTTATTTCTTTACGATTTTGTAAATAATATTTGGTGGCAAAAAAATTAAAAAGGAAAAAATACGGTTAAAAGCAAACAAACAAACAAAATAAAAGAAAAACAAAACGAATGCACGAGCAGAACCAGGAAGTAACTACATGTATTAGCAGCCTGATTTCCATGAAGCAAACTAAGGCAAAATCAATATGGTTTTTGTAAAGTTAATCTTGTTCCGTTTGTCCTTTTATGAAGCCCGAAGATCTGGAAATGTTCTTGCTTTTATAAGTTGCCTAAAAAGACAAACACAAAGAAAACGATAATCTAAGATTTCTAACTTGTTAGGTGGCCAATTTACTTTATCAACTTTGTCCATTACCCCACGGACGCAATCAATCATTTAATCAAATTTGTTAAAGGAGATTCTGTTGCAAACTTAGTGAGGATGAAGGTATCTAAGATACTCGGAATGTTCTTCAGTATAAAACCTTCACTTACGCTTCAAGCTGCAAATCGATTATTGTGATGTTGTATGGCATGAATGTGGACAAGGAAACAGTGACAAGATTGAACGACTACAGAGACGAGCAGTTAGGATCGTCTACTTCAAAGCTGCCCTTAAATTATCAACCGATCAAATTTTGACCAATCTGGGTTGGGAACCTCTCTATATGAAAAGACGGACACACATTCAAGATTTGTTAATGAATGCATTTCAAATAGAGTTCCCAGATACTTTTTAATTTTAATTATTTTAATGTGAGAAACCATGGGATTCACCAATACAAAACTAGAAATAATGATGACCTTATTTTGGAAAAATTTAGCTTCGAATGCACCAAGCGCGCTTTTTTGCACAAAAGTGCAAAATTTTTTAATAATTCTTAGAATTTATAACTGTTTGAAACTTCCTTTTAATGTTAGTATCCTAGAATATTTGTGGTCTCCTTTTATTTTACATTATTTTGTTAGCAGGACCTGCATTGACAGCAGTTTACTTCTTAAAACTGATGCATCAATCCTGTATAAATATGTTTGACTTATTATTATTATTATTATTATTATTATTATTATTATTATTATTATTATTATTAGATTCTATTTTTGCAGTTTATTTTTTATTTTTGGATTTTTCTTTGTAAATTTGGGGGTGCAACTTCAATATGGGGATTTGGTTCTCCTTTGTTGTAACCCTTTTGAAGTTTGTTTTTTCTTCTTGTTCAAAAAAGTTGTCATAAAAATCAATCAATCAATCAATCAATCAGTTAGCCAGTGAGTGAGTCAGACAGGCTGTCAGTCAGTCATCCAGTTAATCATTTAGTCAATCAACCAATCAATCAATTAATCGACAACCTTGGAATCAACTACACGTACAAAAAGAATGACCTAAGACGGAGAAGTCAATTACCTTCTTCGGCGAAACATTCGTCCCTGGAATAGGCCCCAAAATCGTAAGTTGTTTCCCCTTTACCGCATGGTTTGCAGCTAAGCTGTCCTTCCTGGTCCTGATACATGCCTCGAGAACACGAAGTGCAGGTGGAAAATTCTTGGCTGTAGGATGTCCCTATTGAACAAGCAACTATAAAAAAAAGAAACAAGAACAGAACTTAACCGGCCGTCATTTGAAAAAATTACAAAAGGGTAACAAACGGGAGGTCACTCCACGCACACTTTTAAAGTGCGTTCACAAGGCTTTGCCAGCCACCAACGCTCTCCAGCTCTCCAGGTTTTGTTGGATTTGACATAGCATTCGTGTTTTACCTACAGAGTCGAAGATTGAGTCATGATAGTTACAATATGTTTGTCTCTTGAGTATGTGGGTGAAGCGTTCAGAGTGTTACTGTATCTAAGCTTTGAAAAGTCTAACGAAGCTTGTCCACACTTACTCTTATGAGGTATTGGTAAGTACAAGATGTGACTAACAATCGACAAAGACGGACATCAGCGATGGACAAAGAGATCCCATCGTTTATTTTTTTCCCTTGGAAAGGTTTTAACACAATGCTCGGATTTAAAATCCTCTGTCAGAGATTTATCCCTCCCAAATCATCGACTGGGTAAGGAGTTAAATGAATGACATTTTGACGGCGTGCAAAAAAAAAAAAAAAAAAACGTACCACATCCCTTTCCATCAATGCTTGTCACGAACCCTGGATTGCACATGATTTCTGATGACAGGTACTTTAACGAAGAACGATCAGCAGTACTATTTACTCCGTGTAAGATGGCTTTAAACTTTCCTGTAGATACTGCGTACTGTATCTGGAACAGAACAGCTTCACTTTTCTCTTCAATATCGTCTGTTACTTTGGAAGAATCAACTGCTTTCACTGACAATGATAGAAGCACATCCTTTCCTTCGGTGACAGCGCGCTTCTTCTTTTGACCAGGGGTCCAACCGCATCCGGGAACTTCAACTTCCCTCAGCTTACACGCATTATAGTGAAGGCATCCTGGGATCTGCGATAGAGTGTCGGTGACAGTTTGCTCGATTGCGGTGCGAAAACTACTGAAATATTGGCCAACTTGACACTGCATTCCACGAAATCCTAAACGGAAGCGATGTCTTATTTCTTTAGGCGCTGCCTTGCCTGTGAGAACAAATATTTTCAAAATTATTAAACTACTTTACGTGATATTCTCCCGCTTTTTCTATCCCACTTTGACATATTAATCCAAGATACCGTTCAGTGTTAGAAAAAACTAGGTCACTTTGCTTGAGGGAAATAGAAATTTCCTTTATTCTACAAGAAAAACCAATACAGACTGAAATGGATCATCTGATGGGAAATCTTATTTTAGCAATTATTTAAAGCAAGATCCTCTGTGTCATTACTTAGACTTCTCTAAGGGAACCGATTCCAAGGCAGCTGCGGTCCTTTTATATCGTTGTAATGATGTCACGTCAGAACTGACATGTTTTAACACATTGTCGCTGTTAAAATCTCGGGAAGCGGTTTTAAAGGACCCAATATTTGCTAGAGTATTTACAAAGTTAATCAAATTTTCGATGTTTGATGTAACCAAAGACACTTTATATGCTACATTCGAAGTCAAACTTCGAACGACTGAAACAACGGCATGCTTCTTTGAACGGAAATCAATATTTACTTGAACAGGCAGGAACGTTAAAATATTCCATGTGATTCCATTTCCACCCAGTGTCTGGACCGCATTCAAATGAAGTCGTTGCCTCTGAATCATATGCGTAACCTTCACTGCATGACATAGTGCAATCCACTCTGCCAGAAAAATGTTTACAAAATTTCACTCCATTCTTAGGATCCGACAGCGGCGGGCATTCTGCAAATATAAGATAAAATAATTTAGTTTACAATCAAGTTTCAGGGTGGTGTATGCTTCTTTATACATGAAACAGTGTTAAGCTCGCGTTTTGATTGGTGAAGCGGGGTATGTTTCGAGCTACGTGCTCGCTTGTTGTTATTAAAGAGCTTACTTTTACAGCAAACGTCAGATTCACATTTATGTTCTTGAAAAAAAAAAAGATTTCATAGACGAGAATAGAGCAAAATAATTCTGACGTTTGTTGCTAACGCAGAACTACTCAATTTTTCCGAGAACTCAAAACAGCGAGCAGAAAATGAAGGGTCATCTCTGCCACCAAAACAAACGGATTAAATTATTCCCCTTGCGGTTACGTTTCAAGTCACATGTCATTGCTTACCATTGTCTTCTCGACGCATTGCCGAATTTAACATGTTACGCAGAAAGACAACACCGTAGGTTTTTAATTTTATCAGTAACTTGGTTCAAACACATGACGCACCACCTTTCGCAACGACTGAGATCATCCTTCACTTCCCTTTAAATTAACACCACAACTCGGAAACACTTTCTTGCATGCATATTAAAAATATTACCTGCAAGGTTAATGAATATTACTACGCACCCTTACTTACAACTAAAACTTTGTCACATTCGCGACCATCGACAGATACAGTAACTTGCTAGATCCCGGTTGCACTTTTGACGACTACGAAGAATACCGAATTTAATACTTGGGATCCACAGGACGCCCAAGTAAAAATCATTTTACTCCGATCCCGCGCGACAAAACGTTGGATTTTTCCTCTTGAAATGTAACTTTTCGCTCACTAAACGTTGTAAAACGAACGAAAAAAAAATCAGTGATGGTGTAAATGGCTAGGTGATTTTTTTCAAAAAAAAACTTTGCTGTTTTACGAAGTATTTCTTGCAATGTTAACACGCCGCTTAACGTAATACGTGTTAACTGCCATTAAAGACCCCGTTAGGGCAAATGCTAACGCGAGTTTCAAAGTAAAGCCCAAATCTAGAGGTCTCCATTTTCGTTCATTATTGTGAGCCCTTACTCGTGATGACCGCCATCCTTGTGTATCCAGTGAATAACAGAAAACGAATAACGTCACGTGGTCTTTTGATTCAGGGGCTGATTCAGCCCTTTCTAATGATGTTTTTGTCCCAATTTGGAGAGAAATGGCGTAACAAATGATCATTTCACTCCAATCTCTGAATCATTTCAGTCTTTAAGTACATGACAGCCCTTCAGATTAGCTCTGAAAACAGCGCTGTATTGTACTTCTCAAATCGGCCCTAATTCGGGGTTATAATTTTTGGGGTTATAATTTACAGTGTAGTTCATTAATTACCTCCTTTATTGTCAATCTTCTTTTCGCAGTTAGTTCCCCAATAACCTTTGTCACAGACGCAGTCATATCGGTTTATTCCATCCACACACTTTCCATTGACACAAGGACTTACGCTGCACTCATCAATGTCGATGTTACAGTGCGGTCCTGTAAAACCGGCTTGGCAGTTGCAGTAGTATAGGCCATGGGTAGACCAACAGTCAAGAAAATGGGAACAATTTCTCGTACACTGGTCGGAAACTACAAACAGGGAATACTGATCAAGACACAAGTAGATTGCAATCGCCGGTACAATACAGCTACATTGATAATAAAGAGCAAACGATATTTTAATCCAATTTGTCTGGGTTAAGTTTGCGAACCCTCCGCAGCAATGTTACGAAGGTCTTGATCGATCAAAGAATTAAAAAAATTAACTTGATAAATGTCAGAAAGAGAATGCCCAGGTTTTAGTGAAAGCTAATGGTAACTTTAAAAACTCGTTTGATTCTATATATAGCGTACTAAGTACTCAAACATTTATCAGACGTGTGTTCCTCCAAGGTTGACAACTGAAGACAACACCTCAGTTTCTCGCCGTTGTTAAATATATTAATTTTTCAACTGAATCTTTTCATCACTTGATCAAACAAACTATCTCTCGTCTAAATTCGATTACCTGAAATACTAAGGAAAGGCCCATACCAGTTTTTCCTAATAGTATCAATCCGCTACGATTACGATATTAATAATAACAAACTTCTATTAACGATGCCTACGTCACAAGAAGTGGCTTACAAAAGGTCCTCAAAACGTCATCGTCCATGATTTGTTTGTGATGTCATTACTCAAGGTTAGTGCTCATGCTTAAGCTACGTACAAACAAGTGGAGAAGGGGTAAGCTTCTTGACTACAGTACTCCGTTCGAGTACAGTTCTTGGGAACATAAGAGTTAGGTTTCTCACCGACGTGAGGAGAATCGAGAGTTATCGAAACAACCGATATTTGTCGAGAGGATCTATTTCTCAGTAACGATAACAGCGAATACTTAGTATGGATGTCTGCCATCTGCTACCGCATACCTTTACATTGTGTTATGAATCGTTTTTCCACGTTCCCTTTGATCCCAAAAAGAAAACTTGTCCATCCTCGCGTAGTTCCGGCTACAGGCCAGGTACAGTTATGCGCCGCCATCCACATGTGGTCGGGAGTGCCTGGTACATTCCAAAAGTTCACTTGATGCAATGTGCCAACAAAAGCTGTAGAGAGAAGCGAACTGTTCTGTCCCGCGAGGTACCGCTGACCGAGGACAATCCATCCTCCACCACTAATAGTATCACTTGTGAGTACATTCACCTTCTTTCCAATTTCCGGTCCATCGATGTATACGGATACAGTTCCAGTGATTCCATTCCACACGACTCCCACGTAATGCCAGTGATCGTCTGCCAATTCAAAATTAACTCTAACAGTTTCATTTTTAATCTTGATCTCAACTTGTGACTCTGTATAAGAGAGTATTATTGTGTTGTTAGGCTCGTTGGGAACGCTGTAACTGAAGAGAGTTCCTGATTTGTACTTCGAGTCAGCTCGGACAAACATGACAACGGTAAAGGATCTCATAGTAGGAATGCTTTCGCCGTCTGATATTATAACCATGTCACTGGAATTCTGGCGCTTGAATATCAAGTCAAAGTTGGTGCCGAGAACTGCAACAAAAATGAAAATCATCAGTCAGATCATCTTATTTTGTTTGCTATTATTGTGTGTAAACATGTTGAGCAAAAATTTCTGTTAGTTTCTCACGGTACAACAGCAATGAATAAACACAGTATGTTTCCTCAAAAGCTGAAATTTATTATGGGGTGGTAGAGACGAATGGTTGTTATCACACGATTTGCTCTGAAGAAGGGCAGACGTTCGAAGCGTCACCTTACCAAATCTGTTGATATAACTAAACGTTTTGACCTATTATTACAATATTTAAGGACGGTGCCTACTGTTACTGCGCATACGTTGTGCGCATCGCGAGATACTCGGGTTTCCTATGGGTGGTGCCTACTAATACAGGAATATTTTTGGGCGGTTTAAAACTATACGGAGAAAGCAGAACTCACCAAATGCTGTTGGTATCTCAAAAAAAAATTGGGGGTAACCATGCTTTATATTTTGGCGTTTTTTAGAGATATTAATGTTTAATTATCTCTGAAAAATGCGTGGTTACCCCCGATTTTCTTTTTGGATTCCAATAGCCCTTGCAAAGATCTACTTTTCCCGCAAAGTCATAAGCCACACAAAAATACTTCGGTATTAGTAGGCACCGTCCTTAAAACAATATTTTTGGCCCTTGACTCTAACGCTTTCCTTAAACACATTACTACTACATTCAAGTCGTTTTCTTATGAAGGATTCAAATGAAGCTACTTACAGATGTCACAGTGATCTCCAGTGTAAGTTGGATAACACTTACATTCATAGCCATTAACCAGATCATTGCAATAAGAGTTAGGCATACAGGGGTCTGATGCGCAATCATCTATGTTCACATCACAGGTTTTACCTGTAAAACCTATTTTACATAAACAGGTAAAGTTTCGTGTTGTGTTGTCAGCGAGACACGTTCCTCCGTTTTCGCAAGGAGAAGGAACACAAATGTCTCTCATATTTTCGCAGTTTTCTCCTGTGTAGTGATCGAGGCAACCGCATCTGTACCCAGGTGTAAGATCTACGCAGGTCCCATTATTTTTGCACGGGTCTGACTCACACTCGTTGATCTCCGTTTGGCAATATGTCCCATTGTATCCGTCTGCACATAGACAGGAGTAACCAAGTGTGTGGTCAATACACGTGGCATTATTCTGACAGGAGTTGTCAACGCAGTCGTCAATGTTCAGCTCACAGGACCTCCCTGTAAACCCCGCGGTACAGGAACAAGTAAAGCTGTTGATCGCATCATGGCAAGTACCATTGTTGAAGCAAGGTTCGACGGAGCATTCATCTAATTCAAACTCGCAGTACTTTCCGAAGTAGCCACTGCTACAGCTACAACGGAAACCTTCAAGTAAGTTTTCGCAAACGCCATTCTGGCTGCATTTTACATCTTTACAGTAATCGATACGATTCTCGCAATGGACGCCAGTGTACCCGCTAGGGCACCAACAAGTGTAATCTGCAACCAGATCTGTGCATGTTCCGTTGTTTGCACATGGCTTGGATTGACAGTCGTCAATATTAACTTCGCATCGCTGACCAGTAAACCCATTTTGACAGCCACAATAGAACCCATTAACCTGTAGAGTTAAAATCACGAATAGAAAACAATAGGTTGACACTTCTAAACGCTCACTTAATTGGTCAGCAGTCATTCTAAAACTGACAATTATGAAGGCAACTTAGTGAGTGTTAAACCGGTTAAACGTTTAAGACTATTGCATTATCCTTTCATTAAAGGTCACTGAAATCCGCATATGAGACCTGGTACTTGTTGCAGTGCTAAAATATTAAGCCTAAAACTTTTTCCTCGAAGGAGAAACGATACAGGTGCATGGTTGAACTATATCAGTATTAAAGGATTATTTATTAATTCTGCCTTGAGACAAGTTAGTCTCAGTGAAGGATGAATATCACATGTACACCTATAAGATTATATGGCTAGAATGAATAAATATAGATGCATGAACATATATTTGAACTTAGGTTGACAGATGAAATAGAAGAAAGACCCAGTTTATAGAAAGACGAAATTACTTCATCATAACAGGTTCCTCCAAATAAGCACGGGAAAGATTCACAGTCATCTACTTCATCCTCGCAGTGTTTTCCTAAATACCCTGGTGGACAGATACAAGTGTAACTGTTTATTCCATCTTTGCACTTGGCACCATTAACACACGAATGCACCAAGCAGTCGTCAATGTCAAATTCACAGTGCTTCCCAATGAATCCATCAACGCAGGCGCAAGTATAACTGTTGACTTGAGCAAAACATGTGCCATTATTCTGACATGGAGAACTCGAGCATTCATTGATTTTAACGCTACAATTGCGTCCCGTATAGCCACTCTGACAAGTACAGTGGAAATCATTTGTCATATCAGTACAGGTTCCTTCGTTTAAGCAAGGATTCTGCGCACACTCATCAATATTAATTTCACAGTTGAAGCCTGTGAATCCTGGTGAACAGAGGCATGCAGATTCATCAATGCCGTCAATGCATGTGCCACCATTGGAACATCTTACATTTTTGCAGTCGTCGATGTTGTGCAGACATTGATCTCCATGGAAACCATCAGGGCACTGACAAGTAAAAGACGTCACACTGTCAAAGCAGGATGCGTTATTTAAACATGGCATCGAGGCGCAATAATCCATGTCTAAACTGCAGGTATTACCCGTGAATCCCGGAGGGCACACACATGTAAACTTGTTGACACTATCATGACAGGAACCGTTATTCGAACAAGGACTGGAAGCGCAGTCGTCGATGTTGTTTTCGCAATGGAGGCCATCAAATCCTTCTTGGCATTCACAGGAGTAACCATTAATTCTGTCCTTGCACCTGACAAAAAAATGTAGTAAAAGTTTTCACCTGTCAATTAAGCAGCTACTGTTATTTTAGACGTAATTGTCCGAGTAGGGTCTTGGCCCAGAGGCCAAAATCCAAGGAGGCATCTTGGAGTCCCCGTGTAATGCTACTTACAGTTGAAATATACAGTTTGTGTATTTACACTTGAAGTATACAGTTCTTAAACCGGATGAAATCTTGATTTTGTCTAAACAAGGCGCGCACGGAATAAATAGTAATGATGACGTAGCAACGAGCAAATGTCCGAACGGAATAATTGGGTAATGATGACGTATCATCTTCACAGGGTAATGGAAAAATACACATAGGGGGTATCCGAGCTATAAGACCGCATTATTACCCGCTTGTAAAGCAGGGACCAATTTAGTGCTTGTCATTTTACGCCCCTGAAACGTCGAGAGAAAAGGCCGAATTCTGGGAATTTAAGGCGGAGAAATCATCCTTCGAGGACGTCCAAAGGACTATTCGATGGCTTAAAATGAGAAATTCGGAGAGTTTATAAAAGCAAAGTGAAGAGGGATTATTCGAATAACAGACTTTTTATCGGAAATGCTGACTCGAGCGCTTCTTTGAACGAATAAAGTAACTTATAAATTCTTGACTGTGAATTTGCACTGAAATATTTTTTGATTAAAATTAATTGGTTCTTTGTTTTCCTTACAGCTCTCCTAACAACTTTCCTGACAGTTTTTGTAACAGCGAGATTTTTGAGAAACTTGAGCATTCTGGTAAGTCAATGCCCCTCAAAATGACTCCACACTGAATAGATTTGTTCACGGGCTCCGTTCGCTGGTACCGAGTTGCTTTTCTCAAGGCGAATATAGAACGCGTTTGGTTTTCAGAAGTAAACAAAGGCATATCTGAACATTTTTAGTTTTAGAACCTTTATTCTCTCTTTCTGCGTATTTTCATCCAGGAAAGTTCGTAAACAATCATTAAATTTAGAATGAACACATTGATCTGACGCTAACAAACCCAAATCCTCTGTTAAGATTTAATTTTTAAAACTAGTGCGGTGACATGAAAAAACAGCATAAATTAAGATTTTAAATTGTCGACTCAGTAAGCAATGGTTTGTTTTCTGAAAAGAAAATTAGGCATCATCAATATTTCTCACCAGGTAAGTGTTATTTTTTCAAGCCGATTGCTAAGTCGGGGAAGAAATAATTAGGAAAACATTGCTCTGAATCTTTGTCTTTTTGCGCGCTTATTACTTCCCAGATCTTATTCAGTTGATTTCAAAGATTGCCTATTTACAGCGTGAATGACCTATCCAGTTGGGGGTAAGGGTGGGAAATTCCACCACATCATTTTAAGAAACGCGCAGGAAAGGTCGCAGATAAGTGATTTATACCAGATTAGTCTTCAACAGCGGGGACTGTTGTATTGTAAACTATTTCTAGTTTTATCTTAATTATATTTGTTGACGTAGATATTATGTCATGCTTTTTCAGATCACCCAAGAGGGGTCTGGGATAAATCGGATCCATTTGTAGCGCACTTCAAGATCACTCAGGCTATGACAGTGAGTAGTGGAGAGTACAGAGTACATCCCAAGATGTTTGCTGAGAGGTCCACAACATCGCCTTATGCGCGGAATAACGTCATAACTTCCAAACGATGGTCGTCTTGGATTTCTTTATTTTTAAGAAATGTTTCCAATATTAAGATCCAAAATTGATGAGATGTCTTAACTGAATAGAACAAGTAACGAGAAAGGAAAATTCAAAAGCTTTAAAATCTGCACGTCAAAATATCGTTGCCCTAGTAGATCAAATTTTTGTGAACAATAACATGTCATACCCAACTCCAACCAGAAAACGTTCTCCACTTATTCTGGAATTTTCTAAAGACTAGCTCCTTTTGGAACGATCTAATTGCGTGGCTCTCCCTTTGCAGTGCTATATAAAAAGATTTTAATATTAACCGGGCCTTGCAGCCGCACAAGGATCAAGACCGGTTTTTCCAAATGACTCATAAATCTCTGTCTTCTAATTACAAAAAAATTTCATCTCGTAATGTAAACTCAATCAACACCTTTCAACCAGAGAGGATCTTGCTTTTAAACCAGTTATAAAAATAGGTCTCGAAAAAGTACATATTTTTGTCTGAAGTAGGCTCAGGGCTTGGAAAAATAAGCAGCACACCCTCCCAAAAAAATTCCGAGAAGTACCCCACCCCCTGCTGGGCTTTGGCTACTGATGGACAAGATGGAAAGGATTGTAACTTGAAGAAATTGTTGTCTTCTGTCTCAAGAAATTGATAAGCTGTAAAGACTGATCATGATCTGTTTTCTCTTTAAGAAAAAAACTTTGTAGCACACACTCGATGTCATAGGAGCATTTCGTGCATGAGGAACGTTCCTTACTAAGATTTAACTTATAAAGAACGGGTTATAGTTTCCAAAGGAAACTGTGGCGCTACGTCTGTGGGATGGTTTGTGATTAGAGTATAGACGCACGAATGACATCATCGAGTGGTGTAACCGGCGCAAGTGATCATAGTCTAGATTTCAACCAGAGTGATTGGTCAACAAAGTTTGCAAACTGTTTTGGTGAATAGCCCTAGGTCTGTACTCTAACTCACAGAGGATGACAAAACGCGGTAAGAACACCAGTCATGCTACTACCAGTTGTACTTCTTTGTTCTCACCACATTTTGACGTCTTCTGTGCGTTATCAGAGTACAGACGTGACGCACGGCAAAATGGAATCTATTCGTTAACTTGAACACATTTTTGACCCCAAAATGTAGGGAATGGTCATAGCGCAGCCCCTTAAGCACTTTTGACGTTGGGGTAATTATCACATGATGTATAGTGTCAAGTGTTTCTCTACGGACACCGTCATAACACGAAAACCTCTTTAGATATAGGTGCAGTCCATAATAATTGGTCCTGCTGACAAACAAAAGTAATCTCATTTGCTGCCTTTCCTATCTGAACAGGTTCATAATACTAATTAGGGACAAGTTGATGTATCGGTATCGTAAACCGCTCATACATATTATTACAAGACTATAAACTAAATTCGATTTTTCTTAACAACAACAACAACAACAATTTATTTATTTACAGATTCAGATTATATAAAGGGCTTGTCCCGCAAATTTTGAGACGACATTACGATTTTGAGACGACATTACGGCTTTATAATGACGGCTAGTTGGGAAAAAATATAAATTCCGTATTGGGCGGAGTCGCGAAGCTGTAAAGACTGTAAAGACTGATCATGACCTGAACCATGAAAGACAACGCAGTAGAGCTCTTGAAGCACTTTTTTCTAGAGATAAGAGACACCAGAAAAGGAACTTTTAGCGAAGAATATGAGCCAGCAACGTTGACAGCCTACCGAAAAGGTTTGAGAAGGTATTTTCTGGAGAGGCGCGAAGGTGAAAATTTCGACATATCAGTTGGCGATGGTACTAATTTAAACAAATTACTTTGAGCAAAGCGAAAATATCTCAATGCGACTGAAAAGGGGAGTAGTCCAAATAAATCAGATCCTTTTGTTTTGAAAATGCCATAATTAATTGAAATTTAAGCTCATTGTTATTTACCGTGGCCGTTTTCACACTCAAGAAAAAGTCTTTTACTAAATTTTTCTTCATCGAATTTATAATCACCTTTTTTTGCTTACCTTCAAGAAAAAAGTTGTTTCCGCTCTACATGGTACGTGTTCACCACAAAAAAATATTAGTAGTATTCCTTGAATAGTGTCAGAAGCTTTGTAAACTCAAATGAAAAGAAATAAACAACACCATCCAACGTCGCATGTTCATTCACAGAGGTAAAATTTTGATCTGTGCGCGCCGAACCCATTTAAGTGCCGTGCTTCCATGCTTACATGACAGTTTTTGAGCCAATCAGAAACCGTCATTTTGAGACGACATTATCGCAAAATAACGTCGTCTCAGCGCAATAAGAAGACACGGATCACGGATCAAGGTAAGGATCACGATAAATATTATTATAAAATGTTTTTTGTTTATGTATAATAAAAAAATAAGTACGTACTAGATAATCACACCGATTGGAAAATAAACAAACCTGGCCTGGTTCATACACGGATTGGAGACGCATTCATCAATGTCCATCTCACAGGCTTTTCCTGAGAATCCTTCCTGGCAAATGCAATAAAATCCGTTGACTTGGTCAATGCAAGTAGCATTGTGTTTGCACTCCGCATTTACACATTCATCAATATTGTGTTCGCAATTTGGCCCTGTAAAACCAGCAAGGCAGATGCAGTGATAACCAGCAATTCCATCCATGCATTTAGCTCCATTCTGACAAGGGTTAGATGCACAGTCATCGATGTTCTCTTCACAGTCATCCCCTTGATAGCCTGCAACGCAACATATGCTGTTATTTCGTTCCGATAGACATTTGAGTCAGATGCGTTGATACTTTAAGGTAAATTTCAACGTTTATTTGTACAGCAATCTCTTATTTACACATTTACATAAAGGCAATTTAATATCGCGAATGATGTTGGTCATCGTGGTTTGAAATGAAAGCTCAAAATTAATCGATTTTCACACGATTGTGTTTCACGCTACGCAGCTGGTATCCTTCATGTAATGGTGTCGACTCAATGGTGTTAGGCAACTCCCCTCTACCATGCTAGTAAATCTTTTGAAACAGCCTGTGTGCAATCCACCGTACAGAAAAAGATGGCGGCTGTACATTTTAGTATAATACCTTGTAAACCTAAACACAGCCAATAGGCACATAGAAAGCCATATTTTTTTTGGCGTAATTCGACTTTGTACTAACGACATTGTGTATGCTTGGTTGAAGCATAGTTAATTGAGGGACTGGTTATGAAACTTTGCCATGAAAACAATGGTGCTGCAGTTTATGTTGGAAGGGCCGCGACCGTGCACAATCCTTTGTTTTAACGTTCACACCACAGTTGAATATCTTAGCAGGAACGTTTCTATTGGTCAGTTGTTCCAACACATTTCAAAATCTATTGTAGTTTGTGCACGGTCAAGGCCAAAAACGCTAACAAAAACATATAACAAAGGAGTTTGTCAAGCTTCATAACCATTGCCTTTTATTAACTATGGTTGAAGCTTTTAGAACTTTTCTGTGCGTTTTTTTTTTTTTAGAGTTTTTAGTGTTTTCGTACGGTAAGAATTATGGGTAAATGTACCAGTCGCCATCTTCTTTGCACAAAATTGAAATAACTAATAACTAAATAATAATAATAATAATAAAAAATTAATAGGCAAAAGTAGAAACAAAAATAATTAATATCTTAATGTCGCTTGAGAAACGCGATTTATGGGTGCTATTGTGGTATCCCTTTTTTGTTGTGCGATTTCCACGATAGAATAATATTTTACAGCATGATTTGCACTTCGATTCGTGCAGATAAAAATCTCGTGAATTTGCATATATTGTTGTTGGAATTCGCGAGGCGGGAAACTGGGTCAGGTCAGGTTACAAAAATTTAAAATAACATTCAGAATTGTAATGACGGTGCATCATTCTTGTTTAAATTGCGAAGCGAACAGCTCTAAACGTCTGAGCTTTCAGGAGTTAATGTTTCGAATCCCGCCACGTTAATGAACTGATGTAAATAATAATTTGTTTGCTAAATGTAATTTCAGTTGACTCCGATTGTACGGCTGACGCTTCCCCGACACACCGTTGAAGGAAGAAAGCTACAAATCTAGGGCAAATAAAATATAAATTCTGCAAATCCCTGGCCGGCTAATCTTAAAAGAAGTAACGCCTTTACGCATAGGCGCGAATCACAGCAAACGTACTAACTGTTGCTAACCTGCTGCGCAACGGCATTCATAATTATTTATTCCATCTTTGCAAGTCGCTCCGTTTTGACACGGAGATACCAAGCATTCATCAATTTCCGTATCGCACAACCTTCCAGTGTATCCTGGTTCGCATTGGCAGTTATACCCTCCTGGAACATTGTTACACAAGGCATTGCTGGAACACGGTGATGAAACACACTCGTCAACATCATCTTCACAGTTAAATCCTTGGTAACCTTGTGTGCATGTGCAGGTATAATTATTTACCAGATCATGACATGTACCACCGCTCAAACAAGGTTGGTCCTGACAGTCATCAATGTTGATTTCGCATTGTTTACCAGTGTAGCCAGGTTGGCAAGTGCACAAGAAGTCATCAATGAGGTCAATACAAGCAAAGTTGTCTTTACAGGGGTTAGACTCGCACTTGCTTATTTCTGAGAAAAAAAAAAAACAAGGAAGAGAACGTTAAGTTTTACTACAACTAACGCCCTTCTTGAGATTTACTGGAAAGAATGGAACACTTGGGAATGACACTTCCTTACTGAAATCATTTTCCTCGGTGAGATTGCGAATTTTCCATTAGAAACCGTAAATTCTTTGTCATCTGATCACAGGTTCATTCTTTACATAATTTGATAATACTACCTAAGGTTAGCTGCATGTCTGAAAGGATATGACAATCATGCAAATTGATCTCATCACTGTGTTACAACTAATTTCAGGTAGAAAAGATTAAGACTGCTTTTTACCACTGAAAAGGCTGACTGGTGCGCGGGAAGATCCCAGGCTCATCAGGTAAATTACTCTCTACTTCTAGCCAGTGTATGCCTTCCTTAGTTACCTTTACAATCCTGTAAGCTCTTCGAGCCAGGTTGATCCGTCACGGTTGTTCCTGGGCATGAGATACAGGCGCGACTTTCGTTGTGGGGTTGAAAGGAGCATTCGCTGCACAGCGAGCATGGAGCCAATCCAGTAGGAGAAAACGAGCCAGCGGGACAGGGGACTAGGGTCAAATTCAAAAGGTTCCCGTGAGCCAACTTGTGAATGTAGAGGTGAATAGTGGTAACCGTAAAGCAGTGCTCGCATCAAACTACGCTACAAGGATTCGTGGACGCCCTGCCGCATTACGTGAATGCATTATCTATAAAATTATTTGCTTAAAGCGCAAAACAATTAAATTACACACGCACTATGACTCCTTTCGATACTCGAAGCAACGCAAAGCTGGAAGTGTACGTTCTTCAGGTCAGTGGTTTTACATGGTCACCAATCGACAAAAGAAGCTTCCAGTTTTTCTTCTAAGAACCTCCGTATCTTGTTTTGCCAGCGTCGTGTTCTTGCCGCATGGAATTTGATACATGTGAACTATTTTGGTTTTTAACCTAAATCTTGCCGGTGTTTTCAGCATGGTAATTCCTTTCTACGTTTAAACGACGGCTTCTGTCAGCGTTTTATAACATCGGAAGAAGTTTTCAATCTTGCTAAAGTTGTTATGTTGGCTTCATTCAAGTAAATTATAGAAATGCGTCAAGCGTTGCGATACTCGGTAGCCCCCAACAAATTTTCAGTGTTTACGTTTGTTCTGGTGAATCGATCTTATCGCTCACACTGGACCCCGAATGAAATTTATTGCCAAGTTTTAGTTTCCTATCTACCATTAGCCTTTCACCCTCGGAATTCTCTTGGATCTTTAAAGTTAATTGAACGTTTACATTTTGTGCCTGGAGATAAAACTGCGTGAAGTGTTGTGTTCGGCTGTATGTAAATTCAGTGTTATGTTTGACCCCGAAGGGAGATTTATCGCACTGTGGAATTTCCTATTTTTTCACTCACGTCATTTCCTCGGATTTTTAGGGTAAGCTCCTTTAAAGGTTTTTATGTTTGCGTTTGATGTTTGCTGAAACGAGCAATCGAAGTCGCCTATCGAAGTCGAACTTTTGGAAAAATATCCCTCCTGAACGGGAAGGTCCCCCTTAGTTTCAGTGAATGGAAGGAGTTAGCAGACAACCCAACTTCCAGCCGTTCTCTTTTAAGAATAAGTTATTCGTTGCGTTGATTTTACGTCCTTGGTTTTGTCCCGAAAGGAGACTGATGGTAAAGTTTACGACAGATCGAGCGAGTGACAATTTCCCCACATTACGATAACTCGTTCATTGCGTATGCGCGCATTCACGAGTTAACAATGCACGTTAAGTCCGCGCTTCGCTTTAATCGTTCAAGAGCTTGCACAATCATCATTTAAAAATCTTTTTCTTCCACAGTCGAGTTATCTTTGGACTATTTTATTTAATTTCGAACTCCAAAAACGTGTATTTTAACTGAAGGAGGAGAGAGATAGCTGAGCGAGCAATCCATATTTCAGGCAAAAAGTTTACGACACATCGAGCGAGTGATATTCCGCCAACATTACGATACTGACTCTTTCATTGCGCCGTTCATCATTTCAAAATCCTCAAACTCCTTTTTTTCAGCGGTCGAGTGATCTTTGGACTATTTTATTTCATTCCGAACTCCAAACTGAAAACGTGTATTTTAACTGAAGGAGGAGAGAGAGAGAACCGTGAGAGCAATCCGTATTTGCCAAAAGTTTACGACACATCGAGCGAGTGACATTCCCACAACATTACGATAACTCGTTGATTGCGCATGTGCGCATTCACGACAATAACAGAAACAGCTTTTGCACAATTAATCTACTTGTTATAAAGAAAGAATGCGAAATAACAGTAAATGTAAAGAAATCTCGAGGTGGCAATCGCAGTTTTTTAATCTTATGAAGACCAAGCTGGCATTTTCTGGTCAACATTTCAAAAGACATCAGTGCATTAAAAGTTCAAACTGGAGAAAATATTTCTGTCAGCTCATACGTGGATGTATGAACTTAAGCGGCTTAATTTTCGATTATAAAATTCAAACGATAAGCTTAATTTAAAACTGAATTGTTAATTTCAGATTTTTAATTCTTTAAGATTGCCCTCCATTCCTAGGAGTTGCTGATGTTTTTTAGACCGTCAGAACGAAAACGCGACAAAAAAAAAACAACAAAACAAAACAAAAAAATTATTCCAAAAAGAATTAGTGTGTCTTGTCAATGTCAAAGACGTAGAGAAGATAGTACAAACAAGACAAAATCTACTTTACTGATAGAAAAGTACCTCCACACTGCTTTGAGCTACTGGATCCTTCATCGGCGGTCGTTGTACCAAGGCCACATTTGAGGCAGAGACGCTGTCCTTCCATCTCTTGAAAGAAACCTTTCTCACAAGGTATACAAGGCGCCAAGCCGGTAGGTGAGTACGAACCAAGTTTACACGTAGCTTTAAAAGTTACAACAATAAAAGCATCAAAGAAGTTGTCTTGGCTGAAGGGCCAGTGATGCATTAATATGAACATTCTCTTTAAAAGCTATGGGAAATGGGGCATTTCTGTCAAACGCATTTTTGTTTCAACAACAAGACATTTAGTGAAAATACGACCTTAGTTAAATTTATGATAAATTGAGATATATTCTTTAATGACTTGTTTGTGCTGAACCAATGTCAAACCAGAACAAGACATAGTTATTGGATAGCTAAGGTAGCGTTCGAGTGACCGTATTCCGCAATAATAATAAGCGGAATAGCTGTTAGATTTCTCTTTTAAGTAAATTTGGAAGCCATTTCTGCAAAAGTTCGCTGACACATGATAATTTAAGAGCGATCTTGCGCTCCAAAAACTCCAAAAACCTCTTATGAGGGATTTCTTGTCATTATTTACTTGTATTCCTATTCTGGAATAAAGTCTATCAAACGCACCCTAATATTAAATAAACAGTAAAGTTCACACTTAAATTTTATCCGAGTGAGATTGTTTTAAACTGAATACTATAAGAAACATGACGATGTTCATTGGTAGGCAGACTCTATCCAATGATAGACACATCCCGATAGAACTCGTCACAAACAACTATTAAAACAAAACTTTATTAATCAATCATTCGACGTATTTTTGACAAGCTGGTTGCTTTCACTGTGATAAATACAAAGTTTCAAACTTATTTCCAATTTTTCGAGCTGTCCCTAACAGTTCTAATTTCAGTTGGGAAGAAAATTTAAAATCAGGACGCTCCTCTCTCGAGACTATCGGTCCGATGGTTTCTCTTACGAATTGTGCCCTCTTTAAAATAGGTTATAAGCAAATAGTTGATCTAAGAACACCAACTTTCCTAACGTTAGCTAATAGTTCTTCGACATGCTATTGTTTCAGGTTAATTCTGATTGTACCTGACAAAATGCACAAGTAGCTTTCACGTAGACTTTTTCAAGGTCCTTTGCTTCTCATTTCCCTCTCCTGAAGTTCGACTTATATGGATCAGTCATTAAAAAGATAGTTCAGACGGTGTTTAACAAAACCACGTTCTAAGCCGTTTTCATTTTTGCCACCAATCATATTTGAACATTGGCAACTGCTGACGAAGGCTTGCACCCCAGACTATAAAACTATTTATCAACTTAAAATAAAACACTTATAAACATATTTGGGGGCCCACTGATTGTCTTAAGCCACGGTCTAAGTTAAACTTTGTTTAAATAATTGGCACATAGACATTAGGTCTAGTTGTTACTTACCTAAACAATCAGAGAGGTTGAACGATCTGGTCTCTTCAGTAGACGTTTTTGGTGGACACAACACGCACGTTTCTTGCGACTCTTGATCTTGATACGTTCCAACTGGGCAGTCCTCACACTTGCCAAGGGTCTCATTCAGGTATGTTCCAGGTGAACAGCTTACTGTGGGCCAAAAAGGAATAGGTCGTGAAATAACCTGGTGTCTTCTTATAAAATGATTCTGGGTATTTTTGAACTAATGCAGAGTTAATCTTTATATAGTGGGTAATTTTCACTTAACACGTAGAAAAATAGATATATTTAGACTTGTGAAATTGCTTTCACATCGGCCCGGTTGTCTACAAATCATCAGAATTCCCTTGACAGTATACGTTTTCCACGATTAAGCTGGTAATTCTGTTTAAGGGGAAGAGGTACCCAAATTCCCCGCACTGACTTTGGGAATTCATCGCTTTTTTGGAATACCAAGCAAACACCATCAAATTGAGAAAAATGTATTTATCAGGCAGTGACACAGCCATAATTGGGAAAAAATCGAGTGCCTGCAGTAGGAGTCGAGCCAAAGGAATCTAACCTATGACTTTAATCGAAGATAGTTTTTTAATTGACTCCTGATTTTTTTTTTTTTTTTTTTTTTTTTTGCGTGCTGTGTCATGCAATGACTGATAATTACATCTCCAGGCTTTTCCGTCACTCACGGAAAACGCGTAAAATGTTAAATCTGTCTAGATTGACTGGCTTTTTTCATACTCTGGGGGCCATTGGGGGTAAGTCCTCCCCAGAGACTATTAAGGCTACGAACAATGGCGATTGGAGTATGCATAGTACGTCCAAAGATGTAAGGTGATAATCCACTGTACGGAAAAAGATGGCGGCTGTACATTTCCCACAATACCTTGCAAACCTAACACAGCCAAAAGACATAGAAAGCCATATTGTTGGCGAAATTCGTCCATGTACTAACAACATTGTGTATGCTAGGTTTGAAAATTTTAGAAGTTTTATGCGCGTCTTATGGGCATTTTTTAGGGGTTTCGTACGCTAAGAATTATGGGTAAATGTACCAGTCACCATCTTTTTCAGTACGGTGGATTGAGCCATGATGGCCAAACGGATAGGTTTAGATAGGGTTAAGCTACTGGTCCGTTTTTATGTGAACAAAGGTCACCATTTTTGCTCAGTGGTATGTTAAGGGAAAAATTCTAAATCTCTCCTATGCGATTGAAAAAAAAAAATAAATAACACGAACAAATTAAAAAGAGCAAAAAAGCATCTACATCTACATCTACATTTATTAAGTTGATAAAATCTTGTAAGACATCACAATAACTGTAAGCAAATAGACAAAAAGACCAAACCAAAATATTCCTTTTGTTAGGGGTCTTTTCTCTATAGTAATACTCAGAAGACCAGACGCTATTCCTTCGTCTTAATTAACCAAAGAAGCAGTATTTTAACATTCGCTGACACAATTCTGTACTTTGAGAAGCCAGACACTCAGCCAATTAAGTTTAAATAGGATTTTTTTTAAACGTCCTTTTTATTTACATGTTATTTTTTTGTAATAGATTAATTATGTAGCGAAATTAACAGCGGCAGGAAGTGCTTACAAACTTAATTTCTTGCTTTCAGCAATCTTTGAAGCACAAAGTTTTCAACAAATTACCAAAAAGTGTAAGAACTATATATTTAACCGGCTGCTGCCAGGAAATTGTATTATTGAGGGATGTATCTGGGATTGCTTGTCTCCCTGTAGCGAACAATAAAGTTAGCGTTCACTGGTGCAAGATTATTAAACAGAAATGTTAAAGCCGCGATAAATTGGAGTAACTTACCACAATATCCGTCTCGATAGGCTTGTCCTGTCTCACACAATCTTTCAGGCTCTGAGATGTTAAGTGACTCCTTATCAGCAGCAAACTCGGTGCCATTGACATTCAAACTAAGACTGCCTTTATCAACTGCTTTCCTGATTGCACTGCTGATGTTGTTAGCGATCTTAACTCCCATAAGCCCTGCGGTAACTTTGTCCTCTTTTGTATCATCTGTTCCAGTGCCCTCGAGGAGTACTGCAAAGGTAAATCAAGGTCCAACCTCTTTGTTACCTCGGCCATTTCCAAAATGTAATTTATTCATTTTAACAGGAAGATGAATTTGTTAATACAAGCGTAAATTGGGTGCGTTCCTTTGGGATGATCCAGATCAGGATCAATGATCCAAGATCATTCGGATCATGGTGCATCAAAGGAACCAAGAGATCCACCCTGGGCAAGGATTCCTCGGTTCCTTTGATGCACCATGATCCGAGTAATCTTGGATCATTGATCCTGATTTTAATCATCACGAAGGAACGCACCCACTTATCTCATACCACCGAAGCCCGTTTTACCCTAAAAAAAAGCTGTTACCCCATCTTTGAGCTATAGCACTTTAGGTTTCTATTAATCCCCAGATACGCGGTTACTACAACATAAAATTGGTTTGCGTTTTTGCCGATGTGTCAGCTACCATATTAGAACATGTTTTAACATGTTTAAAAAAACAACTAGAAAAGTAAAAAAACAAAAAAACAAACTAAAGAAAACAAAATTGCCGAGTGAAGAATGCAGAACTGGAAATCAATAAGATAATTATGTTAACTGCGGTGTGCAGAATAAACAGAAAAGAAAATAATGATGATCTAGATCTCTTAGCATACAAGGTGGTACGCTAAAGTCCATTTGTCATGGCTACGCCCCTCTAACGGAGGAAGGTCATGGAATTTACAATAAATTGTGTGGGCAATTCAAGCAGCACTTCTTTGCTTTGGGCTTTCTTTGTTTCAGCAAAGCATAACTAAAATGCTCTTTCAGGAAAGTGCTTCATTAAGCGTTTATGTTAAAAGGCTGTGTACGCGACTAAAGGAACAGTTATGGGTAACTCAACCTACCAACAATATCAAGACTTATCGTTGTTTGTGGAATGAGGGATCCTTGAGTTCCGTTGTGGACTAGGTTGGCGTCATCTGCACAAAGAAAGAGTCAGATTCAGTGAGCAAATAAATAGCGTAAAAAGTAGGCAACTTAAGCGGACGAAGTTAGTTTTAGCAAACATCCGTCTTAGCGACTTTATGTTAAGTTCATCTAGGTATGTTTCAGCATGCTGTGTCAAAAAAAAATTGTTCAGTGAACTTCGTAATCCGCGTTTGGAAAAAAATTAGCTACCAGTTATGTTGTTTGGCGACAAATTCTGCACACGCGCATGACGTTCTTTGGTTTTTTAGCCTTACGTTACTGAAAATCGGTATTTCAATTCTTGCCTTTCGCATGAAAAATATTTTTAGTCTCAATGTTAAGTTCACGACGGTGAATCGGAAAATCGTGGTTCACGGACAGACCAGAGTAATGTTGCCCTAGTCTTAGCGACGATTGTGCAAATTTCACTTGTATTTCAGCTGAACTATGTTTATGATTTTAAACGATTGTGCGTTGATCATTTGTTTTAAATTTTTGTAACACTGAAGCTGCAAAGAGCCCGTAATTTCCTAACAGAAACTTAAGGTAATGTATCATTGCTAACATACCCAGTGAGCGTTTTTTTCTGCTTTTTACAGATGGTACCAAATCACACGTGACCTTGACGTTGTCAGCTTTGCACTTGTCTTTATAAACATCATCTTGGCAGATTTCGCGATAAATAGATCCGACCAGAATTTTAACAAAATTCTGTTTGATTTCTGCCTGTGCTTTCGGTGAAGTACAATCTCCATTAAAATAATACAAGTCCATTGCCATTCTGGCTTTGTTGGGCTGGTATACCCCTGCAAACGTTTTTAGAAATGGAAAAAAACATTAGATATACTGACTGTATGTATATGTAACACTGACGCAGCTATCTAAGCTGAGGCCTGGTTTCGCAGGTATCGCCTTACAGCAAGAACTAACATTGTTCCCTTGAATTAAACAAGGATCTATAATTTCTAAGCTAAGAAGCTTTCAGAAGTTTATTTGAGGAGATAAATAAAAAAAATATTAATGTAAGCTGTATTGATTGGTTTTGAATCAAGATACTTAACGTGAAATATTGCCTTGTCATTGTTCTATTCGATTTTTATATATTTCCCTGAAAACTCGGAAATAAAGAATAAATATTCGTCGTGTGTTTCCCGCCTAAATTTAGTAACCACCCAGTTTCCCGCCTAATTACCAAAAGGTTTCGTTTTACCGTGGTCCCTACCATACTACTAAAGATCCTGGCAGTTAGTGCGCCACTTAGGCAGTTGCGAAATATAACAACAACAACAACAACAACAACAACAGAAAAAAAACCTCTTGCCTGCGGATTGCTAAATATACCACTCGTGTTAATGGTCTATTATGTACAATGCTTTAACAATGCTTTTAATTACATAATTTAATTCAGCTTAAATGAACTATTCTTTTTAAATGTTCATAAGCCGATTCAATAAGGTTTTAATAAGGTCGGTTAGCTCAGAAACTGCTCGTCTAAACAAGAAAAAGAGTACAATGGAGCGTCAATTCGTCTTTCTCATTGTGTATACTGGATGTTAGCCAACAAACATGTTTATCAATTCATTTTAATACTGTATTGATTACAATATTATTTTTGTATTTTTAGGTTTTTGATTCGTGCATTTTCTCTGTAGGTAGATTCTTTTATATATGTCACTATTACTAAGCTTCAAAAGTGCTATATTATCGACCACCTTACTTGTACAGTCAGGCCATCGCATCGGTGGAAACCATCTTCCTGATGCTCCACAGCTCCATATCATAAAAGGAGGTAATGGTTGAGTAAAATCCCACTTGTCATTACAGAACGGACTGCACATTCGCCCCAGGGCCCAGTCGTCACAAGCCTTGGCGCCATTTTTTGGAGGAGGCAGGTCTTTGCAATCTTTGGCTGAAGAAATGTAGATTTACAACAGTCAGCGGTTAACCTTAAAGTCCAATAGCCCTTCCTAAGATCTCGTTTTCTCGTATAGTCATTAGCCGCGCAAAAAAATCTTTGTGTTATAAGATATCGTCCGTAAAGGGGCAGTGTTATCTATTTTTGGTGCGAAAAGCCCAAAACACATAATTGTTTCAATGGAATCGTTAAAATATTGGTTGAAGTTTGTTAAGAATAACTCTACTAGTGCACAGAAACTGCAATTAACTATGTTTGGCTGCGGATGGCTAGGATGGAAGTGGATTGCAACTTGAAAAAATTGGCCAATTTTTTCAAGTTCTTCCTGTATATTTTAGAGAAGTCACTAAAAATTAATTATGGTTTGTTCTTCTCACGAGAAAAACTTAATATTTTCTTCCCGATGTTGTAAGACCAATTTCATGTTACAAAACAGGCTCTTTGTCGAATGTTTGAGCATTTTGACCAAAATACAGCAAAATCATCGTGACAGTGGCCCTTTAAGAAACCCGAGATTTTTCGACCATTCCGAGATGTGTGCATAGAGGGTATGCACAGTTTGTATTAGAGGAAGAAACCGTCCTTGAACACAAACGACCTTGTACGGCTTTAGTAAGGTTTGGAAGAACCAAATATAAAGGAGCACTACTACTTCATAAATTTCAAACTACTTACGTTTGAGCCTGAGTGTAAAACGACAGACAGCAGGTTTGTTATTGGGATTATTATCATAAGCAGTGCAAAACACGTTCCACGTTCCCCAGTAAAACTTTGTCCCACTTTTATGACTGCATGATTCCATCAAAGGACTGTTGCTGTTGTCTTTAAACCGCGGGCTCTTCCACCTTATTACTGACTTCATCTTGGTGACGGTAATGTTTTGGTCGGGAGGACAATATACAATCTCAGGACCCAAGTTGTCTGTAATGAAGTAATAAGAAATCAATAAAGGTATTCTTCAATTCATATGGTTCCACAATTAGTCCACCAGTAAATTTTAACGGCTCTCATCGGAGCAAACACGACACCTGTGCAAATTCAGTAGTGACATAAACCCCTTTAGGCGGCTCGTATATGGAAGGATGATGGGCGAGACTGAAAGTTTGTCCGAAATATGAGCAGTTCGCTTTAATGGCAGCGGTTGAATTTTGAGCACAATCTTTCAGCCGATGGCATCATAATCTGATATACTAGCAATCTTGAAAGCTTGAAATCTTTAAAAGCCCTGAAATTAATTTCTAAAATGCGCGCTTTACTCTGGAAAGGAAAAACTGAAATGAAAAAAAATCAGTAGTGTTTACTGTCTGAGTGTTGGTAAAATGATACAAGCTGACTGGTTCATCGATTTCATTAAACTGTAATTAGATTATTACAAGGCCTAATAATGTAACGTTTTTTCATTGCTTTTTTTTCCTCAAAAAAAATCAAATAGAGGACAGATCCTCACAGTTATTATGCAACTTAAGCAGTTAAAAGGAATACGAACCCATGACCTCTGCGAAGCCGGTGTAGTGCTCTGCCAACTGAGCTAGTCATATTGTGAGTTCGTAACATACCAGTAAGCTTGTTAGCTCAGCTGGCAGTGCACTGCACCGGCATCGTAGAGGTCATGGGTTCGAATCCCATTTCGCGTGCATTTTTAACCAGAAGGTGATAAAATAAATAAACCCCTTTTTGCTTGAAGATTGATCACCTTCTAATAAACGCAGGCGACTGTCATAGGCAATAGATGCCAAAGAAATCTTCACTATTTAGCAATCCAGACTGATGAGCTACTCTGTTTGAAATGTGAAGAAAAAGTAATTTACTAACCTTCCAACAGAATTTTAAAAGAGCATTCTTCTTCGTTTCCACTCGAATCCTTTGCAGTGTACACAATAAAGGTGCTATTGAGAAACTTGTAAGGAGGAATGACCCCAGGTGGAGATACTGTGATTTGAGGCACGATGTTGCTGTTGTCCATAGCAACAGGAACTTTCCAGTTTACTAATGCGGAAGAGTTTACGTTTATACTGGTGCGGATGTCAGACGGGCAGCTTAGAAACAGTGGTGGAGTTACATCTGTGAAGAAAACGGTAAAAATGGTTAAGTCACTCGAATCTAAGTGGCCGATAAGGCAGGATCTTAACCCAGTTTCTTTAGCATGAAGCAACTAGGAGTATTATTATTCCCACCTGGATGAGATACTAGTTCATCGCAGGGTTACCTCCAGCCGTATGTCGCCAATACCCATTTATAATAATGATAATAATAATAATAATAATAATAATAATAATAATAATAATAATAATAATAATACTATTATTATTAGGATCTATTATACTATTATTACTAGGGTCTTTATGATTAGGAGTTGGGATTTTAATTGTAAGGACTTTGGTCGTTGCATTGATTGGCTACGGCTGGCCGCCCAATCACTGTTTAGGATATCTGGGCATCCAGACGTTTTTACTGCCATAATAATAATAATAATAATAATAATAATAATAATAATAATAATAATAATAATAATAATATTAATAACTACTTATATAGCGCTTATTCAGTCCTGTTCCAAGCGCTTTACAAAGATGAAAAGAATTCATATCTGTTTAAAATAATTCGTAAAAATATGAGTCTTATGTTTACGTATAAAAGATTTAAATTGTCACAAGAACGGATGTCGACAGGTAGTTTGTTCCAGAGTTCTGGGGCCGAAACAGCAAAAGCTCTGGAGCATACGACTTGAAATTAAAGTTGACAGGACACAGGCGAAATGCGGAAGACGACCTGAGCGTTCTTGAAGTTGAATAGCGGCATATAAGGTCTGAATGTAGATGGGGGACTGTTGGTGAAGAGCTCTGTGGGTGAGCAGAATTATTTTGAATTTAATTCGCTCGGAAACGGGAAGCCAGTGGAGGTCGAATGAAATAGGGGTTATGTGGTCATACTTGCCAGAGCCTATGGGGCAAGTTTTTTTTTTCAAAGAGCCAACATCATCATCATCATCATCATCATTATTATTATTATTATTATTATTATTATTATTATTATTATTATTATTATTATCATTGTTATTGTTATTAAAGCTGTTTTACAGGTTTGCGATGCAATGTCTCCATGTTTTAAAACTTTATGGCTGAGGGTATTAAAAACTGATTTGGCACGGGAATCTTTTTTAACTATCAAAAAGAAAAATCTTTGCAGTCTTAATATTAATTTTTTCGATTACATTCGCAGGGTTTTGATGGTTGCCATTGCCATTAAAACCTATATATGAATCAAAAAAAAAAAAAACCAAACAAACAGACTGCTTACCAAGACATTTCAAGATTTCAGATTCATCTCGAGTCCACTCTCCGTCTTTCCCACAATGCGTCGCGTTAACACCGCCATCATCCATAAATCCATGTCTACACTCAAAATAACAGGTAGTTCCGCTGACCGGAGAGGACGTGCACATATGAGGGTAAATAGATCCGAAGACAGGTGACTTAAGTGGTGAACATTTTCGTACTAAAAAGTTGAAAACATATGATCATCAATATCATTATCATCATAGAGTACGAGATTGAGTTAATGATTACGTCTTTTCAAAGCTAGTTAACGTGATTTAGATAAACAATTGTCACACCAATCCAGTTTCTTGACTCTCCTTATCTACCGTTAGTTAGAACGAGAACCCTGGGAACGTGACGGTTTTGAAATTTGAAAGTCGTACTCGTACTGAAATCTAAAAGTCCCTTTTTATCGTCGCCATCATCCTACTCGTTGTTCTCGCCCTGTTCCTAGTCCTCGTTTCTGTCCTCATCGTCGTCATCTTCATCATTGTCCTTCAAATTGTCCTCGTCGTCGTCGTCGTCATCTTCACCATCTGACTTGCCAGCTTGCTGACAAGGCTATAATTTGATTATAGGTGCAGTAGTGTCACTTTTTAAAACTCCTTATTCCTAAACGTTTTTGTAATTAGTCTAGCCTGACTTCACTCTCATGTGGGGAGCAATGTCCTTTACTAACCCAGGAGAGGACTAGTGTAGATCAAAATTGTTTTTTATCGAGGAGGAAACATGACAGGACAGCCTAATGATGGCCTTAGCGGTTTAACTCTTGCTTAAAACCCTAAGCCTTTCCTAGAAGACTAATTTTCCTTTATATACCTTTACAGATTGGCATCGGTTTGTCCCAGTATCCTATAATGTGCCCTGGTTTAGCTTCACACGTGATATCCTTTGCGCCAACCAAGTTGTGTCCATCGTCACAGCTCATTCTACACTTTGATCCGTGTGAGTCATCACAGTCCCCAACGAAAAACCCATTGAAAGGTGGCGGTCGTCTTTGACATCGCAATACTATGTAGAAATAGTTAATATGAATTTTAGTCAGAAGACGGGCCCTAACGGTCAGCGGGCAGCGCCCCTGTCATGTTATGCACGACTTCCTTTTTTCAAGAGCCGCTTTCTGTCTTCTTCTTAGTCGTAAGCAAAACTTCTATGTTTCAATGTGTTGAATTTTCATAAACAGACAAAATTAGAATTAAACTTATGATAATTCAGGGACTGTGGGATACTTAGCAGGAGGGGGGGAGCCAAAATGTTTATCGGGCCATGCAAAGGAGAAGGTGATATCTAATTTTCATTAAAATAATAACAATAATATAGTATTTATAGTGCGCAACTCACTAGTGATTCAACGATAAACTTCTACTAGTAAATGTATTTTTTGTTTTCTGGAACTGTAATTTGTATGTACAAAATACAATTTAGTTATCACGGATAATTTAACATAGGATACCGGTAAGTTTCAGAATTGCGAGTCTACATCAATTCTCTGATCAAAAGAAACCCAATTCTAACAAAAATAACAATGGTATCCAGCGCAGTCATTTTAGCGGTTTATTTAAAAATTCACTTAGTGAGAGAGCAACTTCAGGTGCTGCTCCAAAGCTCTACAATGCTATTCCTATAGAACTGCGCAGTTCAAGTTCTGCTGACATTTTAAATCGAGACTGAAAACGATTCTACATAGAAATAAGTCCTATCAACTGCCAATCAACCAGTTCTCTGACTTTATATATCTCTTATCACTTTTACTCAATCTTATTAAGCATTCTTTAAAACTAGTTTTAGCTACTTTTTAATAAGTTTGCTATTAGTCATGTAAAGCGCTTTCGAATATTAATTTAGAAAATGAATTCAACAAATATTATTATTATTATTATTATTATTATTATTATTATTATTATTATTATTATTATTTAAATTATTAATAATAAAATAAATGGGGTTTCAGTGGCTTCCACAGAGTGGCTCTTTCATCCACTGTTTCCAGGTCCGACTGGAATTTGGGAAAATTAAAATTTATTGTTTTTTGTGGAGGGAAGAAAACCGGACTACCCAGAGATAAACCCTAGGAGCAGGACCGAGAGCCAACAACAAACTCAACCCACACATGACGTCAACACCAGGAATCGAACTCGGGCTACTTTGAGTGCTCTCACCACTGCGCCATCCCTTGTTTTGTAGGAAAAGCTGCAGAGTCCCTTCAGTAATTCTTAGGATCAACAGAAGAACAGAATTTTCTGCCAAAAATACGAGTAGTCGTTGACTTCTTCATGTTACTCCCATAACCATATGTGAGACCACGTGAGTGGTGGAGTTGGGGGTCCTATTTATTTTTGATATGCAGGAAGGTTTGTATTTAAACTTGGCGTGGGGGGGGGGGGGGGGGTGGAGTGGGGGTTAAACCCCTAGTTTTCAGCATCGCTTTTCATTTCCCAATCCCCCACCGGCTTATTATGGTACAGTCTCTTATCTGTAATCAAGTCTACCTAAAACAGAGACATAAAATTTGCAGATTTTAGAATTCCCCGCTTCATCACTGGCTTTGTACATGACCAAATGTTTTCCTTTGACGTATATGCCCTTCACTCCACTCGTAGTAACATTCGGTGCAACACCAGAGTTGTCAGTGGCGATAACTGGATTCCAGTTTACTGTTGTATAGTTCTTTCCTCTGTCAGCAAAGCGTTTGATGTCACTGGGGCAGGTTACACCGAACGAAGGACTTTCCACATCTAAAAGCAACATAAGAGAAAGGGCAGTAGATATCTCTTATCGTATAACGAGATTAACCATAAATTTTGATTGCATTGTCATTGTTTCAGTTCAGTTTCAGTTTATTGTTTTGCCATAAAAAGTGTACAAATATGAATTCTTCTTCTTATTATTATTATTATTTAATGCTAATGGCGAGGAAGCCCAAGGAAAGCCACCGAGCTTATAAGGAATAGGCTCCCTCAATAAAAGAAATTTTAAAATGATGATGATGATGATGATGATGATGATGGAGCAACGTAAGCGTTCAATGAGTGTGTAATGAGGGGGAGGTATGTTAAGTGTGTCACAAACCTGTACAGGTTGACATCTGCAATAAATATAAACACACACACACACCACACAAAAAAAACTAAAATGAATAATAACAACAGTAATAACGTGCATTACAAATAAGTTGAGTGGTATATTGCATCATGGGTCATGTTAAAAAAAACTTCAGTTTGTGATTTTAATCTTTGAAGAAAAAAATAATCAATAGAGTAAATCACCAGAGCTACGATCGGACATGCAGTAAATTACATTAACAGTAAAAAATAATAACGATAAACAGAAAACCTGAACTGAAAACAAATTAACCTTTGCAAAAGCGTCTGGTGTTCTGAGACCATTTCCCGTCTCGGATACAAGAAGCTACTGGTGCACCCATCAACCTGTAGCCCATCCGGCAAAAAAAATGGCATGTGGTGCCGTACTCTGGAGAGACTGCGCACGAATTTGGCGTCACCTGACCATTGTTCGGAGCTGGTAATGCCTGGCAACGAACAACTGTAAAATGTAAGAAAGTAGGGTTAAGATAACATACGACTAACATTAAATTATTTTTCACCCAGATTGAGTTGAGATTCATTGTATTAAATTATCTTGTACCGTATTCACCACTTGAGAGTTAAACAATCAGTTATTTAACATTCATTTCATTTTAGCCTAATGAATCGGACAACTACAGAATGTTGAAAACGCTTCTGCTCGCATTATTTTCAAATTGAGTGAATATGACCTCATTAGCCCTGCCTAAGTTTAAGCTCCAAGTTTAAGAATAAGTTACTAACCTTTAAATGTCTGCATGAATTAGCTCCGAACGCACAGTCTTTTACAACTATATAACCCAACCAGAACCTTGCGCTCTTCAGATTCTGCATGAAGACTGGAACCTGTTTCTTATTCTATGAAAACTTATGTATACTGAGCTTCCTCTGAACATGCGCCAACATTACAGAATGAACTGTCTTTAGATGTGCGCTCACCAGAGAACATTTCATTATTATATAAAATCAAGGCTAAAGATTTATCTTTGTAAAGTATATTAAGTTTGAGAATGATTTATTATTTAGTAAGTGACCCAGACATACTCGGATAAAAATCCGAGTGCTCCTATCAGGAGTCGAACCTAAGACCTTCCGATTACTGGTTCGGATGATCCACCACTGAGCTACAGGAGACTCGTGGGAGCTAAGGCCAATAAACTAGGTTCATGGGACAAACATCCTGCATACTACTAGGATTAGAATCTCATGTGTGGCACATGCGCAATGTAATGGAATAAATTTGATGGAATAAATACGGAGAATGATGTATTATTCAGTAGGTGACACAGGCACACTCGGAAAAAAAATCCGAGTGTTCCTATCAGGAGCACTCAGTTTACAGTAAGTTAAGTTAGGTAGATGATTTGTAAAGCGTTTAGGACATTAACGTACTGTATAAGCGCTATAGAAATTCTATTATTACTTATTATTTTATGTATTCATGCATTAATTCTAATGGTGTAAGATTAAAGTATTTTCCTTTCATTTTTTCCCCATGACTACATTTATTGGGAAGGGGTGATAGATAAGAGAATTGACTCTGCAGTGTGTGTTTAGGTGCAAAAATTAACCCATAAATTTCCTATTGAGCGTAAGGAAACTGGGAGACCATTCGAGGCAAAAAATGAAATATTTGACCTGGGTGATTATGGTGGTAATTGCAGCAATTTTAATGATATTTGTACAATGAATGTTGAGCCGCTAGCACTAATGATACAAATGATGGATCATGCAGAGAATTGATTCTGCAGTGTATCAACCTATATATTCCTTAGCGTTAGCCCTAGTCAGCAAATTGGAGGCCATAAGATGCGACGATTAAAATATACAACCTCGGCGTGAATTGAACCACGACTTCCGAAACTGAAGAGAGATTTATCCACGGTGGTAATTAAAGCTAGAAAGCTTATGAGGCCGTGCCAAAAAGAAAAAAGATAAAAATACAAAACTAAACCACTGCTTTATCGACTGAGCTACGAGGCCGCGGCGACTGAATGTGAAGCGGTGTACAATGAATGTTTTGCCTCTAATACTAATGATACAAATGATGGATCAGAAAATTGACTCTGCAATGTATGCTTCTACTGAGCGTTAGCTCTAGTGAGGAAATAGGGACACGCGCTCTTGATGGAATAAAACCAACGACCGTCGGATATGATAAGTCGTTGTCAACTAAAAACTGAGCCGCGAGGCCAGAGGGACTGCTGGTCTTCATCAGGGGAACGAGTCGACAGGCTGTCCATCAATAAACGTAGTAGTTCGTGTGGTGATTTACCATTACAAACACACATACAGAATGAGAGGAATCCTGTCTAAGAAGTCATAGATACGATCTTTTGATTTTTAACTTACTTTTTCTATCCAACTTACCTTCACAGTATGGCGCTTGTCCCGACCAAGTGCCATCTGCCTGACAGACTCTTTCGCTCGATCCGTTTATCTGTCGATAGCCGATATCGCAGTACAAAAGGCATTTGTCACCAAAACTATTATACGAGGCACCAGCTCCACAGCCTGACTGGACACTGTGTGGAGGAGGCTGGAGACGAGGACACTTGACCACTGAAAGACGTGAACAAAATGATGTTAGAGTGACGATAAATCTACGATGCAAAGAAGAAGGACGGAACAGAGAGGCTTTATCCCTCCCATCCCCCAATCCCCCCTCTTCAGAAAACATACTTTTCGTAACATGCCATGATATTACCATTTCTTTTAAATCATTCCATGTTAGCAGCTTTTGATTGGCTCCCCCCTCCCCCTTCCCCTCTCCCAAAGCGTTGCGGAAGACCTGGTTCAGTATTACCATCATTTTTTTGTTTTGGCGCACATCATTTTAAAAGCACACATCAAACATCAGAAGGAGGTGAAATGGAATGTTACCTTACAGCATAAAACTAAATAGCCTTTATCTGCTGTTTCATCCCCTCCATTCCGGCTGCGCTAGGGGCCTGAACTGCCAGTCGCGGGCTGTAAAGCCGCCAGAGGGACGGGGTATCGCGGTTATTTTTGCAGGATTAACACTTAACTGTCTCCTAGGTATTACGTACATTCACATTTCGTCTCATTTCCTGTCCAGAAGCCTGTAGAGCTATCAATATTCTTTTCACAAACTCGCTTTGCCGAGCCTACCATGTTGTACCCAACGTGACAAGTAAAGGTACATTCTGAGCCATACAAGTTGTCTTTGGTACAAAGTTTGGTGCCTCCAGCTGGGGCGAATAACCTGGGCATGCATCGGACCACTGTCAAGAAGAATCAGTTAAGAAAAACAATAAAACCGTGCGTCTTACCAACGTATCTCTTGAGCACATATTTTATTCAAAAGAAAACTAAACTGTTAATTATTCCCTTCACTAAGTTCAGTCAAGACTTATGAAGGCAGTGCCGTTTTCTGTCTGTACACTTAAATTCTGGATTTTCCTACTAGTGCAAATTAGGAATAGTTATCCCATTGGTATTTTATTATTTTAGATATTTGTTTCTTTTCATCATGGTAAAGGTCTTTAAGGAATCCCCTTAATGAATTTTAATTGTAAAATACTTCATCTCGGATTCCCTTTTTTGCCTTAGTAAGTAGTAACATGTGTTTTCCAAATGACATAAGCTCAGTAACAAGAATCCTAATCTTGGTTGTTGTAAATTGTCTTGTGTGAGACTGTATATTAAAAGAGCTTGCGTTTAATTTCTTTAAGAATACACCCACCTGCAACGAGAATGTTAAATTTGCATTCTCCAATGTTTCCTGCTTTATCAGTGGCTCGGTACCGAATAGTATGTTCACCGGCTAGGAATTTCTCCCCAGGCCCCTTACGCGGATGTGTAACGTTGGGAACAAATCCGGAGTTATCGGTAGCTTTAGGAGGAGACCACATGACTGTTGCTGACATGGTACCTCGGTCAGCGGTTACTACTCTATCCGGGGGACAATTTGTAAAGGTTGGGCCTAAGACATCTTAAAAACACAAAATCAAGAGTCAATCAATCAAACTTATTAACCCATTTAATTAATTACTGCTTTTTTTCTGCTGACATGGTTTGATGAAATCTCGTGCCGTGAGTCAGTCCTAAGGGGCTTTGGCCACAGTTGGTCGCTAGGAGAGACTTTGGGTCACTGGAATTTTATCACTGCAGGATTTGTGCGGTAAAACAATACAGAGCATTTACGGGGCAGCCAATCAAAACGACAACAACAAAAAAGAATGGATTTCCCCAGATTTCTTTCCTGGTGATCTTACGTTGGCCAAAGATCCTGAGGACTCCGGGACAAAATTACAATACCTAAGAGCTCGTGATGAGCACGACTGCTTAATTTCTTCTCATGCTGGGATTAAATATCAAAAACTTTGAAGGCTAGTTAGCAGCTCTTAGAACGGCTGGCATGATTGGCTGAAAAAACAATAGCGGAGACAGAAACAATCGACCCCAGCCCTGAGATAAGAGAGCTGCGCGATATACAGGACCAACAAAAGTAGAAGTTCTAAAGAGCTGCGTTTTATATTTGAAAACTTTGTTCTTAGCATGCGCAGAAAGCGGTTGATTCAAAGTCCGTTTCAACCCAGGGCAAAGGTCTCTTTTTCTCACACCCGTACGTTCAGCGAATACAACGGAAAAGAGGACTCTGCCAGCAGGGAAACTGGCCAAGACGTCTTCAGTCGATTTTCTTTCTTTAGGCTTGTATGTTGGATGCACAAGTGGCATGGTATAGGATGCCAAGTTTATATCTCATCCCCCAGACTGCTTGAGTCAATGCTTTTGGCTAGATGGGAAGCGATTCTGTGATATTTAATTTGTAGCATTTTTAAATTGCTATCAGAGTGAAGTGCTAGACAAGACAATCAAACAGAATGGCCTCGCGTTTAAACTTAAATTTAAAACTACTTTTAAATTGATTTCAAATACCCATTTGACAAAGATGTTCACTTGAGAGCGGTTACACCTTTCGGCTAATGAGAGGGACACCCAGTTGTTATGACAAAACGAAGAAACAAGTGACAAGTAAAAGTTTACAGAGATTCGTCATGAATAACTGACAGCTGAGAATCCAGCTCTTTCATGCAGACCTTCATGTTAAGGAAGCATCCAAGAGATCTAGAAACTTTTTACATTAACAGTGACTAAAGACTAAAATTCTGTCTACGATATCAGTACAAACACAAATACAAACCTAAACAGAAGGGATTTGCCAATGGGACCCACTCCTTACTCTGAGCGCAAGTCTTAAGTCCAGGCCCCTGTAGCCGATAGCCTGTCTTACAGGTAAAGCGACATTCGTTTTTGTAATCATGGACAGCAGTTGAGTTTGCGCAGACAGGTGGATTTACAAGCAGTCCCTCTGATTTAACAGCAGCAGCAGCAGTGCATTTCACAGCTATTAGTCAAAAGAACAAGGGGGTAAATTCCTATAAGGAAGCGCGCAAATTTTAAAACAATTCGTCTATTTACTTGGCGAGGGCAACTAACACCAAATACGGCATAAAATCATGATCCTTTTCTCGCAGCAAAGGTAAAGAACAGCTGTTTAGATAAAGCCCAGTTTAAACGTGTTTTGCCAATACGCAACGCAAGTGGTTTAGCTATTGGTAACAAATAATGGACGGCAAGACTGACCCTCACTGCAGTAAACAGGACGAAAACAAAGAAGTTGGATATATAAACAGAAAACTATAAAAGGAAAATCCCTTTTACAGTAGTAACGACGTCTTGCCGTATACAATTTTTATCTTATGTATTTTACTGAGACCCCGTCCACACGTATCCGGATAAATTTGAATCCGCAACAATGTTATCGGATACAAAAATTTCCACTCTGGAGAGCGGATTCAAAAATTTCCGGATTTGCTTGCGAATTCGCTGGATGCATGTGGACGATAGCCGTATCTGGAAACAAAAAGTTGCGGATTCAAAAATATCCGGATAAGTGTGGACGGGGCCTGATCCAGGTCAGTACAAGATCTGGCATCTTTCAACATTTTGTCACTGCGCTGTCTCGCCATATTTACAGTTCGTAATAGACAACAACAGCCTATCCCGATTCAGCTTTCTAAACTTTTAATGTAAAATATCAATTCCACCCACTGTAACTAGACGAATTGTTTTAATCCTAACGGCTTTTAATATGATGGATATTTTTAACATTTTTGTATTGTGACTAGTACTTTATTGCTTTTCATTTTGAATAGTCGGGGAAAGCAAACTGTTGGGAGTATCTCTTTCGTGGGGCGAGAAAATAGGAAGGAGCATGAACGTAGTAACACTTTCCTTAAGTATTAGCCGTATGAAATACCGGAGGTAAGCACATGACGAACGCAGATGCTCCTAAATGCCTCTTTACCTTGGCACTGAAGCTGGGTGCCAGACCACTGTTGATTTTCCTGACAAGTTCTTTGCCGAGATCCTCCCACTGCTTCATATCCCAGCATGCAATTGAAGAAGCAGGAAGTGCCATAGATAGCGGTCTGGTTGCTGCATGCGTATCCAGTCTTAACCGCGTGATCAGGAGCATCCAAGGAGGGACATTCCATAGCTATGGATGGTTTAAGAAATATATCCAAATTTGAGAAAATTGAAAAAAAAAAAACTAACATAGGAACCACATGAACACAAAATTCATACGAAGTCTGACTTCATAATACGGAAGAATAATATTTCTTTTCCTGATTAAAGGCCTCCCGTTTGTCTTCGGTTGAGAAAAGATAACATCGGCCTAAGGGAGGTGACGTCATCAGGTTATTCTTCGGAGCAGCCACGAACCGAGATACACCGATTCACCGTAAGACCGGAAGTTGCATGAGAGCGAGGCCTAAGGGCCGTCGAACGCGCGAATCTCAAATCAACAAACATGGACGAAAGAGCTCTACAAGAGATAGACTCCTGAGATAGACTTAAACCTTACGCCAGACGACATCCCATGCTCATCTGTTGAAAATGTGGATGATATCAGCAAGTGGACGATACCACAGCTAAAATTCTGGCTCAAATGCAGAAGGCTAAACCAGCAAGGATTAAAGAAAGACCTCGTCGAAAAGTAAGCTTTGTAATTTTACTGTCGAAAAGCGGGCGCCGCACGTCGCACTATTTTATGTTTCCAAAATCGTTTCCAATGTTTTTTTTTTTGTTTGTTTGTTTGTTTTTTCAGAGTAAAAGCCTTTAACTCGATCCCTTACTACAGGGATAGAGTTTACGACCCTGACCCAGAAAGAAGTTACACAAAGGCAAAGCTTGAAAAGCTCAAGCGATCGAATGCAACAGTTGAGAGCGCGGCAAAACAAACCAGCCCCAATAACTCACCTTTCGATAGCTTTCCGCCGGACGAATCTACACAATTTTCGGAAGACTTTTCTATTCTGCCTTCGTTTGTGCCAATGGATGCGTTCGAACAGGTTAAAAATTCTGGTAAATCAATTAAGAAATTTGCCAATGCAGAGGTTGTGATAAACTCAAACGACAAAGGCCTTCGCATGATGAACTTTGTGCATGATTTACAGGTGTATAACAACCCAGAAAAGCGTCATATTTATTTGCGTGCCTGCTGTTGGGCTTCCTACAAAAGGAACATCAAGTACAAGGTAAAATTAGTTTTAAACCAAAATGAATCCCCGAAGATTCTGGCAGCAAAATGTGATAGGCAGTGCCCAGCCTCCAATAGCGGTGTTTGCTGCCATGTGATGGCTCTCATTTGGAAACTAGAGGATATGACGAGAAAGTCAGAGCTACGAGATTTTACTCCTGACAACAGATGCTGTACATCAAAGCCAAGGCAATGGGGGAAACGGAATAAACATGAAGTGGAGTTCCACCCAGTGATGGCTTCAAATGTGATAAAACCGAGACATTCCTCTGACTTACCAGGCAGGAAGAGAAGAGGTGTCCAATCACAATTTTACGACCCAAGGCCACCCAAATCTCGGAAGCTTGATGTTACTGGTATTGTCAAGCTTAAACGTGACCTTCAGAACATAAACCCAAATATACCCTTTGCAGCCATGCTACCAGAAGAAAAGTCAATTGCAACTGTAATGACTCTGGTTGGCACAGTTGCTAAAGGTTCAACAATTCACAAGCAACTCCAAGACTATGCCACTCCCGGTTTGATACCAACCTCTATCAGTAGCAACCGACCGGCTGTTCAAGTAAATTGGAGTCCTGTATGTAGTACATCACATACAACTGAAGAACTAAGAGCAAATCACGTCCAAAGGGAAAAAGACCAAAGTTTAAATGGTGGATCTCCTGGCCCTTCAATCACTCATGTGCACAGAGAATCAGCTATGCCACACACTTCTGAGCCACATGTAACGCTTTATGGACAACCTAATGGTAACCCCCATTTGCAGGAGGAAGAAGTTTCTACAGGCAATACTCAAGGACAAGAGCAGGCAATTCCAATTTTTGCTAACAGAGGAGCTAATCCCTATCACACTCAAGCAAAACAAACAACACAGGCCAAAACATTATTTATTGAAACTCTTACAGATGAGCAACAACGAATTGAAATGGCAACAAGAGTGCAATCACTCAACCCTACTTGGTTTGAACAAAAGCAGAACAGGATAACTGCCAGTATATGCAAAGATGTATTTACCCACATGCAAAATAAAGGGGCAAAGATTCCAGAAAATCTAATTAAAAGAATTATCTCAAAAGGAATTCTTTACAAACACGTGAGCTATTCCCAAGCTAAACACCTTAATTATAAAAGTAAAGGTATGATCTATGGTATTGAAAATGAGCCTGTGGCAGCAATTTTATACAAAGAATACCTTTTATCATTACCAGACATCAAGGAAGTAACAATTCAAGAGGTTGGCCTGATTTTAGACAGAAATAGCAATGTCCTTGCAGCAAGCCCAGATAGAATTGCAACCATAGTATATTACAATGGTACCATTGAGCATAGAAATGTAGAAATAAAATGTCTGGAGTCAAAGCAGGATGTTTCACCCGAGGTTGCCATTGAACAAAGCCAAAAGGAAGTTAGTTTCCCATTTAGGAAAAACAATTCTTTCTATGAAGTGAAGGATAAGCATAAGTATTGGTTTCAAACACAGATGCAAATGGGCATCTCTACACTTCCACTGACTGACTTTGTCATTTTTACTAGCTCAAGATATCCTATTTTAGTTCTGAAGGTAACATTCTCATCCAGATGGAGTAATGAAATTAAACCTAGTTTACTTGCTTTTCATAAGAAATATATTGCAAACGACAACAGTTAGTGACTCTAGGACTAAGAAAGAATATGAACTCTTCATTGAGATAACTAAACTTGTAACCTCTCAAAGACGTATATCAATTTGCTATAGCAAAAGGAGGACATTTTATCAAACTCTTGGTATATAGTTTTGAAACGTTTTTGCTTTTAGGCAAATGTTGTGTTTGTTGCTCCTTGGATTATTTAAGTCTTGGATGGAGGGGACTCCCATAGAAAAAGTGATGGAGGTGTTTTGTCAGAAATTTTGAAACAGACCTTAAAAGGTATCAGAATGTTCTTAAAAGGGTGCATCTCAAATTCAATTTGGCTCCTAAGTGGATAGGGTAGACAGTGTTTCTGACAAGTAATTCCTGGTACCTAGAAGGTACCAAGATAACTGGTTATGACATCTTGGTGGCCATTTTAGACTTAAAAATTGAAAATTTTTTATGGGACTTCCCTCCACCTCTACTCTAAACAGAAATGATTGGATTTTGAAAGTTGACTAACAAAGCACATACGGTCCAGATTTGATTAATAGATCCATAAGTAGAAAGGGGCAAAACTTGATTAAATATATGCCAAGCCTTTATACGTTTTATTGCTCTTTCAACGTGAATTCGAACATTGGCTATACTCATGGTTTCAAAACACTGGCTTTCTGTAAACTGGTCAGTTGAAGAAAATCTCTTTGGAGGAATATACAAACTCCCTCCTCTGAGGGCTATCAGGTCATGGATTTCAAAGCCTTTGTCTGCAAGGTATTGATCTCCCATTTCAATTAACTGGCAGAAGTTACTTCTTTCCACAATTTCTTTATCACTTATTCTTCCTGGATATAACTGACTGATAAATGTTATCCAGCCACTAGGTGAAATGCATACTAGCCCTTTAAACGTGTCATGAGATTTATAATCTGAGTACATCTCTGAATGCTTCTGATAGTCCCTGGGCAGTTCACATTTCAACTCTGTGCAATCTAAAATTCCCCGTACATTTTCATATCTACCCTTAAATGAATCTGGCAAGTGCTCCTTTACATTCTCTTTTGAAGGCCACACAGGCAAACTTCCCAACATTATGTAAAGGTAGTTTGCCCACGTAACAAAAACATCCGACACAGTACTTACAGACACACCAAATCTGTGCGCCAAGTCACGCTCGAATAATCCAAGATGCACCCTGGTTAAAAACAACCACAGCTGGTCAATGGGCTCCATTTCTCGCTTTCTATTTCTTTCATTTTCCTGTTGCTGTAGGAAAGGAAATGGAACACTAGGATCTGCATGGTCTCCTTTCACTTTGGCACGTGCATTTTTCCAACTGATCAGAGACTCAGAGCAAGGCTTAACAAAGTTCCAAAATGCGATTAACGCTCGATAACTTTCAAATCCAGTGTAAAAGAAAATGTCGTCGTCATTGGATCCAAACCTTTCCAGGCCAAATTTACAAAGACAAAGTTTTTGCCTAAGTTCAAAATTCTCAGCAACCAAATCTCTTTCTGGCGCCAGTGGTTTGTCCTCTGAATCTTCCTCTTTAGGCTTACCATTTTTGCATGTGTCGACTGCTGTACTTGAGCGACTTGTGCTTTTTGTTTCTGATGACACCACAAAAGGTCGAACTGCGCTGTCTTCACGAGCTTTTGCTCTGAGGGTCCTTTCACTCGATTCTTTACAATTCGTTGACCAAGGAAAGACCGATGGAACAGCATTTTTCACAAGATCGTGCCTTTTGCCAGTGAGACTTTTTCTGTAATCCTCCGCGGTGAAATGTTCCGAACAGCAAAACAAAGATGTGTTCGATGCAAATTTTTTGTCGCCACGTCTCACCTTAATACTCCATATCTTCCTCAGGCTTACATCTAACGGAAAATTGTGAAAAATCAAATCTTTTCTATTCTCTGAGCGATTGTTGCACAGTGCAGCCGAGCAACACTTGTGACTTGTGTCCGCCATGTTTTGCTACGATGGCCCTTAGGCCTCGCTTTCATGCAACTTCCGGTCTTACGGTGAATCGGTGTATTCCGATTATACCGGAAATTGACCTGCATTCATTCTCTTTCAGTAGTAATGGCGGACGACGTCGGGGAAATAAAGACTTCGAACGTTTGTTAGGATTCGTTATGGTAGAATACAGAGTTCTTTCCACTTTCGTTTCTCGGCGTCTGAACACTGACCTCAAGGATTTTACGTTCGATTTGTGGAAGAAACGTGGAACTATGAAAACAGTCAAGATTTGCTCAGGTAACATCGACCTACGGGAGGTTAACATCGACCTCATCGGCCTACGGGAGGTTAACATCGACCTAAGGGAGGTACGTTTTATAGCACCACGTTTGTATCGTATGTGTTACACTGGCACCATCGTACACATGGAAAGCTTATTTGCAAGCATTAAAACTTACAATCTTGCAGGAACTTTTCTAATCATTGACCTGAGTGTCATTTCATTTATTTACCAACTCATGACATCCACCTACAGGAGGTTAACATGATTTCTACCTAAGGGAGGTACAGTGGCTCACAGTGTACATTTTATAACTTATGTATTATAAAAGTCAATTCATAGGCATAGAAGCTTACTCTCCAGCAGGGAAACTTGGGATCATAAGGAGCTTTTCTATCATTGACTTGAATTTCATAAATATTTTCATTTTTACCAACTCATAACATCTGCCTATAGGAGGTAAACATCTACCTAAGGGAGGTTATGGTATTATAATAAGGAAGGATGGACTTGAAGAAAGCTTATGAATCTTAAGGGGCTCTTGCATTTTGTGTACATGCCATTTTAGAATAAATTTATTTATAAATAATAATAATAATAATAATAATTATTATTATTATTATTATCATTATTATTATTTGAAAAGCCTTTTAATCTCACTAGAATGAGATAAATGAGAGTTTTTTCATTTTTTTATTTACACTCATAACATGGAATACAGTGAAAGGCAATAAATTGTTCTCTTGTTGTTGTTGTCATTTTTTTCTTGGTTGACCCCATCAACCTGTAATTTCCACATTAAATTTTGCTAGAAGTGACTGTTTATGACTGTAGAAATGATAGATCATTTTTCAAAAATATAACCCTTAATATGTTAGAATTTATTTTAATTTGATTTGTGATCTGACTTACAAGAGGTTTGGCTGTTTGACTGCTTCACTTTTTATTTGCCATTAACCAAAAAATACAACATAAATACATTAAAGATGATACACAATATTCCTACTAAACTATTTACAAGATGAAATGTGTTAATTAGGCTAGGAAGCCTATATAGAAGCCTGGGGCTTATTAACTATAGGTGTCCTGGAACTATAGGATAAACCATAGAAGTTAATGGTACTGAATGAAAATTCCAATTAATTTTTTTTAAAAGAAAAAAAAAGAAAGAAAGAAAAAAAAAAGAAAAAGGTGTGTAGCTCAACAAAGAGTCAATTTAACTTAGAAAGAAGGAATTTTTTAAGTCTTTTGCCAAACTGATACTTTCACTGTTTTGAATTTCACGACTAAGCGAGTTGAAAAGCGTAGGACCTTGAAACCGAATTGAGAATTTTCGAAGATTAGTTTGACAATAAGGTATATAGGAAAGGTTGGAATTTCTTGTATTATAAGAATGTATCTGGCTTGCAAGAGTAAACATATCGCGAAAATAATTTGGAAGTAAGCTTCTTTTAAAAAGATACATATATTTACCTATTTGGTATAAATAAATGTCAGAGAATTTTAAAATCTCCTGTTCTTTAAAAGGAACACCAGTATGAGCATCAAAAGAAACTTTAGATATTATTCTGATTATCTTCTTTTGCAGAACAATAATCCGATTTAAATTAGACTGATATGTCGATCCCCACACAGAAACACAATAAATTAAGTAAGGGTAAACTAGACTATAGTACAAGGAGCGTAAGGAGGTTTTGGGAAGGCAAAAACTAGACTTATAAATAATACCTATTGATTTTGATATTTTTCTAGAAATACAAAAAATGTGAGGCTTCCATGACAAATGCTCATCGAGGATAACACCTAAAAATACTGTCTCTTTCACATGTTCAATTGCATTGTTGTCAATTTGAATAGATATATCAAGTGTTTTCCTCCTTTGGGGTGGTCTAAAAACCATAAAATTTGATTTTTTAAAGTTAATGGACAGCTTGTTTGCTCGACACCATTGAGTTAATTTAAGCATTTCAGAATTCAAGATTCCAGGAAGCAAGTTAAAATCTTTGTGGGAGAAAAATATGTTTGTATCATCTGCAAAAAGAATAAAATCCACGACCTTTGACGCGTTACACGGATCATTTAAATATAGAGTAGAAAGAGTAGGGGACCTAGTATAGAACCCTGGGGCACCCCGCACTTAATTTCGCAAGACTCCGTACTGACACCATTAAATTCCACACTGTATTGTTGTCTATTGCTTAGATAGCTTTCGAACCCTCTAAATGAAGTGCCACGAGCACCATAATGCTCTAATTTTGAAATCAAAATGTTATGATCAACGGTGTCAAAGGCCTTGGACAAGTCTATAAAAATACCAACTGTGCATTCCTTATTGTCAATGGCGGAAGAGATTTTGTCATATAAACAAGTAAGAGCATAAGCGCTAGCGGTGGAGTGATGCTTGCAAAAACCATACTGATTGTCAGAGAGAATGTTATGATTATTAAGAAACCTTAAAAGATGACTGTACATTACTCTCTCATTGCTTACTACAGTACATTAACAATATTGGTTTTATTTTATTTCTTTTCAGAATGCAATACTTAAACTGCACAGACCGCTGAAGAAACAACTCATTCATTCCACAAAAGATATTGTGTACTCAATTCATACGCATAGAAGCTTACTCTTCAGCAGGGAAACTTGGGATCATAAGGAGCTTTTTTATCATTGACTTGAATTTCATTTTATTTTTACCAAGTGATAACAATTCCACCTACGTATACAGGAGGTACATGTAAACATCTACCTGAGGGAGGTCATGATATTTATAGCACCATGCAAGTATGTATTATAATAGGGAAGAATTGACTTGAAGAAAACTTATGAATTTTAAGGGGCTTTTGCACTTCATGCACAAGGCCCTCAAATTTGGAATGACAACCCTCTTGATTTAGGTAATTCGCTTACTATCTAGAATTGTAAACAAAAACTTAGAGATTACTTCCAATCAAATTGTGAATTCATGTCCTTTTGAACTCTCATATACACGGCTTAGCTTAATTTAATATTTTATTTGTTATTTATTTAATTTTTTTTCATTTAAGTTATTATTATTATTATTATTATTATTATCACCACTATTATTAACATTAATATTTATCTATTTATTTATTTATTTATTTATTTGTAAACTGTAAAGTAATTGCACCATTTTGACCAATCTCCTGTATGAATTGTGCCATATAAGCCCCCGGCTTCGGCATCTCAATATTGATTTACAGGTATTACTTATTACCATGCACTCTCTTGTACTATCATTATGAATAAAGAGCATTATATATTATATTGTCTCAGTTGTTCAATAATTATTGTATTCAAACAGAAGAAAAAAAAAGAGAAAAGTCCAAATTCTCCAATGCCAAAGGTACAGTGTAAATTCAGTTCAATCTCTCTACCCCAGCCAAATTCAATTCCCTTCTTCCCAGGCATGGTACATGGTCAAATGCCATGTGGGAGGGGGGGGGGGGGGGACAAGGCATTTATTTTTTGTTCAAATTTGACTTGTTCTCCAACTCATGACAACGTTCCACCCGTATTTAGAAGCATAGAGCTTACTTGATAACAAATGACACGTCATCAGCTTAAAACATGAAAATGAAAACATTTAGGGGTGGTCATTTGGATCTTTTGAAAAGCACACTCAAAGGTTCATGGCATGGCTCAATTTCATTTTGACCTTTACTTGAGGTACTGATTTGTTGACTTACAAAATAAAGCTCTTTATGTCATATCTTTTTGACTCAATAGCCATAAAGGTTAGCAACCATAACTGTAATTGAATATGGATATTTGAAAGATACATTTCAATATCAGGTGAAAGATTAAGTAGAAGAAAGACCCTCAGTTATATTTTTGGGATTTCTTTTCACAACAGCTTAAGGACGGTGCCTACTAATAGCAAAGTATTTTTGCACGGTTTATCACTATGCGGGAAAAGCAGATCTTGGTAGCGGGTATTGAAAGCCAAATTTAAGGAAATTGGGGGTAACCACGCATTTTTTAGAGATAACCAAGCAACAATTATTCTAAAAAGCAGCAAAATACAAAGCAATGTAGGGCGCTTTTTTCCAAATTGAAGCTTTATTATCTCTGAAAAATGCATGATTTCTCCCCAATTTTCTTTTTGTAAACCAAAATCACTTGCTTAATTCTGCTTTCTCCGCATAGTTTTAAAGTGCGCAAAAATATCCCTGTAATAGTAGGCACCCCCCATAGGAAACCCGAGTATCTCCAGATGCACAGAACGTATGCGTAGTAACAATAGTAGGCACCGTCCTTAAGTTCTAGAAAGGACTAAGAATCTTTCTTCCAATTAAACATTACTTAAAAATGTTGGTCATTTTGTATCTTTGTACTCTAAGTGGTACATATATACCAATCTACACAATTTCCTGCCAGAGAGGAACAAAATTATGACCATTTGCATCCAATCCATCATTATATGGGAGATCCTCCGTCAATTAACCCTACAAACTTGAATATCAAATTTTACATAATTTTGCCACATGACGAGAGGTCAAGCTTGACAATAACAGTTCAACAACATCTGTTGTACACAATGTCTTTTGAGGAATTGATGAGTCATAGGTGTCTTTGAAGTAGCAGTTTCTTCAGCGGTATGCACAGTTTAAGTATTGAATTCTGAAAAGAAATAAAAGAAAACCAATATTGTTAATGTACTGTAGTAAGCAGTCAAACAGTCAAACCTCTTGTAAGTGATCACAAATTAAATTAAAATAAATTCTGACATATCGAGGTTATATTTTTAAAAATGATCTATCATTTCAACAGTCATAAACAGTCACTTCTAGCAAAATTTAATGTGGAAATTACTGGTTGATGGGGTCAACCAAGAAAAAACGACAACAACAACAAGAAAACAATTGCCTTTAATCATCATAACAGCTATTGTGCTATTTTAATGCACCTGCATTTTTTCTATTTAAACCCATAACACCTCTCACAGCGAATCTTTATGGCCGTAAAATTGTTTCATTAGATGAATATAAATGGCCCAGCATAGGTCAGTGTGTTGCCAAAAAATAATATTGATAATAATATATTATATTCCATGTTATGAGTGTAAATAAAAAAATGAGAAAACTCTCATTAATCTCATTCTAGTGAGATTAAAAGGCTTTTTAAATAATAATAATAATAATAATAATAATAATAATAATAATAATAATAATAATAATTCTTTATAAATAAATTAATTCTAAAATGGCATGTACATGAAATGCAAAAGCCCCTTAAGATTCGTAAGCTTTCTTCAAGTCCATCCTTCCTTATTATAATACCATAACCTCCCTTAGGTAGATGTTCATCTCCTATAGGCGGATGTTATGAGTTGGTAAAAATGAAAATATTTATGAAATTCAAGTCAATGATAGAAAAGCTCCTTATGATCCCAAGTTTCCCTGCTGGAGAGTAAGCTTCTATGCCTATGAATTGACTTTTATAATACATAAGTTATAAAATATACACTGTGAGCCACTGTACCTCCCTTAGGTAGATGTTAACCTCCTGTAGGTGGATGTTATGAGTTGGTAATAAAATTAATGAAATGACACTCAGGTCAATGATTAGAAAAGTTCCTGCAAGATTGTAAGTTTTAATGCTTGCAAATAAGTTTTCCATGTGTACGATTGTGGCAGTATAACACATACGATACAAACGTGGTGCTATAAAACGTACCTCCCTTAGGTCGATGTTAACCTCCCGTAGGCCGATGTTAGCCTCCTTTAGGTCGATGTTAACCTCCCGTAGGTCGATGTTACCTGAGCAAATCTTGACTGTTTTCATAGTTCCACGTTTCTTCCACAAATCGAACGTAAAATCCTTGAGGTCAGTGTTCAGACGCCGAGAAACGAAAGTGGAAAGAACTCTGTATTCTACCATAACGAATCCTAACAAACGTTCGAAGTCTTTATTTCCCCGACGTCGTCCGCCATTACTACTGAAAGAGAATGAATGCAGGTCAATTTCCGGTATAATCGGATCTCGGTTCGTGGCTGCTCCGAAGAATAACCTGATGACGTCACCTCCCTTAGGCCGATGTTATCTTTTCTCAACCTTTGTCTTCAGGACGCTTTTGCTGTACAATTTGTACGTCATGTTAATTAGAGTTGTTGTTATCAAAAGTTCCCATAACTAACAGCCCAAGTACTGATTTATGCCCATACTTTTCCTGAACAGACATTTAATCTTCATTTATTTTGAAAGCTGGACATTCACACTTAACAATTTTACGACATATATTGAACAAATTTGCAATGCTTTGTGCTTAAAAAGACCACTTATTGATAAAAAAAAAGTGGATTTGAAAACATTGCTATCGGACCTGGAAAGATATTGGTACTGTCAATAAACAAGCCCGTGATCAGAAAATCAAAACAAAACAAAAAGAAAACAACAAAGAAACAAACAAACAAACATTGCCTACCTTCACAGACTGTACCATTTTCTGTCCAACGTACTTGATTTGTTCCTGGTATCTTGTCACATGTTCTGGTAATGGGTCCGTTTAGTATATATCCTTTGTTACACTGCACGCGACAAACGCTTCCAAAAACATTACCACACGTGCCAGATATCAGCCTTCCATTTTCAGGTGGGATGAAAACCGGGCATCTAAGAACTGAAATGAAGAGACATCAGATTGGAGGAAATTCCTGGATTTGTTGTTACAGGCAATGCATTTTTATGACCAATATTCAAATTCTTACGTACTGCCACGTGACACCTACCTCACACGTTTGTTTCTGATTGTGATTTTCATTTTAAACCATTATATACTTAACACGGTACTATGAAAGAGCTTAAACGTAGCGTTCATTCAAACATTTTACCTGCTTTTCATTGATTCTATCATCAGAAATGGAAATGTACTATAGCTACTTCATGTATTACCTGTTAATCTCAACTTGATATCATACAGCCGTGATCATGAATAAAGGTAACGCAAGTGACTATGATATGAAAAGTCATACCTCTGCAGTGAAGTGATGCAATTGCATCAATTTGGGAAAATTATCTCTAAAAATGCTTAGTTGAAGGTCTGAATGGGGTTAACCGACTAGCGACAAAGGGCGAAAAATATAACTGACTACCGACAAAACGAGAAAAAAATTACCGATTAGCGACAGGTAAATACTAACCGACAACCGACATTGTCCGACATTATAGGAATGTTTGTATTTAGAAATAAGAGCATTTTGTATTTGTTTCTAGCTTAGGAAATGTTCAAATCTTTGGTGGCCTCTATTTCACCAGAGGTAACCACATATTAATTTCCTGTCATCGGGGAGGAGAAGGGGCTCATTTCCTGGACAGCGGCTGGTAACCGAGCCCACGAGACGACCCGCTGAAGATGCCTGGTAGTATTTCTCTGCGCCATTCATGCGGTCCAGCCGTGACTGGAATTATAAAAGTCGTCCTAAGTTTCTCTCAAAAAGGTGAAGAGGTTCAGTTGCAATCGAACACGACCGTAGCCGGGTTACGGTGGACAAAGAAAAACATAAAGGAGCCTTTGAGTTAAAAAAAACAAAAAAAACAAGAAACAAAAAAAAAACATCTGACATAATTTTTAGGGCTGAAGAAGCAAGCCCTTTAGTACCATACTGATTTCCACCGTTTTACGGAAATCGGTCAGATTTTTCATAATAAATACATTTTTTTAATTAAAATAAACTTCCAAGTCAAAATCTTGAAAATGATTTGGACAATTGTTTTTCCAATTTCCGGGCATAGACACGCTCTGGCCGAGGGATTTTTCCAGCCTATATGTTACCATACCAGTCGCTACATGCGAGCGTAAGAGGAATGTGTCAGCTTTAGGCGACTGAAACATATTGGCGAAGCGCCATGTCACAGATCAGACGAGATTGACAGAACTTTCAGTTACCAAAACAGACATAGGTGCAAGTGCGTCATTATCAACATAAAAGTATAAATAGTACAGAAGAAACATCCTAGCGGTGCTAATATCAGTAAAATCCTGTCTGAATGACTCAGAAATCCAGGAAAGGGGACTTTAGGGATTTAAAATCCAAAACATTTCCCTGGGAACAGGCCCCCGGACCCCCCAAGAAGTTTTCGCCTTCGGCGCTCATGGTTTCGGAAATCGGTCAATGTTTGAATTGGTTGGTTCTCGCTGAAGCTATTTCGCCCGGCAAAATCGTCTGCGGGTAAATGCGTGAACTTTGCAATAGTAGGGACTTTACGCAAGCACGACGCCGACGGTAACGAAAACGTCATTAAAGAAAAGGCTTAATGAGCGAAACAATGCTGTGCACATGCATTACAAATTTTGATACATTTCGTCGTCATATTCGGCCAAACAACAACGTAAAATGCCCAAATTCAAGGTTTTATGGGAACGTGAGCAGATGACAGTAAATTTTCATTCTCTGTGCTAACTTGAAGACCGTTCCCACAGTTCTGTTATTGGATAGAAGTTGAACGAATTGGAATAAGCGCAAAGTAGTACAAGTAACAAAACTTGTATTTTCAAGTGACGTTTTCGTTGGCGTTGCCGTCTTGCTTGCGTAAAGTCCCCAGTAACAGAAGGACAGCGGCAACTTGAACTCCCAAATTTAATATCGGATGAAGGCAGCAGTGAGCTCAACTGTAAGTGTGGAACGTTCTATCAGTTTTAATGTGCAGCGGAGTTTGATGTATCACTGTGGTTCTGTTGTTAAGTATTAACCTTAAAATTTAACGTGGTTCACCATTGGTTCCATGTCGTTTATGGCTGTCCATTCGTTCCAGACGATTTATCGATTACTTCAATAGAGGATAATGCGACAGAAAAGCTGGAGTATGTAGATTTCAGTAAACTTACTTTTGGACATCGGACGTTAATCAGTGGTCGTCGACGTCTCGGGAAAAAGACTTCAGTCGCAAAAAATAATTTACGTATCCCAAAGGCTAGAGTGGGCGTTTTCCTCTCCATTCAATTAACCTCTCTTAATCACTACGATGCCCTGTAATCGACAGGAAAACAAATTTACATGTAGAATAAAAGCTTTCGTGATTTTATCGGTACTACATTTATAAATATGAACCTATATGATGTTTATATATTCATATTCGTATATTCATCCTTCACGGGCGGGTAATTTACGTACTCACAATATGACCGGCTCCCAGTTGGCTTGATAGCTCAGTTGGTAGAGCACCGGCATCGCGGAGGTCGTGTGTTCAAATCCCGTTCAAGCCTGAATTTTTTTTAGGCTTTCTTTCCGCAACTGCGTAAGTTGCGTAATATATATATTTAGCCAAGCCTAAAAGCGGAGCTCTACAATAGAACTTTGCTTATTGTATGAAAGTAATAACCTCATGAGTTCCTCATCAATTCTGCAATTATATAGCACATTTTTAATGCATATGCAGCTATTACTGCTCATCAACAATAACAATGTAAAACAGAGGGCAAAATTACTGAATGCTGATTTGTTGTAACAGAGGGCAGTTTTTCGTAATCTTCCTTTCACTGAGGGAAAAATTACTTACTCCTGATTGGTCAAGCGGCGAAAATACTCGCTCCTGATTGGCTGAGCACGACATTTTACATTTTGTTGGTTTCTGCATTTTGTGTCCAATAAAACAAGTTCTTTGAGGTTCTTTTGAAGTTCGACTCTTTAAGCCGGGTTGTTTGTTCCAAAAATACATGGAAATCAAGTGCTGCAGCTAGGAAGGAAATTCCTAAAGGTTAATTTTGGTGTCTCTCACAAGAAACAGCAAAAGATTATTTGTGTCAAAAGCTAAAGACTTGGATCGGATTGATTTTATTTTGTTTGGTTGAGAAACTGAAATCAGTCATAGCGTCCAAGTGCTTTCAACGAACGATAACCGAGCATGAAAGTGTTCTTTTAATGGGAGGAAGGAGCGCAAGTTCCTTCTTTGGATCCATCGTTTGCTATTTTTATTGATCTATGTTCATGTGATTTCCAAGCGGTAGGAAGCTTCACAGCGCAGGTGAACAATTAATTGATGCCTAACATTTGATATATCGTTGTTAGTTTGCTCCTGAATTAAACTTGTATTCTCTCTTAATTACATGTGTATAATGGGAACTGTTCTCGTCGGTTTTGTTTGTTTTGTACGGTACGAAAAAATTAAATAATTTGTTTGTTTGCTTGCGCCTTCGATGAGTGTTTTACTGACTGTTTTACGAAGTTCCTTGATAGTTTTAGGAACATTTGCCCTCTGTGTTATAAAAGCGGAATTTAAATGGCTCAAAATGATATTTTATGTTTTTATTATTGTTTTTTGTTTTTAAGATGATCGAGGCAAAACGGTTTGTGAACAGCCAACGCGCGCTACCGGCGCTGTCACTGTCTAGTAAATTTTGCTTATCAAGAAGGCCGTACGCTATAAACCTCAGAGAAAATGGATGCACTAACCAAAAAACACACTTCAAATATATCTTTGAGTAATAAATGAAAAAAGCACTGTGATAATTCATAGCAATAAGTACAGAAATAAACTAAACGATCTTTGAAAAATTCACAAAAAACAAGCGAATCAATGTTTTGCGTAAACTTTGTTTTGATGAAAATGAAATCACACTTTAATTTTACATTCGCTTTTAACGTTCTTTGAAAAGACTTTCAGTGAAAATTACTCACACATCTTAATCTTTGCGGTTATATCCTACTGTTTTAAGTATTTTTGTTTGTTCTCTGTCAAGATTGTCAGAAATAAATGCTAAAATTAGAAATATATAAGAGAAAAACTTGTCAGTAGTTTATGCCAACGATGCAATGTTGGAAGACCTTGGAAGATCTAGACGTTTGTTTGACTGACTATTTTAGCTCAGAATCATTTTTTTTTTAATGAAGCAAAATGGGATGAGATTAGAAAATAAAACTCCAAGGGAAATAACGAACATGGACCAAAAAATGAGCTCAAAAGGCTGCTCTGAGGTTAAACAAGTTGCAGTGTCAACACTACAAGAAAAAAATATCTTGCAAAAACAGCAAAGTTTTGTCAACAAAATCATATGAATATACTCGCCTTTTTGGAGAATAACCAGTCCTTTTATTCGATTGCAGATTTTTTCGTTCGTTTACAACGTGAAGTTTCACTTCAAGAGGAAAAATCCATCGCATCTTAATTTCATTTCATCGCGCCGGATAAGAGTAAAATAATTTCTCTTCAAGATTCGGCCGCTGTTTATGAAGTTCCGCCTCTAAAAGCTGCTAAAAGAATCGATTTGTTTCTCTCGTCGCGATCCGCCTTGCCTTTCTCCCGCTGTTTGACGGCAAAATTGGACGAGATCAGAAAATAAAACTCCAAGGGAAATAATCAACATGGACCGAAAAAATGAGCTCAAAATACTGTTCTGAAGTTAGCAGTATTAGCTTAAGCTTAAGTTAAACGGCGTGTCAAAACTGCAAGAAAACAATATCTTGCAAACCAGCAAACTTGCAAAGTTTTGTCAACGAAATTGCATGAAAGTACTCGCCTCTTCTGAGAATAACCAGTCCCTTTATTCCATTGCTGATTTTTCCGTTCGTTTTACAACGTTAAGTGAGCGAAACGTTTCACTTCAAGAGGAAAAATCCAACGTTTCGTGGCGCCGGATTGGAGTAAAATGATTTCACTTCCAGATTCTGATGATGTGCCAGTCGATTTGTTTCTCCCGCCGCTAGTTGCCTTGCTCTTTCTCCTGCTGTTGGTCACATATAAAAATTGACTTTGTATCTTTTCGTCTTCAAAATTATTTTTTTTGTTTTGTTTTCTTCTCAAACGCAGTTGGCGATGCAACTTCCCGCCAAACAAACGCGGCCGGCAGCGCAGTTGGCCATTCATTTTCCCGCCGGGTTACAGCGCATACGCTCATTTATGTAAGCCAATGTGAAATGAGACACTCAAACCCTGTGCCGCAACACGGGGTTTTTTCTGCACCCTTCCCTGTTCTTTCTCTCTTTTTTCGTCACTCATGTTTCGCCTGTTTGCTACCGCTTTCAATCGCTCTCTTTGACGTCGAACTTCGCTTCTTCGTCGCCTGTTTTCTCGATCTCTTTCTATCTCCCTTTCTTTGCTTTACATGTTTGTAGACTTATTCATAAATTGAGTTTGTGTTTTGTCGTACACGTCGTCTTCAAAATTATTTTTTTTTTTTATCAAACGCAGTTGGCGATGCAATTTCCTGCCAAACAAACGAGGCCGGCAGCGCAGTTGGCCATGCATTTTCCCGCCGAAAAAAACCTGATTGGCAGCACAAGGTTTGAGTGTCTCATTTCATGTTGGCTTACATGGAGGAGCATACGTACGTACGTACGTTGTACGGTCGGTCGGACGGAAGTGACGTCATAACCAAACCAAAATTTCTCGCACTGATGGGTTTACCAAAATCTCTTGGCTATGGGGCTCCGCCGCGCGCGCCTACGGCGCGCGCGCGAGCTCCGCTACTAACTGAGATTTGTCGACATCCGACAAACATCGAAAATATTAACTGACAACTGACTAAGTAACGAAATTTTAACCGACAACCGACATGTGGACCCCCCATTCAGACCCTCTTAGCAAACCCCAATTTTCTTTTTCGGATTTTAGCTCTCGAGTTTGAAATGCCCCCAATTACCTTGAACATTAACTGTGAAGAAACATAAGTTCATATTTCGTGAAGAATCTTTCGCAGTGTACATCACAGTATGGCTTCCCTCGGAGAATTCGTGCGGTGACGCCACATCCGGTCTCGCCGTGACAGTAATGGGAGTAGGATCATTGTCAGTGGCTGTGACTGGTGGCCAGGCCACCGTGGCTGTATTTTTCCCTTTGTCAGCGAAAACTGTTCGCGGTTTTGGACAGGTCTCCCCAAAGGAAGGTGCCTGTAAATCTTACATAACAAAAACAATCAATCAGAGAAACAAATGGAAAAAAAATAAATAGATCAATAAAAAGGTTGAATTTTTGAATGAAAGTGACTGTACATTAGCTAAGCTTCTTACTTAAAGGTCGGTTATAGCTGGTAGTTTTTTATTAAGCCTTTAAATGATAAGCTGTTTTTATCAATAATTTGGAACAATAAGGTACTGAGTTGTTTAGTCCGTTATTTTAGTTGATTTGTTAGTTGTCGGTCAGTAAGTTAAATAGACGTTTTCTTTAGCTTCAACTAATTAGGCCAAAACCTCTTTAGCAAAGTCATGAAAGTTTTCATTTGTAGGCTCCTTGTAGTTAGACCCGAAGGGGGAATACTCCTCGGAATTCTTGGTAGGGGTGTGCCGCCCGGTCCTCAAAATTCTGACCCTCTTTCAGATCAAAACATGTAATTTTCCCACAACCGTTTTCAGACCTTACCTCTGAAAATTGGAATTTTTCGTAGGGGTGTGCCGCCCAGTTCTCCAAATCATGACCCTAATTCGAACCAAAATATGCCATTTTCCACACCCGTTTTCAGACCTGGCTTCTGAAAGTTGACTTAGGTTTGCGAATCCATTACGTTGTCCAAGTGAAGTCAACGTATTGTTTAAGCATTTTTGAATGATATATTTTTGATACTTTTCTTTCTCTACTAATCATTTGGAGTTGAAAAGACAAATTAACGCTTACACGCTCTCGTGGTTACCTTGGAAACCATACCTGATTTAAGACCATAATGGTCAAAATCTATACCGGTTTCCAGACCAAAACGGCTCAAAATCCATACCATTTGGGGCGATGCATACATATAGCTTATATAGAGGAGTACCCCCGCCCCCGGGTAGTTACATAGAACTTGTCCTTTGTATCTTTCTAGTATTTCCTTATTCATTGACGAATAATCCATTTCAACATCGACTTTAATTGGAATTTCAAGACTACCCTGTACAAGAGGACATCGTCGGTGCTTTGAGTCAATAACTTCAAACTTCAAAAACAGAAAGGGTTTAAGTCTTTTGAAATTTCCCTTGGTAGGTGTCCAACTGTGACACTAGCCAAACGACCAGGCAAGCATTTAGTTGCAGCTGTGGTATATCAATCTTGAATGTTATTTCTTTCATGTCTACAACGTATATCTCTCCAACGACCGCTCTCCAAATTCCTTGGTACTCGTGAAAACCTCTCAATCCACACATAAAGGTAAACTTCAAATCGTCGAATTTAGTACACGTTCGCTCTATTTCTTGCAATCGGGAAATTCCGCTCCCGAATTTTCGCGAAACAAATACGTTCGCAAATTAGTAAGAATAAGGTAGAAAGACAGATAGACAGGCAGACAGACACACACACACACAGATAGATGGTGGTCGAGGTGTTCCGATCAACTGAAGATTCGACTTGGCAGAAAAAAAAATGTCTAAAATGGAAAGAAAAACGGAAATGGACAAACGATAAAAAGTTCTTTTTTTTTCTCCACTCGAACGCCAAAGAGGCCTCTGTAGTGGAAGGAGCATTTGTTTTACAGCGGTTCGACCAGGGTTTCGGCATGTTATATAACCCAAAGCTTACCTACACAGAAGGGGGCAGTTTGTGTCCAGGTTCCATCAAAACATGAGCTCGAGGAAGGACCTTGTCGCTGGTATCCTGATCTACATTTGTAGAAGCATTTTTGACCATGCACGGGCTTTGTTTTGCAGATTTCAGGAGTAATAACACCTTTATCGGGTGGAATCAAGCGTCTGCACTCTTTAACTGAAATGACAAAAATTCTGAAAGTTAAACAAAACAAGAAGTTCCGCTTTAAAAAAGAGAGTCTCTCTTTCCTTTCACACCCTTGTGTTCAGACGTGTAAGTAGGCGTCCTCTAAAATATATGCCTCAAAATTCCATAATATCACCACAGCAATACAAAACCTCGGTTTCTAATTCGGTTAACAGGGTTTATTCTAAAAACCCAGCCAACTTTACCTGCCATGATCATAAAAGAGATGTTTGTTGTCAGCTGTTTATGCTCTGATGGTTGATTGATAACTGAAGCTGAGAATGTCCAAGCCCCTTTTATACTGGAATTTCCTGTTTAAGGGATAACGCACATGAATTCTACCAGTAACCACTTTTGCTAGAACTGAACTGAAATTTAGTTTGAATTGATATTTTTGAAGGAAAAATCGTGTTATCAGGGTAATTTCAAGGACTTGTCTTAGCTCCAAGCCGCCAAATTAATGCGCGTTTGTTAATTGGAGCTTCGTGGAGCCATTTGCATTGATGGATCTGCGATCATACCATTTTTTTAAGCAAAACATTACAAAATTGTTGGAAAGATTTTGTTCACGAAAAAAGAGCGTTTTAACAGGATAATTGCCCCCGCAGGGTTTTGGCCCAGAGGCATCCTTGGTGTCCCCGTGTAATAGTAATTAGAGTTAAACGTATTATACCTATAGTCAAAATAAACAGTTCGTATAACAGAAACAATCTAAATGTTGTCTAAACAGGGCGCGCACGGAATAAATCGGAAATGGGACGTAACATGGAATCAATTTTTTGTTCGTCATGGAATATAAAGCAAATAAATCATTTTTCGAGTACGCCCAAAGAACTATTCAAAAACTTAAAAGAGAAATTCCGAGAGTTTATGCCTAAAAGCAAAGCAAAGAGTGATTGGCCATGGTGACATATCATTCCAATATCGTCGCAATATCATATTTTACTCGAGAATGCTCGAATCAAATGAGTAAAGTAACTTATACATGCCTGAATGTAAATTTGTAGTAAAATATTTTTTGATCAAGATTTATTGGTTCTTCGTTTTCGTGACAGCTCTCCTAACAACTTTCCTAAAAGCTTTTCAACGTAACAACAAATGGTTTAATAACCCGCTCATTTCGGGTAAATTAATGCCCATCAAAATCACTCCACATCGAGTAGAATTGTTTAGTGGCGAGCTCCGCCCGCTGGTATCGAGAAGTGTTTCTCCAAGTGAATATGAAAATGCCGGCATTGGATTTTCAGTAGTAAACTTTAACGTGGACTTATTTGAGCTCATTGTTTGGTTTTGGAACTTTTTCTTTTTCTTTCTGTGCATCTTCAATTACGGCGGCTCGAAAATAATCAATACATACCTCTTGCTAACCGAGTTCGAGGTCCGTACGATAAGTTACAGATCCTCGTTATTTTTTCCCATCAACGGAGAAACTCGGTACCTTACAGTATGGATCGAGTAAACGAGGGGGGAAATGGGCGCTCGGGAAACGAAACTAGTTTTAAAAGCTTAGCGGGCCGGGCCATTTTTAGAAAATTTTTGGTGTCCAATCTCTTATTCTTTCATGAAACAACACATTTTAAAAACATGTAAAAGGATCAATATCGGGTAACTTTATATTGTTCACGTTTTTCGCATTTTTTTTTTGTTTTTTACGCAATGTTAAAGTTATACAATATATTAAAAGTTCTCTTCGGTCGGGACCGTATCTTTTTTGTACGGACCTCGCTACGCTCTGTCCGTGCTGCCAAGACCTCAGGGCGATATTTTCCCAGTACGGCCCTCGCGCTTAGTTAATAAGATTAAGATCCATATTTTCTTTGATTTCAAAGAATGCCCATATAACAGATTAGTCTGAAACAGCGCAGACAGTTGTAGTGTAAGCTACCCCTAGTTTTGAAGATAGATGTCAGCTTTAAGCCACTAAATTAGCTCTGCGCCCTTAGGTAAGTCTGACTCTGCGTGGAACTGGAATCATGTATTCATAAGGGAAAACGTAACAGCTTCATCAATTACAGTTTGACCAAAAACTTGAGTTAGCTCTTGAATCTATTTTCATTGGCGCCTAAAACTGAATAATTTTGGTCCTAATTAGTAGAAGCTAATTTTGAATTAATATCGTACTGTATGTTTTTTTTCGTCCACAAAACATATATCTTGAATTCACAGTTCATTTTTAGTTTGGCTATTTTACGTCGAGCCCTAAAATCACATTCAACATTGACCCTTCTCACCTTGACAGTGCGATGTTCTCTTCAAGTTCCACCTGCCACCACTGCCGCATGTAGGATATGAAGAACCAGCAACTGGCCTGTAGCCTCGATTACACGTAACCGGGCAAATTGCTCCAACCTTCAATTTCGATTGTCCGCAAGAAGAATAATATCCGTTACTTATAGAGGGCAATCCGCTTCTGGCACATGTTATTTCTGTTGAAAAACGTGACAGCACGTGAATAATTTGTTGATTTGATCAGAGAATCAAAACTGTAAATTATTGTCTACTATTCAGGGCCAAAAAACACGTTTATTGATACTAAAAGGAAAAACAAAAGAAAATTGTTCGCCCTCCAAAAGTTAGGGGTTAAAGAAAATTGTCCCAAACGTGTGAGAAAACGGTGGTGCGGAGAGGAACACAAAAGTTATAGAGTGTGTCCGTGAAGGCCGACGAAGCCGCGTGTGACACTAGGTTTGAGTTTCGTAAAAAGGAGATGAACGCCGCTGTGAAAACAGCCCAAGTCAAACCGTGAGAAGTTTATAGTTCAAGTGAAAGAGACGGCGGATGGACAACTGGCGAGATTGGATACTTTTGACGGGAAGCTGTCCCTTACATACGTTGAAGACCTTTCTTAGTGAGCATTACGTCAAAGCTAATAAATGCGTCTGTAGACGAACCGTGATTAAGGTGAAGCAGGCGAATCGCGTTGAGATGACACAAAATGTACTGCAAGGAAACAGTTCGACGGGTTAAGAAAGCAGCATATGCGGAGGTAGTAGATGGCGAAGCTGGGAGGGCCACCATCGAGCACCATCGAGAATTGAACGTGTCGCAGAAAATATAAAGGGAATTCCATTGAGATCGCAGGTTGTTCCTGGAGAATAAGCCCGAGCTTGGATCTGCGAGACAAGCTAGTGTAGCTGGGAATGCGGCAATCCTAATGAGAGGTCGCTGTCAGCGGAGGGGATTCCTGAGAAGGGAGAGAAAAGACTGCATTAAAGGTAAAATTGGAAGTCAAAGAGATAATTTTTGGGGGGGGCGGGAGGGGGCTGCTAGTGCGAAGGGGATAAATGCCACTCACTGATTGATCCGCGAAGTTGTTTTCCAAACAAGGAATGTATTTTGCACGAATATCGATGTCATGGCAGGCAGTAAGAAACTAGATTTTTCGTAAACAAAGCATTACTGGAACACATGAACAGCCAGAAATGACGGCGAGAACGCTATTGAGGCTGTCACATTGGAAAGTGATGCGCTAGCCACGTGGAAGGGCACCATGATCGTCAGGAGCTCCAAGATGTTGATGTCGAGAAATATTATAATGGACACACATTAAGGTAGTAAATGGCTCCACCAGTGGACAGTGGACACAGTTTGGACGATTCGAGCGGGACGAACGCAGGCGGAGACATCACCCAGAGCAAGGAATTCAGAACATGACGGGAGACGTCATTGGCGTGAACCAAAGCCGCACAGCGATGAAACATTTCCCGAACTCTGTCAAAGATAACAGAGATAGTCATGTCAGAAGTATTTACCAGCAGACCTAGAAAGACCATAGAGGTAGAGGGAGGAAAGTCTTTGCCTGGCAAGGACTCCAGGTCTACAAAGTGTTAAAGATCAGTCAAGGCTTGAAACGCCTGAGCTGATTTACCTGGATTTTCTGCTCCCCCGTACATTGAGAGTGGAGGCCAAAGGGCGGGGCAACGTCGAAACAGAGGCTGCTGCGATGCTTGTAGCCCAGTATGTGGTAATCAAGAGGATAGATACGCAATGTCCCACAAGCACGGCTAAGGTTTATCTTGAACATGTGGCAGTGAAGTAACCTACTTTGTAGCCTACTGGCCAGCCAAATTCGAGAAAGTCGCAGAGCGATTTGTCTGGATAGTCTTGTAGGCTTCGGCGCCATTCAGGGATGTTAGGGTTCGATAGGACAGGAAGGCGAAGAGTGAATGCAATTGGACCGGAGGTAGTTTGTGACTGGGAGTGAAGAGCAATGAAACGAGACGTAAGCGACGGCTTCAAAGGCAGGACACGGGTAGGAGACGATGCTCAGTTGGTTAGAATTCGAGGACGCGGAATTCCTGAAAAACTCCGAGTGGAGCGAGTGGAAGGTGACGCGGGGAAGACCGCAGGAAGAGCTGGTTGGGGGTCAACGGTGGGGTTAGGTAATCGAACTCCAGGAGATTAGTGAGTGCGGCGAGGAGGAACAGGAAACATGCGCTTGGGGCAAGTGATAGCTTAGTAGTCGGGACGCCTACACACCACCCACACATGTAAATACTGTCCTAGGACAATCCTCTGAGGAGCAGTTGTCGTGCCACGTACACTAATCACAAGTTTGGTTGCGTGAGATACATTTTTAGATATTGAGGCGTGAGGTGACAGATTACCTCCAACAAGAGCTATGGTGGACTTGGGAGCTGTTTCCTGCTAACAATTCCGATCGTGTGAAAAATGGCCCCTCAAGGTGGTAGAAAAGATCTCCCCATTTGACGACGCCGATGTTGTGACCTTTATGATGAATTCTAAAAAACTTTGTGAGGTTTTCTTTTGAATTTGTGCTTTTCAGATTGCGCGCTGATAAGTTTCGTTTTGACTGAAAGATTTTGTTCTTTAATTGCCTTATTTAAAAACGCGCGCGCGCATTGGCTAACGAAATACACGAGCAAATAGATCGAGAGCTTTAGTCAAGCTCGAATCATCATGCGAACTCAAGTTAGAAGTTTATGTTAAGCGCATAATGTTGTATTGGGAGAAAAGGAGAAAAATCAACAAATTCGTGAAACTCAGCAACCTGAAGACGACAATCGAGCGGGTAAAAAAGGCCAAAATAAAGAAAGAAGAGTCAGTAAGTCAAACAATTAACCCTCTGGCGAATCGTGCAGCTCTGGTAACGCAGTGAAAGGACAGCTTAAACGAATTAAGATCCCTATATTCGGTGGGAACAAGCTCGAATTTCTAGGTGGCATGGCGCATTTTCAAGCTGTGTGGATTCCTTTTCCCTATCTGCGCAGTTCAAAATGTTGAAGTTGGAAGGATGTCTGACTGGTGAGGCTACGGAGACAGTCAAGAAACTGGGCAACTCTGAAGCGGCATAACAGACGGCAAAAGCAAGACTACAAAGGAAGGAAGGAGGAAAGAAGAAGTCGACGTCAAGTGCAAGGGCTTTTAGAAGAGCAAAAGAAGATGAATACGCTTCGTGAAGATTATGCTAAAGCACTAGATAAGTTTTCGGATGTGTTTGAAAGAGCTGTTGTTAATCTGAAAGAAAATAATCGCCGATCAGACTTGAAAGACGGAACTTTTTATACTATTTTACACGAGAAAACACCAGAGAAGTTGCTGGCTCAGTACTACCGGTGAATAAAGGAAAATCAAGAGCTCGAGTCGCTCGAGAAGCTGAAGGATTGGATTGCAGAACAAGCGGAAAATCGGGTACAAGCTGCTGAGATTAGAAATGGAATCTGATCATACACAAAACTGAGAGAGAACAAGGTACCCTGGAAACGACGCAAAGACAAAGCTAAATCGTTTGTGTCTACTAGTGGCGGTGTGGAACCGAAGATTCAACGGTGCAAGCTGTGTGGTCACAGTCATCCGATTTGGCACTGCGATGTATTTAAAGGAAGACCAGTAGAGAGACGATGGGAAACTGCTAAGCGGCTAGGGCTCTGCTATAGGTGATTGTGGATCGCTAAAGAAGACAAGTTCTCGTTCCGGTATTCGGCTCCATCAGGTGAGTTCATACTTACGAAAAGAAGTGTGTTAAAGGGAACAGCGAAGATCTTTGATCCCCTTGGATTTCTTTCGCCTTTCACCGTGAGAGGGAAGTTGTTGATGCAGGAAGCGTGGAGGGATGTTGTAACGTGGGATGAAGTTCTACCACCCACCCTGGCGAAGAAATGACAGACGTGGCTTGGAGAGTTACTTGATCTTGCAAGAATCAAAATTCCGCGGATCCTTAAGGATTTCCACAGCGAAGACGAGAGAATGACAGTTTACACGTTTACTGACGCGTCCGAAAAACCTTACACAGCAACGCTTTACTCCCGATACGAGTTTAAGGACGAATAGTTTAGCACACGTTTGATCACCGCAAAAACAAGGTTAATACCACTCAAAGCACTAAGTATTCCCTGTTTGGAGCCTATGGGTGTGGTAATTGGCTTGCGATTAACCAGACAAGTGTGTAAGGCTCTTGGAGTTCAACGAAACAAAGCAACCTAAGGGGTTGACAGCTACAACGTCAGTTATTGGATCCCTGGTCAAAGTCGAAGCTTCAATCCTTTCGTTGCACCTTGAGAGCGGATGTCTGTAAATATCAACCAGAGGTGTGCAATAGCGAAAAATTCAAAATTCTCAAAAAAATTCACAACATAGCCCACGGTAAACTATTGCAAGAAATACATGTTTTACTTCGATCCGATAATTATTTTTGATGTGAGGCTATGATCTTGAAATCACCGCTCCTGAACCGGGTTTTCGGTGTCTGACACCACATGTTGCGAAGACCTTGTTTTAAAAATCGAACCAGTTCTGTTCCAAACGAAAAACATCCAGTCTGATAAAGTACATAATTATGGACATCATGAATGGTATGTTACTCATCTGAAGTGAAAATTAAATATTTAGGAGATTTTTCAATATTTACAATTTTTTAAGCGATTTCTCGTGATGCCAAATTGACAAATTTGCGAGGCTAAAATCATCAACTGGTACATGGCGTTGAGGATAAAGATTTACACCACGTGAAAGAGCATCATTTCTTCTTATAAAATCCGCTTTCAAAATCATGGGCAACACAGAAGGAGGTTTTTGAGGCCGCGAATTACAAGTAGTACTTTAGTGAAATTTGAGCTTTTCTGTCACGGCATTCCGTTGCTAAAACTCAGATAAACACAACATGAAAACGTTTCAAACAACAATGGTTTATTAATTCTAGCTACAGGGCATTGCCTGTGCATGACCTATGCCTATAAGACTATTTTCCTTGGTTTTCTATCTTTTAGGGGCAGTGTCAAAAGATTTTAGCGGAGTTCAAAAGCCGTACACGGGTCAGTTTACGTTGTCAACCGGTCGCAACTAGTAAATATGGAATACAATGAAACCAGGACTTCTTTCATTCAATCTTACTTTAAAAAAAATGGAGCAAATAGCTAAGAGTGCTATATAATTCATACCTTTGAGCGGTTTAGGAAATATGGGACATCTATAGGAAACATCGTAACACTTTAGTTAGGCCGTTTTATACATGTCTCAAAGATTGTGTTACAAACATTTCACCGGTAGACCGCTGACCTTGCACTTACGTACGCCCTTGTCCACGGGATAGCAATCGATTTTTCGTCCAGCTAGACCCCAAAGACAATTAATTATATAATCAGTTCAAACTGAGATTACGGTTTTGGGTTATCACAATTTTATCTGATTGCGTCTACACTCGCGCAGTTGTTTTGATTTTTGATAAAGTTTTTCAAATTTCAGTCTAACGTAGCCTGCGCATACAGCTGCCTCTCATCGCTCCCGTCCCCGAGGGGCGTTTCGCGAGGCTACCATGAATGCTACTCAAGGAGAGTTGAAAGAAATGTGACTGTCTAGTTCATCTGGATAAGACCCAATATTCAATTTATTGTTCACAAAAATTGTCTCTTCACACGATAAAAGATAGTTCTGAGTTCATCCGTCAGTAATGAAATTTGAGCAGACAAAGTATGGTTTCTTTGGCCTTAATGGGTCAAAGTAAGAACACGATCCAACAAGATCATGTTGCCTGAATATATGGTGCTATGCTCTGAATTTTTAGAGTACATGTACTTGCGAAAGCTGACAGGCACTAATATCGAGGTCATCTTGTGGATAAGTCTAGATTGCACAAATGTGATGCTCCAATCTCCCTTCGTTTGCTTGAAATGATTAGCTGCCCAACTTGGTGGTACCGGCGCAGAATCGTTTTGGCAGCGCCGTCTGATCCCATAAGCATCTTGATGTCTTGAGCAAATAGACCTGATTAGATGGCTGTCATCGATTCCAAAGATATCAAGGGAAATTTTGCCCTGAAGTTTAGTCGGTTAGTTAGGTCACTTTGTAGAACTGGCTTTACAGCCAAAGGAGCGTAGCTGTGCCGTCCAGGCTGTGAAACCCTGGCCCTCTTTCTGACAAAAATTGCTCCCCCTACGCTCCTCCCTTATTCCTGCTGACAATGTACTGTGGTCGACTGTAGCAGGTGTGAGTCGTACTGCAGGAAATATTGGGGAAAATAGGGACGACAGTGGTGACGCAACCTCGCTCTTACCCTGCCGCCTCCCCACTAAGCTCCCCATTCTTTACGTCGGGAAACTGTAACAGTGACAAAGCAGAGGGCCAAATAACTTTAAAAAAAAATCACTAAAAATCGTAAATGTGTGTGGATGTAATAACCAGTAATTCAGAATCAAATTGCAAGCGTTATTAAAGGTGATTCTTATTTAAGGTCAGGAGTTTTGCGTTACATTAATTCGATACCTGCTCTGCCTACGAGAAGCTCCGCCTCAGTTTTCAGTGTTCAGTCAGCAAACCCCGTGGCCCTTAGATAGTTTCGAAGGTCTGTGCCACAATCTCTGATTGGGATACATTGGGTATTCGCTGGATTTCCAACACTTTGTCCACATTGTCCTCCAACAATCGAGGCATACTTACACGATACCATTTCGGCTCAATTTGTTTGAACGCCGTGAAACCAGAATCGAGCATTAAAGTTGGATGGCACTCCCCCCCCCCCCCCCCCTGAGAGCAAAATAAACAAACTGAAGCGATCTGAATACCAACGTGGGCTAACTGCACGATAAGAAAGTTCAGTGACAGAAAATACAGCTCACAAGTAAATCGCAGTTACAGTTTGTATCGATGGGGCAGTGAAAAAGTACCCTTGGCATGCGCCCGGGGGGTACCATTCGAGCAGAGGCCCTTTGATCTTCCTAGATAAGTCGAAGGGCCTCTGCTCGCAGGGTACCCGGGGGGTGAACCTTTATATAAAAATTGACGGGGGTGATCGTAGCTTTCGGGGGTTAAAATTCGTGGTTTGGTACCTGTCAAAGGTATGGCGGTACCTTTTAGCCAGTTTTAGGGTATTGAGCGAAAACATATAAGAGAAAGTTATTATAAATATCAGTCAACTGTCACATAGCGTATTAATTTTAGAATTGGTACCACTAAGTGGGAAAATTACACAGACCACCGCTACAAAACAAATTCATGTACCTTTTAGTGGTACTTTTCAAAATTTATGACGATCAACTCGTCAATTTGATATAGGAGTCCCCCTCCCCCTGGGGGCAAGTGGTCTGCGCAAACTGTAACGCAATCTCTGCCGTTAAACGTACTTTTAAATCGCGGCAAAATGCAAATATCGTTCCTGATTGATGTGATGATTTCTACAATGTACAGAAAGCTCGCTAAAAAGGTATGAATTACGTAGCACTTGTAGTTATTGTTTCATTTGTTCTAAAGTAAGATTCAATGCAAAACATTCTGGTCCGAAACGTTGACTACGTAAACTGACCTTTGTGACCTTTATACGCTTTTGAGCTTGGGGTCTAATAAAACTGCTACAATCTTTTGTGCCTGCCCGAAATGATTAAAAACCATGGAAAGTAATATTATGAACGAGGGCCATAACCTATAGCAAGCACCAACAAACAATTGTTGTTTGAAACGTTTTCATGTTGTGTTCATCTGAGTTTTAGCATCGGTATGCCGTGACAGAAAAGCTCAAATTTCACTAAAGTACTACTTGTAATTCGCGGCCTCAAAAACCTCCTTCTGTGTTGCCCATGATTTTGTAAGCGGATTTTATAAGAAGAAATGATGCTCTTTCACGTGGTGTAAATCTTTATCCTCAACGCCATGTACCAGTTGATGATTTTAGCCTCGCAAATTTGTCAATTTGACATCACGAGAAATCGCTTAAAAAATTGTAAATATTGAAAAATCTCCTAAATATTTAATTTTCACTTCAGATGAGTAACATACCATTCATGATGTCCATAATTATGTACTTTATCAGACTGGATGTTTTTCGTTTGGAACAGAACTGGTTCGATTTTTAAAACAAGGTCTTCGCAACATGTGGTGTCAGACACCGAAAACCCGGTTCAGGAGCGGTGATTTCAAGATCATAGCCTCACATCAAAAATAATTATCGGATCGAAGTAAAACATGTATTTCTTGCAATAGTTTACCGTGGGCTATGTTGTGAATTTTTTTGAGAATTTTGAATTTTTCGCTATTGCACACCTCTGGTTGATATTTACAGACATCCGCTCTTAAGTAGGAGAGATATATGAAGGTTCCAACCCAGACCAACGGCGTTACGTTCCTGAGAAGTTAAATCTAACTGACCATGGTGCGCGAGGATTAACAGCTGAGGAGTTGCTCGATAACGAATGCTGATGGAGTGGGACAACATTTCATAGTCAAGGAGATGACAACTGCTCTGAGCAGAGATTCATGGGTGCTATTGCAGAAACACTTGAGGAAGTGAAAACTGAAGTCCGTGAACGAACAGATCATCCCGTTTTTTCAAATGGTACAGGACAAAGCCAACGAACAACTCGAAATTGGACTTCTACTGGTACGAGTACGAAGCTGGGTTTATAGGTTCATCGACAATTGTCGAAAGCCCGTTGAACAGCGCTCTACCGGGCAGCTAACACCTGATGAATTGAAGAGAACGGAAGAAGGGATCATCAAGAAAGCTCAGGCATTAGTCAGCGAAAAAGGGCTTTCCAAGAAGAGTTATATCCTCACATTTACAACGATAATTGCTGATGGCATCCTACGGTCGAAAACGAGACTTGCCGATATTCTACTGATTTTCCCGACGAAACGAAGTATCCGATCATTTTTCCAAAGAAACTTCATGTTACGGAACTGATTGTGAAATACTATCACTAAACATAAGGACATGAAATGGGCTTCAATTACACTTTGAATCGCCTTCGCGAGAAGTACATAGTGGTACATGGAAGAGAAACAGTAAAGGAAGTTATCAAAGAATGTTCTGAGCGTCGGAGACGATTCAGAGAAAAGCCAGCTACACAGCAAATGGCTGCTCTACCTTGTATCTGACAAGAAGCAACCATAAAACCATTTACCAATTGTGCAGTAGATTTTGGTGGACCGTACATAAAAGTACAAGTCCGTGGGAGAGTTCGTACCAAACGATACCTGTGTTTATTTTTGTGTCTTCAAACACACTGTCGTTATGTAGAAATGGCATGCATGGATGGTCGTTAAATAAGGATGGTTTTTCGAACGCCTTAACTGGCATGGTGGCAAGAAGAGGTTGGCCTCGTGATATGCTAAGTGATATGCAAAGTGATAAATCAGTTGGTGAAACAAATTGACCGAGAAAAGGTTCAAATGACGACGTCCAACAAAGGAATCAATTTTCATTAGAATCCACCTGCAGCCCCACATTTTGGCGTTTTGGCGGAATATTTGAACGAACGATTAGATCAGTGAAACGAGCTGTAAATGCGGTCTTCGGAAACGCAGATGTGAACGACAAAGAATTGCAGACGGTCTTTACAGGTGTTGACAGCTTTCAGACCACTGACACAGTTAAGCAGTGATCCCAACGACGAACCCGTATTGACACCTTATCTTTTTCTCGTGTGACACATGGGGGGGAGAATTGGCACAGAAACCGTAGACACAAAAACATTCATTCCACAAAGGCGATGGAGACGGATCCAGAAATTAATTTGTCACGTTTGGAAACGCTGGATGAAACAATATCTTATCAGCATCAGTTAAAGGAAAAAGAAGCAGGAAAGAAAAAGAGACGTAGATAGATGATAGATAGCAGTTAGATAGCAGTTTATTATGAAAATACGCTTAGCTTTTGAGATACCAGCAAGCTAGGCTCACCAGCTAGTTTACAGGTATTTCACACTAAATGATTAAAATAACTGACACAAATTAAAAAACATCACATGGCATACTAGGTAAAATTTAAATTTCTAATACAAATTAATCATCATACGTAAAAAGAAAATTACAATAAAGAAATAAATGGATATAAAAAAACCACAATAATTCGTATTGTGTGAAAAGCTCACTCAATCATAGTAGACCTGCCAGATCTAGTGTTCTGAAACTGTTTTTAAAAGCCTTGTAAGTTTGAACTGTTCTGCTTGAGTCAGGTAATGAGTTCCAGAGTTTTGGTGCCGTAAACCTCCACGATTCAAGGCCAAAAGTTGTAGTGCTGGCCTTTGGTCGCTTTAAAATGTCACTTCCTCTTAGATTGTATTTATTATTTCAAAGACCGATCAGTTCTTTTATGCTTTTTGGTGCATGCTCATTATTAATTGCATTAAAAACTGTGCAAACTATTTTTGCGAGGCGTTGATTCTCAAGTGATAGTAAACCTATTTTGTTGAGTAGTTTGGAGTAGGGCCTTTGTTTTTCGTTAAAGACAAAACGGAGGGCACGCTCATTAACTTTTTCTGGCTTAGCAATGGCACTTTTGTTGCTGAAATGCCATGCCTCTGAGCAGTAGTTAAAATGAGGCATGATAAATGCGAGGTAAAGACACTTTCTTGTTTTGAATGGAAGAATCTTTTTCATTCCCTTAAGTACAGCAATCTGCTGGGAGACTTTTCGGCATATTTTTCCTATGTGCTTCTCCTGGTGCTTCTCAAATTTCATTTTGTTATCTACTGTAACTGCGAGCATTTCAAGATCTTCAGTAATTGGAATAGCAATGTCTTCGCAATGGAACTGGGGCTTAACCTGGGTCTTTCCCATTACGATTGCTTGGTACTTGGAAGTGTTTCTCCTCATGCCGTTTTGCTCATACCATTGATCGACATGGGCAAGACCTGCATTAATCACTTCTTCAACTTTCTCTGGTGTACTGTCGGTGAAAAATATTTGCGTGTCGTCTGCGTACGCAGAGAGTCTGCTCTGTTTGACAGCGTAAACAAGATCGTTCATGAATATATTAAATAATAGTGGGCCCAGTACGCTGCCTTGTGGGACCCCCACTGAGGTTTCTTTCCAGTTTGAAAACTGATATCCTAATCTGACCCGCTGACGTCGATTTGCAAGGTAGTCATGAACTAGATCAGTAGTTTTGCCGTCAGCTCCAAAGGACTTAAGCTTGGCCACCAGCAGTTCGTGTTGCAAGGTATCGAATGCCTTGGAAAGATCCAAGACGTAGTCTTGGTAATAGAAGCAAACACACCAAGGAGGCAATGGAAGATAGGACGGATTGTGGTGACCTACCGATGGCTTTATTCGAGTTGTTGATGTGGACACTGTTGACGGAATATCCCTAGGACCAATTTTACGACTTTCCCCGCTTCAATTTTTAAGCTAAAGAAGACTTTGACAAGATAATGAATTTTGTTTATTAACGTTTCTCGCGAAAAATCCGGAGGGGGGGGGGGGGGAATGTTGGAACCTTTATGATGAATTATAAGAAAACTTTGTGAAATTTGCTATTGAATTTATGCTTTTCAGAGCGCGCGCTGACAAGTTTCGTTTTGATTGAAAGATTTCGCTTCTGAGCGCGCGCGTGCATTGGCTAATTTGTAACTATCGAAAGTTGATGGCGCGGTATATCTGTCGCACTAGCAAAATATAAGAGTTGGATTTTGAATTCACGCTCGGTGGTTGCGTGGTTTTATGGAGGGTTTTTTCGGATTTTCGGGAAATTTTAAGGCTGGGACGTTTCGGAAATCTTGTCCAGGGAATCGCCTGAACAGCCGAGCCCAAATAAACGCAAGATTTCAAGATGATACGAGCGTACCTCTGACCATTGATATGTGAGGCTTACACCATTAAATAGAGAAAGTGCCGCAGGAGGGCTGCTGTTTGTTTGCGATCGACATTTTGCTGAAGGATTACCAAATTACCTGCGCAAAATTCTGGCAGCGATAGATCAGAATAAAGCTTGGTCTCACCTGGAGCGTAGATATAAGGCCAGGGCTCGAGGTGGAGGATTTCCAGTGACCCTTTTAAGATCTCCAAGGGATCTTCCCGAGGACGATTTCCCAGTGGACGAGGCAAAAGAACTGCTAACCTTCAATTGGGCATGCTATAATTACAGCTCGAGTTTCTTGATTTCCATTTGTTGTGATTCCTTATGTAGCTCAGTTTGGCTAGCTCATTTGAGTTGAGAGCCGCATGTGTGCTGGTGCAAACGGGCTCGTGAGGTTTACGTTGCGGTAAGGAAACTTTAAGAAAATGCTTTGAAGCGCTGGAATGCTCTTTCGTGCCCTCTAGAGTGGTAAGGACAGGAGTAGTATTGCCGGTGGGAATGAAGACACTTTCAAAATTGCAGATTCTAGAAGCACCTGCTAGAAACACCTGACCTGGCTATTGCTAGAATATTAACCTTATCATGACAGGGAGGAAAGGGAGGAGGGGAGAGACGGAGTTGGGGGTTGTGTTTGTGTTTTGCCGGCTTTGAACATTTATAACTTTTTTTTTTTTGAAGTATCAGAAACATCAGGAAGTGCCACCGGTATTTTTTATTTCAGAACAAATTGGTGCGTTAGGTCACAATTCATTGAATCTGATGTGACCATGACAGCCAAACTTTGTCAGGTAGAATTTTCACAGCGAGAGTATCGGTGTTGATGTAATGAATAATAGTTAACGGATTATTTTAGTTTTCCGAGGTCTTGATCACCTTTTGGCCAAATCTGTGGCTTTCTGAAATCCAAGATGGCAAATCCAAGATCACCACATGTCAAAGGTTTTCAAAGGAAAAAAAATTCTAGAACATTCACCCTCCAAGGGGGGTGGGGGGTGGGGGTTGTTTAGCAGTCAAGATAAAGAATCTGACCGCCGTAGTGGCAGTGAAGGTCATGACCTTGAACCCCGTCGGGGACTGAGACTTTTGTTGGCCCGCGCTTGGGGTTCTGAGCGTCACATCTCTCGTCATTCTGTTTTTTATATACCTGTTAACAAAAGGTATGTCTGAAGAAAGAAAAAATTCTTACCACTACATTTCTTTGAGCCCACTCGTTTGAACCCAGGGTAACAATCGCATCTTATTCCGCTGCCCCTTAAATGTACGCAGCTGTGTTGACAACCACCGTTATCAAAACTACATTCATTACAATAGGCTGTCTGTATGCTTGGGCCGCTGCATCCCTTGCCTCCATGCTTTGGAGGTGGATTATTACATTCACGGCGTGCATTGTTGAATGGACCGGAGCATCGATTTTTGGGCCAATCAGCAGGACGCCAAGCACTCCAGCGACCATCTTGGGGTTCTGCGGAATGAAAGGAAAGGTTTCAGAAGGCGTGTTAGGAAGAGGACAACTGAAGCTAACATGGAAAATGGATTAGATGACTGATGAAAAAAAAGGCATTTGGGTAAACATTTGGGTAAACAGGGAAAATGGATTAGATGACTAAGGAAAAAAAAAGCATTTGGGGACAGTCTTCATGATACGTAGATCGAGATATAGGCCAGTTTAATGCCAACATTATTGGTATTACTGTGACAGTAGAAAAGCTTTTGAGCATTTGTTAAACGTTTTCTTCTAGAGGCTCTATCTAACTGCTGGTGTGTCCGGTTACTTAGTTTAATAGGCCTTTTAAGAGCCGGGACTTGATTAAGATGCTATTCCACAATTACCAATAATAACTTATACAGTCCTGTCTCACGCATGCTTTTAGTTTTAATGCTGTAACGTTAAATGGAATATCTGTATATATCACATCGTATATATTTGGACAGCATTACACTGTTTTGAACTTTTACTCTATCTAGACCGGCCTTTTCTTTTCTTTTTTTCTTTTTTTTTTTTGTCTTCTGGGCCGGGGATGGGGGAGGGGTTCTGATTGTGCCCCCCTCCATAACTTTGCAAGTATATTTTAGCTATGACAGTGAGGCAGGATAGTACGTCCACATATGTCTCCTTTGAGGTCCGCATCACGAAGTGATGACCTCAGGAGCATTTTTTTCGCATCCTACGCCGCTTACGGTTTTTTAGCCGTTACCCTCAGCAAGATTGAGCTCCTTGAATAGTTTTGTATTTTGTAAGAAAGTTCTAATTTTAAAAATCGTTTGGAGCCTTTGGAGTGGTTGGCTTTTAAAGGCGAAAAAGAAAAAGAAAAAAGAAAAGAAAAGAAAAAATTTTTCTCCGTTATCGCTAGGGATTAATGTTTAAATTTATAAGTTGTCTAGGATGTCTAACTATTTGGCACCCGTGGCGATACAATTTTGACTGTCTAATGACTTCGTATCGTAAAAAAGAATACGCAAATGAGCAGGTAACATAGTCAGATATTTGTCCATCGTATTTTCTCCTTCCATTTTTCTGTTGACTTGAAAGACAACCTAGGCATTGAGCGGCTTTCAGCGTGGTCTAGATAGGGTGAACCCAATGCTACATCGATATACTTACTCGGCCCTCCCCCTGACGGGCAGCCTCCGCACCCCTCAACAAAAGTTTGGTAAACAGTAGTTGGCACGACCAGAACCAGAGCTAACGCGAACAAAGGATTCATTATCCAACCACGATCTAAAGATTAAACCAATAAAAAAAACTGAGTTTTTATTTTTCTGGGCCCAGTTGTTCAAAGCCCGATTAAGCTTAGCCTGGATTATCGCACGGCTCGAGTTTAATTGCTAACAAAATAAAGATTCTTCCAAAAGATTTTTGGCCTTCAGTTTTTAGTTCGACTTTTCTTTACCTTTAGCTTGAAATTGGCCTTTAAAACCATTTTTTAACGAGCGAGATGAAAACCTCGATTAACTTCTGATCGTGGATTAGCAGCGTTAATCGGCTTTCGAACAACCCGGCCCTGACTGTTTATTCACTTAAAGGGAACAAAAGAACTTAAATATTAACAAAAATTAAGAAATGAATAAGTTAACTAGGCATTGGTTCGAATTTTTATTTTGTCACTCGATGTCAGTTTTCATTCTCAATCCTACTCTATTCACCATTATTTTAATCTTATATTTACTTCCCCTAAGACCTTGGCTTTGTACAGTCCACCATTTACCTGCGTTCTAGCACACGATACAATGTTTCGCGGTCGTTTCCTAGTTCAACTGGCAAACTAAGCCCCCCCCCCCCCCCCCTGTCCCCTATTGGTTTGACCCGTAAGTAATGAAATAATACTTGCTTTTCCATATACCGACATAAACTGTATTACTTATTTATTTGTATGTACCTCATAAAGCCGTTTGGTTCTTAGAACTCAGTTCGTTGTTCGTTATTTTGACTGTATAGTGTATCAAAACTAGAACACAGCTAAGCTGCAACACTCTTCGACCTCGGGTTGAGGAGCAGAATTTAATTATATCTGATAATTTAATAAAAACATGGTCAGTTTTTCTTCGAGTCGCTTGGAAATTATGAACTGAGTTCTGATCTGTAAACGAGCTTATCCGTCTTAAGAAAAAATCTTTCCTGTTAATATATGTCCTAACAAGATGTAAATACATGTACTATGTAAGAGTTAAGAAATAAGGCTTTTGAATTATACTTGAACATAATCTGAAACAGTCGAGACGAATCATGCTAAGAAACACAAGGGGGTTGGTGGGTGGTAATTTTTTTACCAATGCTTAAAAAGATCAGAGATATATGACAATAAACAAGGACATGCAGGTGACCACGCATGGTCTTGATTGACACAGCAGAAAAGCTACAATCTAATTGTCCCAAAGATAACAGAACATACCTAGCACATAGGGGTGAATTCAAATCTTCAACGGGCTCAAAACAGTGCGGCAAGCCTTATACTGAAAGGAAGCAAATACGACCACATCACCCCTATACTAAAACGTCCCCATTGGCTCCCAGTTGATCAACAAATTGTTTTTCAAAATTTTGCTGTTTACTTATGAAGCTCTTCGTAATATAGCATCTGTAAATACGCAAGACCCACTTTTCATTTACACTCCTCCAGGCAACCTTAGATGATCCTCTTCAAAACTAGTAGTTAATCCTTTTTCAAATTTGACGAGTTATGGACACAGAGCGTTCTCTCACAGACAGGTCGTGCTCCTAAATTATGGAACTCGTTACCAGCTTGTTCAATAAAGGAACTGTACTTCAGTTTCTTTCTAGTTAATTACGAAATCTTCACATGTTTGAACAATTTGATGTACATACTTAAAGCGCCCTTATTTTTGTACTGGAGTTTTCTCACTTTTATAAAGCGCCTTAGAACATTTCGATTTGGGCGCTATATAAATTGTCATTACAATTCTAATTGTAACTTAACCTTTGGAGGTAACTATATTAGGAGAGTACAGTCCACTCCCGATAACTCGAACCCTCGCTAACCCGAACCTCCCGCTAATTCGAACCAATTTTCCTTTCATTTCAGGTCATTTTCTATATAATTTTACCCTCAATAACTCGAACTCCCGACAACTCGAACCATTTTCAATTTCCCTTGAAGGTTCGAGTTATTGAGAGTCGACTGTATTTTATTTGTCTTGCTTGCAGATTGTGACATATCTTTTCAAGCTCAAATAACGTCTCTAATCGTCTTTCCATGGCTGTCGCATTAGCTTTAATTTATAATACTTATAAATTGGCTTTTATAGAAGATTGACTTGAACATACAAACAAGTGATGCCGAAAAACAAATCTACATATTGCATTTAAGAGGATTACTAAATATAAAAGGCTTTATTCCACATCACTGAAATATTCCGTATTATGCTCAAGAAGCACAGAACATGCTTAGCGGCCAAAATTTGGTTAAATTGTTTCCTTTAGGGCATTAGTTTTGTCATAGACACGAGGTGTCTTTCTTCTGACCTGTCAGCTGTTAAGTCAGCTCAGTAGTTTTGATCTTCGCGTCTAGTCATTTACCCTTTTGAAAAGCACGCAACGGTTCTTTTTAATCCAGTAAATATCTGTTCCCTAGCTGTGATTTTATAAAAGACCTTGATTGCCTCAAACTTTCAAATTTGATTCAGTTGAGACGCTACTGTGTTTTTGTTGTTTTCCTTTTTTTTTAGGTAAAATATCACCTAAAAAAGCCGTGACAGTTGGTAATTGAAATTCTTTTGGTTTTCTGAGAGGCAAACTTAGATGTATTGAGTGACCAACAAGGCCAGTTATAGGATATTTGGAAAACCAAAAGTAGCACGCTACGATTTAGTGCAATGTTATTATTCGCCTAAAAAATTCTGACGGATAATACTGTGTTATATATTTTCTAGATAGCCCTTGTTAACACTCTAAAACGGTCTGGGAAAACAGGAAAAGGCATTTTGTGTAACCTGGTAAGATTTCTTCGTTGGGTCCCTCATCTGTAATAAGTCGTTGCTTCGTTCAAGGTGGGCTTACCTTAAATTCTTATATGCAGGTCATTCGTTGCTCGATACAATGCGAAACTGTTTGTGGAACGTCTTGCCTTTTCAGCCAAGTAACAATACTGAAGGAAGTGAACCTCCTCATAAACACTCTTAAAATATTCCGTATTATGCTCAAGAAGCACAGAACATGCTTAGCGGCCAAAATTTGGTTAAATTCTTTCCTTTAGGGTAACGGAAAGCATATATATAGACACGAGGTGTCTTTGTTCTGACCTGTCAGTTGTTATTTCAGGAAGTCAACTCAGTAATTTTGATCTTCGCTTCTAGTCATATACCCTGTTGAAAAAGCACCCAACGGTTCTTTTTAATCCAGTAAATATCTGTTCCCCAGCTGTGATTTTATAAAAGACCTCCAATGCCTTAAACTTTCGAATTTGATTCAGTTGAGACGCTACTGTGTTTTTGTTTTTTTGTTTTTTTTTTGTTTTTTTTGTTGTTTCTTTTTTTTAGGTAAAATATTCACCTAAAACGTTCGTGACAGTTGGTAATTGCAATTCTTTTGGTTTTCTGAGAGGCAAACTTAGACGCACTGAGTGACAATTAAGGCCAGTTATAGGATATTTGGAAAACTAAAAGTAGTTTGCTTCGATTTTGTACGATGTTATTATTCGCCTAAAAAAATGCTAACGGATAATACTGTGTTATATATTTTCTAGATAACCCTTTTTGACACTCTAAAACGGTCTGGGAAAACAGGGAAAGGTATTTTGTGTAACCTGGTAAGATTTCTTCGTTGGGTCCCTCATCTGTAATAAGTCGTCGCCTCGTTCAGGGTAGGCTTACCTTAAATTCTTATATGCAGGTCATTCGTTGCTCGATACAATGCGAAACTGTTTGTGGAACGTCTTGCCTTTTCAGCCAAGTAACAATACTGAAGGAAGTGAGCCTCCTAATAAACACTCTTAAAAGTATGTCTGTCTAACTAATGTATAAAGCTTCAGTTAGGGCGGAAATGTTAAGGAATTTTTTTATAAATTTCATCAAGTCGGCAAGCATATGGCCAGAATTTTTCAATGGCGATGTTCCGTCTAGCTATTCGGATGAAAGTGGGTTTGAAATTATTTATTAAGTAGTCGCACTGATACTTTTCAACTGTTCCACATTACGTAAAAAATGAAATTCTTATAGATCCTAAGTTGAGTTGGGTTTTTTTTTCGCTTCAGTTACAGGAGAAGGGGCTACGTGCCTGTACTTTGTGTTTAAGCTTGTAATCATAAACCATCTAGGGCTGAAGATCAAATGCAGTTGACAAAAAAAAAATCGATACCGTTGATACGGGAAATATAGTCTGAAACAAATACAATTTTGCTTTCCTGTCAGCACAATAAATAGCTAGGGAAGCAAATTAGTCGGGTGCTTCTCCAATTTAACAACAGTTAAGGATTTATACATTGAATTAAAGAACCCGCGAATAAAGTGACTGATGTGACTTCGAGGGAAACACCTTGAGTTAAATGAAATGAAATTTTTGAAGTTACCGACTTAAAGTAACAATAACAAAACTTGAAACTGAACACCTTCTAGTGATTTGAAAGCACAGAGGGAAGCGCTTAGAGCAAGAGGAAATGTAGGGTGAAACATGACCGGAAAGCTAGAGCAGCATAGAGTCACTTTAGAAAGTATTTTGAAGTTGTTTTCTTCCTTTTATACCCAGTATTAAATTTCTAACGTATTTTACCAGTTTTGGCGAGTATAATTCTACCCAACCTGCCTCCCTGACTCTCCTTCTTGACTAAAGAAAGCGTCCCTTTTTGTTTTTTTTTTAATTGATACAATGCCGTCTTGTTAGCGGCAAAGCTTAACAAACAAGTGATACCGAAAAACAAATCTACATATTGCATTTAAGAGACTACTAAATATATAACGCTTTATTCCACATCACATGAAATATTCTGTATTATGCTCAAGAAGCACAGAACATGCTTAGCGGCCAAAATTTGGTTAAATTGTCCTTTAGGGTAACGAGAAAGCATTAGTTTCGTCATGGACTAGAGGTGTCTTTGTTTTGACCTGTCAGTTGTTATTTCAGGAAGTCAACTCAGTAATTTAGATCTTCGCTTCTAGTCTTATACCCTGTTAAAAAAGAACCCAACGGTTCTTTTTAATCCAGTAAATGTCTGTTCCCCAGCTGTGATTTTATAAAAGACCTTGCTTGCCTCAAACTTTCGAATTTGATTCAGTTGAGACGCTACTGTTTTTTTTTTTTTAGGTAAAATATCACCTAAACAGTTCGTGACAGTTGGTGCATTGCAATTCTTTTGGTTTTCTGAGAAGCAAACTTTGACGCATTGAGTGACAAACAAGGCCAATTGTAGGATATTTGGAAAACCGAAAGTAGCTTGCTACGATTTAGTGCAATGTTATCATTCGCCTAAAAAATTTTAACAGATCACACTGTGTAATAACTTTTCTAGATAGCCCTTGTTTACACTCCAAAACGGTCTGGGAAAACAGGAAAAGGCATTTTGTGTAACCTGGTAAGATTTCTTCGTTGGGTCCCTCATCTGTAATAAGTCGTCGCTTCGCTCAAGGTGGGCTTACCTTAAATTCTTATATGCAGGTCATTCGTTGCTCGATACAATGCGAAACTGTTCGTGTGGAACGTCTTGCCTTTTCAGCCAAGTCACAATACTGAAGGAAGTGAGCCTCCTCATAAACACTCTTAAAAGTATGTCTGTCTAACTAATGTATAAAGCTTCAGTTAGGTCGGAAATGTTAAGGATGTCTTGAGGGGAATTTGCTTTCACACATCCTCCGGCAATTTTTTCTGTTATTTATATTTGTATAAATTTCATCAAGTCGGCAAGCATATGGCCAGAATTTTTCAATGGCGAGATTCCGTCAGGCTATTCGGACGAAAATGGGTTTGAAATTATTTATTAAGTACTGAGTCGCACTGATACTTTTGAACTGTTCTACATTACGTAAAAAATCAAACTCTTATAGATCTTAAGTTGAGTGGGGCTTGTTTTCGCTTCAGTTACAGGAGAAGGGGCTACGTGCCTGTACTTTGTGTTTAAGCTTGTAATCATAAACCATCTAGGGCTGAAGATCAAATGCAGGTGACAGAAAAAAATCGATACCGTTGACACGGTAAATATAGTCTGAAACAAATATAGCTTTGTTTTCCAGTCAGCACAATAAATGGCTAGGGAAGTAAAACAAAGGTGCTTCTCCAATTTAACAACAATTAAAGACTGATACAGTGAATTAAAGAACCCACGAAATAAGTGACTGGTGTGACTTCGAGGAAACACCTTGAGTTAAATGAAATTAAATTTTTGAAGTTACCAACTGAAAGTAATAATAACAAAATTTGAAACCGAACACTTTCTAACGATTTGAAAGCACAGAGGGAAGCCGTTTATGATTACAAGCTTAAACACAAAGTACAGGCACGTAACTCCTTCTCTTGTAACTGAAGCGGAAATGTTTGAAGCTAATGAAAAAAAAAAAAAAAGGAAAAGAAAAAAGCCCCACTCAACTCAAGATCTATAAGAGTTTCATTTTTTACGTAATGTGAAACAGATGAAAAGTATCAGTGCGACTACTTAATAAATAATTTCAAACCCATTTTCGTCCGAATAGATTGACGGAACCTCGCCATTGAAAAATCTGCCCATATGCCTGCCGACTTGATGAAATGTATACAAATCGCCGATAACAGAAAAAAAAATTGCCGGAGGATGTGTGAAAGCAAATTCCCCTCAAGACATTCCTTGACATCAGTTCCGCCCTAACTGAAGCTTTATACATTAATTAGACAGACATACTTTTAAGAGTGTTTATGAGGAGGTTCACTTCCTTTAGTATTGTTACTTGGCTTGACAGAAAGCGTCCCTTTTTGTTTTTGTTAATTTATGAAGTGCCGTTTCTTCTATCCACCGTCTTCGAATTCACATTTGATGTTCTATGTCAGTCATTCTCCACATTAATATTGCTTATCTCTGAAGACAGTGTATAAAACTGTTTTAAATCTACCCACCCCGCCTCCCTGACTCTCCTTCTTGACTAAAGAAAGCGTCCCTTTTGTTTTAGTTTAGTTAATACAGTGCTGTTTTGTTACCCGCAAACCTTAAAAAACAAGTGATGCCGAAAAACAAATCTACATATTGCATATAAAAGGATTACTACCACATCACATGAAATATTCCGCATTAAGCTCAAGAAGCATAGAACATGCTTAGCGGCCAAAATTTGGTTAAATTGTCCTTTGGGGTAACGGAAAGCATTAGTTTCGTCATAGACACGAGGTGTCTTTGTTATGACCTGTGAGTTGTTATTTCAGGAAGTCAACTCAGTAATTTTGATCTTCGGCCTATAGTCATATCGCAGTAAATAAAGCAAGATGCTCATCAAAAACGTCGCGTTAATTTAATGCATGTAAACTTAACTTTTGAAAAATTCGCGTTAATTTAGTGTAACGATGGTCAGATTTTTCAACGGCGAGATTCCGTCAAGCTATTCGGACGAAAATGGGTTTGAAAGTATTTATTTAGTAGTCGCAGTGATACTTTTCAACTGTTCTACATTACGCAAAAAATGAAATTCTTATAGATCTTGAGTTGAGTGGGGCCTTTTTTCGCGGGCTTCAGCTACAGGAGAAGGGGCTACGTGCCTGTACTTTGTGTTTAAGCTTGTAATCATAAACCGTCTAGGGCTGAAGATCAAATGCAGTTGACAGAAAAAATCAATACGGTTTACACGGGAAATATAGTGTGAAACGAATATATAGTTTTACTTTCCTTTCAGCAGAATAAATGGCTAGGGAAGCAAAAGTAAGATGCTTCTCCAATTTAGCAACAGTTAGGAACTGATACAGTGAATTACAGAACCCGCGAAAGAGTAACAGATGTGACTTCGAGGAAGCATCTTGAGTTAAATGAAATTAAATTTTTGAAGTAACCGACCGAAAGTAACAATAACAAAACTTGAAACAGAACACTTTCTAGCGATTTGAAAGCACATAGAGGGAAGTGCTTAGAGCAATAGGACCAGCTTAGAGTCACTTTAGAGAACGTATAACAAAGTATATTTTGAAGTTGTTTTCTTCCTTTTGTCCCAGTGTTAAATTTCTAAAGTATTTTACCAGTTTTGGCGAGTATAAATCTACCCACCCCGCCTCCCTGACTCTCCTTCTTGACTAAAAACAGCGTCCCTTTTGTTTTTGTTTAATTAATACAGTGCCGTTTTGTAGCGGCAAACCTTAACAAACAAGTGATGCCGAAAAACAAATCTACATATTGCATTTAAGAGGATTACTAAATATATAAGGCTTTATTCCACATCACATGAAATATTCTGTATTATGCTCAAGAAGCATAGAACATGCTTAGCCGCCAAAATTTGGTTAAATTGTCCTTTAGGGTAACGGAAAGCATTAGTTTCGTCATAGACACGAGGTGTCTTTGTTATGACCTGTGAGTTGTTATTTCAGGAAATCAACTCAGTAATTTTGATCTTCGGCCTATAGTCATATCGCAGTAAATAAAGCAAGATGCTCATCAAAAACGTCGCGTTAATTTAATGCATGTAAACTTAACTTTTGAAAAATTCGCGTTAATTTAGTGTAACGATGGTCAGATTTTTCAACGGCGAGATTCCGTCAAGCTATTCGGACGAAAATGGGTTTGAAAGTATTTATTTAGTAGTCGCAGTGATACTTTTCAACTGTTCTACATTACGCAAAAAATGAAATTCTTATAGATCTTGAGTTGAGTGGGGCCTTTTTTCGCGGGCTTCAGCTACAGGAGAAGGGGCTACGTGCCTGTACTTTGTGTTTAAGCTTGTAATCATAAACCGTCTAGGGCTGAAGATCAAATGCAGTTGACAGAAAAAATCAATACGGTTCACACGGGAAATATAGTGTGAAACGAATAAAGTTTTACTTTCCTTTCAGCAGAATAAATGGCTAGGGAAGCAAAAGTAAGATGCTTCTCCAATTTAGCAACAGTTAGGAACTGATACAGTGAATTACAGAACCCGCGAAAAAGGTAACAGATGTGACTTCGAGGAAGCATCTTGAGTTAAATGAAATTAAATTTTTGAAGTAACCGACTGAAAGTAACAAGAACAAAACTTGAAACAGAACACTTTCTAGCGATTTGAAAGCACATAGAGGGAAGTGCTTAGAGCAATAGGACCAGCTTAGAGTCACTTTAGAGAACGTATAACAAAGTATATTTTGAAGTTGTTTTCTTCCTTTTGTCCCAGTGTTAAATTTCTAAAGTATTTTACCAGTTTTGGCGAGTATAAATCTACCCACCCCGCCTCCCTGACTCTCCTTCTTGACTAAAAACAGCGTCCCTTTTGTTTTTGTTTAATTAATACAGTGCCGTTTTGTAGCGGCAAACCTTAACAAACAAGTGATGCCGAAAAACAAATCTACATATTGCATTTAAGAGGATTACTAAATATATAAGGCTTTATTCCACATCACATGAAATATTCTGTATTATGCTCAAGAAGCCGCCAAAATTTGGTTAAATTGTCCTTTAGGGTAACGGAAAGCATTAGTTTCGTCATAGACACGAGGTGTCTTTGTTTTGACCTGTCAGTTGTTATTTCAGGAAGTCAACTCAGTAATTTAGATCTTCGCTTCTAGTCTTACACCCTGTTAAAATAGAACCCAACGGTTCTTTTTAATCCAGTAAATATCTGTTCGCCAGCTATGATTTTATTAAAGACCTTGACTGCCTCAAACTGTCGAATTTGATTCAGTTGAGACGCTACTGTTTTGTTTTTTTTTTTTTGGGGGGGGGGGGTAAAATGTCACCTTAAAACTTCGTGATAGTTGGTAATTGCAATTCTGTTGGTTTTCTGAGAGGCAAACTTAGACGCCTTGAGTGCGAAATAAGGCCATTTGAATATTTGGAAAACTAAAAGTAGCTCGCTACGATTTTGTACGATGTTATTAATCGCCTAACAATTCTAGCAGATCATACTGTGTTAAATATTTTTTTTCAGATACCCTTCGTTAACGCTCTAAAACGATCTGGGAAAACAGCTAGTTTATCGGCGATTTATATGAACTTCATCAAGTCGGCAGGCATATTGCCAGATTTTTGAATGGCAAGGTTCTGTTAAGCTATTCAAAAGATAAAACTTGTATGGCCCTTGAGTTGAGTGCGGATGTTTTTCTTTCTCCGATTCACCTCAAACACTTCCGTTTCAGTTGCACTTACAAAAATTATGAAGGGTTTACGTGCCTGTTCTTTGTGTTTAAGCCTGCAATCATAAGCCATCTAGGGCTGAAGATCAAACGCAGTTGCCAGGAAATTCGATATGGTTGAGACGGGAAATATAATTGATATATTTTTGCTCTCTTGCCAGAACGATAAATGGCTAGAGAAGCGAGAGTAAGGTGCTCGTCCAATTTAGCAACAGTTGGGGGCTTGTATAAGTAGAGAACCTGAGAACTTGAGATAAAGGTAAGGGATGTGACTTTGTGGAAGCACACATTAGCTATATCCATCTCCGATCACAACACCCGTTCATCCATCTCCGGCCACAACACCCGTTCAACTCACGTGACCAGAGACTATTTTTTGGCACAAAGAGAAGGATTAAACCTAAGAAAATTAAATGTCACAGGATCAACACATATTCGTAATTCCTAGAATAATGGTATAAATAACATCTGTAAATACCATACATTATACATATCCGTTTACCGGAAAGCTAAAGGTAATATTCATAGCAGTATAACAGTAATAATATACAAATTCGGCACTTACCGGTCTAAATATTGCAATCAATGCTTGTGATATTTGAGTTCCAAAGCATCAACGTGTTCCACTGGAATTTCCCAAGCCACCATCCTGACGTTAGAATGTTACTGAAACCCTCCTGAGTCATCGTACTTCGCCTTCCCGTTAGCTATTTGTCAACGCGTACTTCAATTTCAACCGGAGTCTGTATTTGTTCACATCAATCCTAATAAAGTCGTATTGTTCCCTGAAATTACAGTTCACCATGACAGGTAGAGTCCTGAGCTCACACTTTATCCAGTCAAATGTGGTTCCAAGAAACGTTAACATGTCAATTTAGTTTCATCGGCATGAAAATAAAAACTGTACTAAAAATAGGGTATACATTCGAAACTCGATGGCAGCATTCGTTCACATGTGAATGCGTGACGGAACATGAGCCCAGGAACTTAATCAGCGGTACTTCTAATAAATGATCGAAGCAGGGGTGAAAATCTACAGCAGTGCGACAAATAATTACACGGGATGCCCTCTTTTTTTTTTTCTTCCTAGTAGTCACAAATAGCAATGAACAAATTAATTGAACCTGTCAATTAAATTCTGCTCTCTCCTAGAGGGGATATTTTTTTTGTCCTCTATTGTTCTCATTGTCTACAATAAAAACGGACCAATCAGAACCATTATCTGTGCGTATGTCAGAAGGGGGAGGGGATCAACCCATCTCTATCTGTGTGACGTCACATAGCCACAAGTCAAAAGAAAGGCTTCTCAGTTTCAAATTGGTGGCCATATTGTTTATATGTTTTAGACTCAAATATACTGCTTTCAGAAAGAAATCAACCCCTTTGAAGCGGTAAACGGTAAGGAGTACTCGACAGTTTAAGGACGGTGCCTACTATTGTTACTGCGCATACGTTCTGCGCATCTCGAGATACTCGGGTTTCCTATGGGTGGTGCCTGCTAATACAGGAATATTTTTGCGCGGCTCAAAACTATGCGGAGAAAGCAGAACTCAGCAAACGCTTTTGGTATCTCGAAAGAAAATTGGGGGTAACCATGCATTTTTCAGAGATAATTAAGCTTCAATTTAGGAAAAATTCCCATATATTGTTTCATATTTTGGCGCTTTTTAGAGATATTGTTGCTTAATTATCTCTGAAAAATGCGTGGCTACCCCCAATTTTCGTTTTGGATTCCAATAGGCCTCCCTAAGATATGCTTTTCCCACATAGTCATAAACCGCACAAAAATACTTCCATATTAGTAGGCACCGTCCTTAAACGGTAGAAATTGGAGAGTTCCTGGTGAAGAAATCACGCTTTGTTTGACAGATTGTAGAACCACAATGCGAGGATGAAAGGTCATTGATAAGCTTAACCCTTTCTCCGCTAAAGGCGACTAATGTCGCCGTTTTAGAGGCTACCACTTTCAAGATTGGCCACGTTCTCAAATCCAGAAATCTGGTTATTATGGTCTACTAATAGTGTTAATTAGTAAGTGTTTTAGGCTTTAAGAGGAAATAAACTGAGTTTATCTTCCGTTTGCCGTTCCATATCAACGTTTATTTTCAAGCAAAACCAAAAATGCCCGTTTTCTGCGGCATCGACAAAGCTGAAAAACACACATCTTTGCTTCCAATTTTTTAATTCAAAATCTCATTTTAAAACCAAAATTCCTTCATGACTAAGCATTTATCTCCAATTTTGCCTCTCACGCGTACAGCTGTTCGAACATCAGCCATTTGATTCGAGCCACTTTTCAAAGCCCGTGATTTCCTCTTTGCCGTCCGAGTTGCATTCTGGGTAATTTCGATACAACGACGAAATGGAGGTCCCGCCATCTTAATTCAGTAGTTTTTTTATAAGTGTCGAGCCACCCGGTCCTACTAGCAAAATATCGCACACATCGTTTTCTTTGCAAGTCAAATCTCCCCCAAATTGCCTAGGTAAGTCCGAGAATCCACCCACAGAACGGTCAGAGAGACAACTTCACTCGTGAGCCACCATGACTCGATACGAACACTTTTGGCGTCCCAGTCGCTATGAAATCATCTCTCACCTCTGGATTCTTTCAGAGGATTGCCTCTACTCTCCATTCGATTCCAGCTTTATGATGCCAGCCTGGGAGCTTCTGCAGTGCAAAATGGCCCGAAAGTACACTTATAAACCAACAACTTACCGATTAGAATGTGTTTGTGCTCGCGAGCAAAACAACAAGGGTTCAAATAGGTGACATCACAAAAAAACTTGAGTCCTCGTCATTGCAGAGCAGCGAGCATTTCAAAGGAGATCTTCATATAGGACAACTAAATCCGTTTTGGTCATCTACACCGCGATAATTGTCCAGAGAGACCAAGAAATTTGGCAGTGAAAGGGTTAAACACACATCACATCATTTTGTCGAACCGATGCCTAAACGCTACTGGAAAGCCACTTCACCAAACAATTAAAGGTTTCATTGCCAATTTTTACTAAAATTTTTCATTTAGGAAAGCATTTTATCTCTTTCTCGTTCTGTCTTAATCTTACACTTACTGACATTACATAACCAGAATAAAAATAGCGCTGCCGATAAGGTTTGCAATCGATACTCGCACGTTTTTCAATGTTTTGCTGTTTATATGTATAAATGAAATACAGGGGAAAACAATACATTTGTTTAAAAGAATACCTGGTGCTTCACACGGACCATTTAATCACTTACGTTTTCACCTTCGATTTGGAGACAGAAAATGTTTGTATGTTGATTATTTTTCAATAGTAAACGTGAGTCAGGCGCGGTTTAACGTCCAAGGAATTTTTCGCAAGGGTGGCCTGCTCAGTGTATTAGAGTTCTTGGTTGCATACTTTAATCTGGCCAACATTCATCCAAATCGGAGATATGGCATGTATCACCCCTGCCTGGAATTTTGACTTGGGCTCAGTCCTTAAAGGGCGTTCGGCGGATTTTTACATAAGGCCGGTACTTGACAGGTTAGCTCCATTGCTGTATTCTGTTCCCGTGCGTCTGAAAAAAAATCATTTACTATTTTAAGGAAGAAGCAAACCAGGAAAACCAACAGCCCTTGTATTTACAGATTGGGCCTGTTTCTCGGCACTACGTCACAGATTTTCCCCATGGCAACGGACCAAGTAGCGGCTTACCGGGTGGATATGGCACTGTTGTTTGTGCAACGACTTTTATCCACTGGATCATTCGGTGGATAGTGTTTTTTATTTGGTGGATTGGCCTATCCAGTGGATAAAGTTATTCGCTCTTTAAACAACTGTGGCTTCATAAAATTAATGCGATAAGACAGCTTAGGCTCGATTTCTCGATTTCTCTTGCCTTGATAATCGAGCTCTACTCATTGGTCCTGACTGTCTTTTTTGTAGTAATTTTCAGCACCCTAACTACCAGTTTTTGTGGTTTTGGAAATTAACATCTCCTTTTCTTTTGGGTGCAAAAGTCTAAAGCAGTTTGATGCCAGTCTTGTAAGCAGCAATAGATTCTTGTGGCAATTATCTTTTTGTTTTTAGGAAATACTCGAGTCAATGACCTTTCATGCACTGCAGCAGGTGGCGATCAGCTGATGTTTTGAATCTAAATAGCTAAGTCTCAGCATGGAGTAAAAGGCGCGCCACGCGCTATGGACCACATCGAACGACTCATGCATGTGGCAGTCAGTTTCATCTCGGCGCTACGTGCCTCGTTCGAAAGACTTCGCTTTTGTTCACGATCTTCACGACCTTCACGACCATTGCCGCCTTCTGTCTTTCGGAAAACCTTTCACGTGTAACAAGATTATCATGGCATTTTTTTCGGTCACAGTCATGTATCAACAAATTTGATTTGCGCCAGCGCTGCAACCACTTGGTGAATATAAATTTTGCTGGAATAAGGGTCAAATTTAAAATACTCCTGCGCCCTCTGCAATTAATTAAACCCTTTTCCGATTTGGAAGAAAACACTGGCTGTTAAAACGTGATTGCCAAGATAACATCAAATTTGATGAGCAATAGTAAACAATTATTCACCGAAGTAAATATCCATCACTTTCACCGACAATGAGGTGAAAAATTGTTTTAGTATATACCACACAAGCTCAATAACTAGTGGACCAAAAAATTATTTTATTTCTGACAATATACCGAAAAATGGTATGACATTTTAAAATCTCCCGTGCCACGCAGCAAGCGATTTCTTATTGTAGAAAGTTCCGTCTCAGGCGCGTAGGAGGGGGGGTTCGAGGGGTTTGAACGAACCCCCTTTGAAGATCAATAATGGCGGAAAAAAAACTTTTAAATAAAGTTCCTGTGATCGAAATAGATCAACCAAAGAAAAATAGAGATATAAACCCGTTCTTTAGGCCTTATGTCTTATCCTCAGTAAAAATAAAAATTGTCAAGAACCGTTGGAGAATCAAAATTTTAATGACGTTTCATTTTTGCGGTAAAACCGCATCTGCCCGAAAAAGCCATAGAAAGTACTCTCTCCACAACTCTTTTCCTCCGAATTCCAGAGGTGGAAAATTTTGTTTCGGGACGGACGAAGCGTTGCTGATTCGTGTGCTTCGTCACTAAAAACATGTGTTCCCGACGACTTTCCCAACCTGTACATGCTCCTAAAAATTGCTGCCACCCTTCCAGTCACCACTTGTGAATGTGAACGTTCCATAAGCACAATGAGGAGGTTGAACAACTACATGAGGTGTACCATGGGAGAGAGTAGGCTGTCCGCTCTGGCTCTAATGCATATCAAATATGATATGCTTGTCAATCTTGATGAGATAGTCAATTTGTTTGAAGGCCTACACCCGAGAATGATGCAGTTTACCAGCTTGGTGTATGACCATCAGCAGATCGAATAGCTTTTAGAGCTTGACAGGGCGCGGAATTTACATTGAACTTTCTTGTTTAAGTTGAAACAATTATGCCGTCGAAATGATGTATATAGCTTAAAAAGCTGCTGTAAAACAAAGTTGTGATTTGCCTTATATGCGTCTCAAAATGCAGGAAATGAGATTTCTAAGAACCTAGATTTTCAAAAATTTCCGGGGGAGCATGTCCCCGGACCCCCCTAGTTAGAGCGCCTCCGGCGCTCAGCAAGATTTGGGGCTCAACGAACACCCCTATCGAAACCTTAGCTACGCGCCTGCGTCTCGCTTTCTTGCAGACAAATAAAACGTTCTTGGACACTTGTTTAGTTTCTACAATGTCATTTCTTCAATTTTTCTGTGAAATTCGTCTTGTTCATGAAATCATGCTGAAAAATATTAGATGTTTCATTGTTTTCATTGTAATTTTAGTGCTCGGCAGTTTTCGTAAACAAGGGATTGTACTTACCATTTACTGCCGTCAAACCAAACTTTGTTGCCATTATGTATTTTTTTTAACAGCCGCCTCGTTTATCGAAATAATTTCCTCTTAAGTAACCGTGGCAAAACGGAAAGCCATCTTGTTCCTCTTCGGCTGCTCGGAGGTGAATAGTACTTGGCTAATCACCTCCGAGCTAGCCAATCAGTACTATTCTCTTGCGTGGTATATACTACAGTGGAACCTCGATTTTACGATATGGAAAGGGGACAGCAAAATCATATCGTTAAATTGGGATATCATTGTAAACGAACTCCCGATTTATAAATAACTTTTGCCGGGACACAGAATGTTGATCGTTAAATTGGGAATATCGTTAGATCGACGATCGTAAAACCGGGATTCCACTGTACTAAGTCATTAATATTACATTTTTTCCAAAATTCAGTGGCATTTACTTAGGTAATACATTCCGAATATGTCTTTAACTTTCTTAAATATTATTTCTTCAAACAGGAGCTTTGTGTGAAAATGGATTCTATTGAGAGACTACTCAAGTTTCTGTTTACGCTGTTTGCTTTACCGTTTCTGCAAGAAAAAACGATGCATGTGTACGCAGGTAAATAAATAATTGAATACAAGAGAAATTACATAGCTTGGATTTCTCGATTTTCCCGACCACAGAAACCGTCCAAATGTACTAGAAACCTATCACCTATTGATAAAGAAACTCAAAAATAGTATAAAATGTGAACGTTACATGGACGTAATTAAATTTTGTCATAAGGATAAAAGAAAAAAATCAGATTACTTGAAATGCGGGGGTCCCTGGTTCAAGCCCCGTCCTCGGCCACGCTTGTATACTGAGGCAGTTGGTTTGCCTCCTGCCAGTTGGGATAGGCCTTACGCCATTTTGACGAGTAGGCAAACACGTCTTGAAATAACAGTGTTTGTATGGAAATCCGATGTCAAATAATTTTCCTACAACATTGCTTCTGAAAAATTCATAAATTGGAAACTTTTGCACAAGGAAAAGGATTTCAAGAAAAAAAAATTGAGGGATGTAGCTGTGCCAGAAAGCGTCAAGTTGCGTTTTGAACTTTCCATACATTTCCCTGTTTTTTTTTTCCCGCGAACTATGTTTGGAAACTTTAATTCACTGCTGGTTCGCTATACAGACAAATGTATGGAAATGTCAAAACGCAACCAGATGCTTTCTAGCACCGCTACATTCCTCAGTTATTTTCTGTAAAATCCTTTGCATAGTGCCTAATTAAAGTTTCCAATTCATGAATTTTTCAGAAGCGATGTTTTATGACAATCATTTGACATCGGATTTTCATACAAACACTGCTATTTCAAGACGTATTTGCCCACTTGTCAAAATGGCGTCGAAAACCGTGACAAGGCCTATTTTTAACCTGTTACAGTATGTTTAATTTGACTATTATTTGTTTGCCATTATTTCTTAGTGGAATGCCTGTAAACTAGCTTCGGGTAGCTGAGTCAGTTCCACTATAAAAATATATATATATTTTAGTATGAAATTACCTAGTCAAGTGAGCAATGAACTGTTACACAAATTTTTTACTCCAATAAAAATTGTCAAGGTTTGGTGGTGTTCGCGATCGGCGTTACTTTGAACCCCTATCCCCTCCCGCCATGCTAAATACGGCTAATTTAGTTCTTCGAAACTTTTTTCCTAGATATTACACTTGTATTAAATTGTAGAAAGATCTCGTTAAAGAATCACGCTCCACCAAGATACGAGCACTCCATCAACGGTTTTTTTCTGTAGTACAGACAATTATGCGACTCCGTTGAATTATTTCGTCATCGCAGTTTCGACTTAAAGTTGACTTTTCTTCTTTTCGAAATTTTCTGGGATAGTCCAACGTTTGGTATTCGGTGTTTTCCGCTCTCTTCTCCGACTTGTATCGAAATTAAGTTTTCAATGGGCCTAAGCAGAAGCATATTGAACTCATTTATCTTTGAGTAGGTCACATTTGCGCAATACAGCCAAAACACCCCAAAACAAAGTCAAAATAATGGCTCCTTAACACAAGAAATGTTTTGGAAAGAAACAACGGACTAAAAAGGACTGAAAATAGGGAATTAAAGCAACTGAGAAATTTTCTCGTGCAGCAGTTTTAAAAACCTTAAAAGGTTTCAGCCGTCTTCAGCGACTGCGAAACTAATAATCACGCATGCGTTGTTGACACTTACAACGGACTCCTACGAAAGGCCCCAAATGTTAACAATAACAAAGGCACGCAAGGGACACTGGCTGAGCGTGGTCCTTTAATAATTTTGTCAGGGACCTAAGAAACAAATATCTTTTTTCTTCTTGTGATTATTGTAGCCGCGATGTGCACCCCTCCGTGCCTCCTGTTTTCAAACATAACTGATATCGTAGCCCTCGACTTGAAAACGGCAGATGAACATTCTGTAGTCTCTGGGTTAACAAGAGCATGGGCTATTGACGTCCATTTTGGCTTGGGCTACATATATTGGAGCGATGTGGTGGAAAAAACAATTAAACGTTCTGGTATTGACGGATCGGATGCGACGACTGTCGTCAATAATATTGGTGTTTGCGAGGGATTGGCAGTGGAATGGAGGAGACAACAGTTGTACTGGACTGATACGTCGCACGGTACAATATCAGTATCAGACTTGGCAGGGAATAACCAAAGGACTTTGCTGAAAAAGGGGATTGATCAACCCATTGATATAGCCGTGGATCCAGACGTCGGGTAAACAGATGAAGCCTATTACTAATTTTAAGTTAACAAATAGTTTTAATCTTTGCCGTGCGTCTGTACTCTAATAACGAACACTGATGACGTCAAAACGTGGTTAAAAAAGAAATAAATAAGCTGCGAGCCGCAGGCAAGTAGCGTGACTGATGTTCTTACGTTTTGACGCCATTTGTGTCTTTCAAACTAATACTGGCCTTTTTTTCGACTTCTGTAGTCGAGGTATATCCCTATCCCGCATAGTTATATCCTCCCCTCTCCCGGGAGGCATGGCTGCAAAAAAATCATGTTACAGTTTTTTTTTTTTAGTTAACTGGTTTATTAAACAGTAAAACAGTGCTTTAAATTTTGTTTATTCTTTGTTAAAATATCAGACGTAATTAACCTGCCAACAAAAACCTCACAAGACATTTCAATAGCTTATGTGATAAAAACACATACTGCACTGCTCTGAACGCTTCCTATTAAGGTGGGGGTAAACGTGAATTTGAATGGAATTTTAAGTGGTTTGAAGAAGAGATAAAAGAACGAAAATGATTATTAAAAAACCAACAGACAGTTGATAACTTGGTATCCGTCTAATAATTATTATCTACAAATTCTAATTTTAAAACTTCACTAAATCTTCAATATTTCTTATTTCTCTACATTTTACCAATCCTTCTCCTCCCAAATGTACCCAAAATTCACCTAAAAGTTCACAAAACACCCAACAACATAGATTTACGGGATAAGCAGAGTTTTTGGATTGCTTGAAACGTGAACGAGATATTTCCACTAAACCGATTTTAAGCGGCATGGAAACAGCTTTCAGGTTTACCCCTGCCTTAAGATAGTTTACAATAAGGCGCTAGTGACTGGTCCCAACGACTCCCAAGGGAGTAAGGCTGAGCCAAGGAAAACATCCAGGATCGAGGAAAACAAAACTCACTGTTTCCATGGAAACAGTCATTAAGCGATCATCAGTGGATCTTTCAACTCAGCAATATCCAAGAGATTATATGCGCTTGTCCCCCTTTCTTGAGCAGAGAACTGAGCTATGGTTCGTTTAGTTCTTCAAACGTTTCTTCTAACAATATAGTTTATGAACTATATCCAACCATTGTCAAGCAGAGAGATGATGAGAATTATAAACATCAGCTAAGGGATATTGTCTGATGTTACACCCAAACTCTCAGAAACAAGAGCCTGGAAAGCTAAGGACCGGGCTCTCAAGCTTCTTAAATTTCTACCTGTAAAAGCCTGGGAAAAGTACTAGTCACGCGTGTCACAAAACGTCCGAGGCCTACGCGATCCTCGGCGATCTTTAGCGTCCCCTGTCTGGGCAAGTTTTCCTCTTGTACATGTCGTCACACGCACAAAATGGTCTTCTTTTCAAGGATATAAAAATTAGTCTGGGGCTCTTAACTTCTTCACGAAAAAGCACGCTCTATGTCGTGAAAATCACAAACTCAATGCAAGTCAACAAACCAAATAATCTAATTAGAGTATCTGTTATCGAAGCCAATATTCCAAGCAGATCTTATCAGCTTATTTGATTAGAAAGTCAACATTACAAGCTTACCTTGCAAAACCAGTGGCTGTAGATAGCTTTTCATCGCCACTGTCTCTTCCAAACTGTTATCTTCCCTTCGACCATGTTTACCAAATCACACAATCTGTAATCAACAACCATACGTATGACTCCTGCATAAAACATTATAGCTCCTGACAGATTCAACCATATTTGAGTCTCCACGCAGCTATAGCAAATAAGGTAACTCGATTGTACGATTAAGGACGATGATTCAATTATTTATAGTCGCAGATGAAGAAATTTTGCAGCCCGAAGATGCACACAAGCAGAGTCTTTTGTGAGATGAGACGTTCACGTTTGTCACGCAATGAGACCGAGCGCGCAGGACACCCAACAAAATTCACAACCAATTTATTATTCTTTTCAATATACCGTAAAGTTCCGATAGTAGCGACCCTCGTTACTTTCGGAATTAGCAGCGTTTGGGGCTCGTTACTTTCGGAGAGTCGTTACTTTCGGGGGGTCGCTATTTTCGGGGAACAAAAACCATGAAACAAGCTAGCGCTAGCTCTTTTCTCCGAAATGAAAAATTATATGTTTCGCGCAAAGCTCAAACAACAGACAGAATTAAGACCACTACCCACTTCTGGTAGCAGGGACAGTGAAATAAACATCGATGGTCTACCGGACTACTAGTCTCCCTCGCAGCCGTTTTTTGGGCTGTCACGCAACGCTCCCCCCAAAAGAAGCGGCTGCTGACATCCGAACTGAATTCCTTTCTCATTGTCCTTGCGGTTTGTTTGCGGTCTTTAGAACAGACCAATCACATGCCAGAAAATCTAAATGACGTAAGATTTCGCGCGAAAATGTGGTTGTGGCAGATAATCTAGCTCGTGTTTTTGATCATGGCGGAGGAGACACCGAAAAAAATTGTTGATGAGAGCTCAAAATGTTTCACATGTTCATCGTTGTGCCCTGGTAAAGACAAAGTATATATTTTCGGCAAAACTTCTCACAATTTCGCTGAAATCATAAAATTGACGCTTAACATGCAACTGCTACGCTAACGACGCGAACACTAAATTGTTTGTTTGCAAGACATTGTGCTATAAGCGGCTGTTTAAGTTTCAGCGAGCTACTGAGAAAGTAGAAGAAGCTAGAAAAGAAATCCAAGACGCCTTTCAAGCTAAGCCAAGGGCTAAACGCTTGATTCGACCTACAGATGGAGATCAGGAAGAAATAAGAGGATCGATGATTGCCATCAACCGCAAACCGAGCGAAGGCGTCGAGAACACTCGAATTTAGCGCGGCTAACAGACCTTCTACCACTTGTGCTTCTTCTTTTGACATTCAGCCACTGCTAGCTGGTTCGAACCCGCTTAGTTATGTCTGTGGCTTCCTATCACCGATTCAGCAAATCGGTCCGAATTATCGAGTGTTTCCGCACGTTGACACAACACAAGACTTTCGGCCTCCATTGACCTCAACTCCTTCGTGTTCGTCGGCAAACAGGGAAACAGCCTCGTGGAAACTCAGCAAGTAAGGTTATCCGTGCAGTATCCAAGCAAAAGCCTGAACAAAACGCTTCACGGGACTTACCAGAACGTTGGCAAAGCGCTCGCTCATGGAGTACCCTCAAGAATTGCGAATTGCTTCTTTTGGGGGAGCGTTGCGTGACAGCCCAAAAAACGGCTGCGAGGGAGACTACCGGACTACCGCATGAATGAATCAGCCGATGTAAAATCGAATTCTTCTCTGACTCAGAGGAGGAAAGATAAACTCAGTGCTTTTAGTCCATGACACACCAATAGGTTTTATACTGCAGTATATATAGAGTTTTCAGATTTAATTTGAAGAAAAAACGTTCCTGTTGCTAATTATTCCGAAATTCTACCAGTTTAGTTTCCACTTTACGCTATCAGTGATGTCAAGGACGAATGATGACTTAATGCTTTCCGTTGTTGTAAAGTGCCTTATCGTGGTCATATTTGTCCATGCAAGAAGATATTAGTACTGTACATTAATAATTTGACTATGGATTGGAAAACAATAGAGGCATTCGGTATTTATATGAAGTAATTAAAAAAAAAAACTTGCGTGGTCTCGCTTACTTTTTGGGGACTCGCTACTTTTGGGGGGGTCGTTACTTTCGGGGGCTTGCTATTTTCGGGATTTATTAATAGCCACAAAGTTTTAACGTTACTTTCGGGGGGTCGTTACTTTCGAAGGGTCGTTACTATCGGAACTTTACGGTATGTTAATTAACCCTACTAACCTCATATCAGAGTAAAAATTCTTTTGAATTTTGCACTTGCTGACGAGGCTAATAGGGCTAATTTTCATGAAAACAAAAGAATAATTTATCGGCCGCCATTTATGAAAAAGGTCTATATTTTTATTCTGCAGCAGTTTGTCTGCGTCTTCCGACTTCAAGCTTAAATTCCCCTGATATGGATAATAAAGTTGTTACCAGCTCTTTATCTTAGGATGCGATTTTTTAGTGAAAAATTTTTACAAGCAGCCTCTAAACTCATTAAAATATTTTGAGAATTAAAATACAAAACACAACGATGTACATTCTTTGTACATCGTGCACGGGCAGTGGACAGAATGGTACCTGACTGGTGTCAAATGGGCACACCCTGTACAGCTTGATACCACAGCTTTGCCTGATTTTATCGACGAGATCAAAACAACAAAAGAGAACCGCATTTAAAGGCTGTGACAATTACTTCTGGACGGATGCAGAAGTCTGTCCTAAGTAGTAGCCTGAACATTGCTAGAACTTTCAAGGTTTTGTGCTAGATTAAGATGCTTAAACACCCATTGGATCAAGCTAATAGCTAGATGAAACAGACGATACAAGAGTTTTAAGACCTTTTTTAAGTATTATTTTTAATTGATTTCTTTGTTTATTACATGATTTTATTGTAGCTTTATACGCATGGCTAGTCACGGATTCCCGCCTTGCTCCTTGTGTGTGTGTGTGTGTGTGTGTGTGTGTGTTTATTTTTTATTTTATTTTATATCTAGCATTCAGATGTTAACATACTGTAATAATAATAATAATAATAATAATAATAATAATAATAATAATAATAATAATAATAATAATAAAAATGAAAACAACGTGTTAAAAGTTGGTTGCCATGGCAACATCAAACTAACGAATAACAAATGATGAAATGAAACTATTTCCAGTGAAGCGTCTGAAAATTTTACAACCTTTTATTGCGTTTGTTTGAGTATTGGAAAAAATATATCCAGTTTCAAAGTCTCCGCGGGCAGAATCTGCCCACCTTCCGGTCTACATAGGATTAATTTAAATACCACTATAATTAATAATTGCTAATAGTTTTTATGCCATTTTTTTTTTTCAGGATAATTTTTTGGACCGATCGGGGTGCTCAGCCAAAAGTAGAAAAGGCGAGCTTGATTGGGGATCAAAGAGAGTCCATAGTATCCTCAGATCTTAAATTTCCGAATGGCATTGAAATTGACCCAAGAAACCAACGTATCTATTGGGTGGATGGAGGAACGAGGAGAATAGAATCCGTTGATTATGATGGAAGAAACAGGAAAACGATTTCGTTGGTTCCCGTTTTGAATCCTTTTGGAGTAGCCCTGATCCCTCCGTTCTTGTATTATACTGGTTTCTCGGAAAGGAAGACTCTCTGGCGTAAGTAAACTTCATTTCATATGTTATGAGTGCGGGGCAATTAAACACCCTTCCTTGACGGGAGTTGAGTCTTTTACCTTGCCCTGAGCCCTTTAGCCATTGGAAGACTTCATCAAGCCCGCAGAAATTCCATGAGTCATTTGCCAGCTTGACAAGTCATGTGACAATGATAGCCTGAATTTGCATTTTCTCTTTTTCTTGTTGTTGTTTTCTTTACGTGGTATTTCGTATGTATGGAGGAAGGAAGACCCTGGCACTTGGAAGATCCTAGAGTGCGAAACAGCTTTTCGTTTGGTTTAGATGCAGGAAAGGAAAAAGAAATTGTTAGCCTTAAAGTGCCCCTGGGACGAAAATTTCATTTTCCATCTTTTTGCATTTTCGTGTAGAATATGACCTTCTTACTCATGTTACCAAATGTCAATCCTTTACGGCGATTGGAAGTATTGTTATTTTTTTTAGCTTTTTATTCGAGATTTCATGGCCGCCATTACTTGGCCTTGTTCCGGAAGTTAAGGCTCAAATTACAGGAACTGACGTCATTGGCTCAACACGAAAAATTCCACATGGCTAATTTTCATATGGATTCTACTTCATAAACTGTATTCTGCTGTTATTTAGTTCGACTTCACGTAATCATATAAATATTCACAGCACGTGAATAGCAATGGATAGACCGGGACAAACAAAATAAAACTCTTGTTCGGAGAAAGCGAATAATGACTGAAACTTGACCAAGATTCAGCCTTCTTATCTAACACCAGTTTCGGTTCTTGATATCGGAAAGTATTCTTACTCTAACCGCTTGTAATTTAACAGAAAAATCTGTCGGGGTATTTTAAAAATATCTCGATTTTTACAAAGTAGGAACTTTTTCATTCATTTGCGCTTTATTTTAACTGTTTTTAAACATAAATATCTTAAAATCGAAGACACCCATGAAGCTCAATATAAATTTAGAATGTTTTGCTATAAGGAAAGACCTTTAAACAGAAAAGACAAAGTGTCAAGTTTTATTTTGCCAGAGATGTTGGTGAAAAATACAGGAATAAATAAAATCACCCCATAATATTTACTTGAAAACTCATTATTTACTTGAAAACGCTCTTACAGATTTTTTTGCTAATTTCGCCTACAAGTTGTCTAGATCGAGTAGTTTAAATCCCTAAAGTTTCGTCATAAAGTAGCGACTAGATTTCGAGATAATCGACAATGTTTAAAATTTAGAGGCTATGCGCTTCCGTTGCTATGGTAACAGCTGTTGCTTGGAGACCGATGAGAAAATTAACTTTGATCATATGTTGAAATGATGATGTAGTATGAAGGAGATCGAAGTTTATCTTGTACTCGAGATGGTAATTTCAAAACTTCCACCCTAAGTCCAAACTGCTGCAAGCCTCCTAAAGCCTTTGTATCGATACAATATGTGTCCGTGACGTTTTTCTGCGAGCCCGCTAATATGGACACCCTGATAATACGGACACTAACTAGCATGTTCCCTTGGTGTCCGTATTAACCGGAATCCACTGTAGTTGAGGTCATGACTGAAGTACAGTTCTCTATAAACCTAGTACTTTGCTACGTCTTCTAGAGTAGAGTCCTTGGCAGGAATGGAAAGTTGTGTTTATATTGACAGACGGATTATGACAAAAGTAAAGGACTCGAATTGAATTATGCTACAATAGAAAATCATTGGACTTTAGTGGGAAGACTGTCAGCTGCCTGTTAAAACATCTTTATGGTCTAGCTTCCGAACCAGATTTGAAAATTTCAGATTACCAAAACGACGAGTCATTTTATTATCGGTCTTTATGTGCACTGTGAGATGGCAAACCATCAGTTATTGTATTTATTGAGAGCTTCCTGGCACCAGCTTTCCCGTAAAATTATTCGACGACACTAACATATTTCCATTTTGATAGGGAGTATCTTAATGGGAACAGCTAAAAGCGTGTTTCATATATCACATGCAAAATTAACAGTAACTATCTCATACCAAAATAACTGAGCGGAAAGTTAGAAATATACACTAATAAACCTGAAAAGGAAAACAGCAAAGAATAAGACTCAAAACACAAAAAGTGAAAATTACTTCTGTTGGCACTAACACATCAGGGAGGCAAAGCTGAAGAGAAAATGGGGATTCAAGTCAACAGAGAAATAGAAATAGCAAATTATTCACATCAAAAATATACTGGGAAACGCACGGTAGAATGTTGAATAGAAACCCAATGCTACGGGCCATTTGATATTGGCCCCGTCCTTTAAACGTTTTGCCTTTTTATAGACCTCCACGTCTTTTTGGTCCACAGAAACGCCCATAAAGAACTTGGCCAATATCAGGCCATCTTGACCGAACCCACATATCTTCCCATTTATAAATAAAACAGGTGTAGATGTCCGATGCAACGTCAATCTTTCATTGTTATAAATTTATAGGTCTTGAATTTATTAAGGCCGTGGAGGGTACACTTCCTCACCCCAAATGAATGAATGAATGAATGAATGAATGAATGAATGAATGAATGAATGAATGAATGAATGAATGAATGAATGAATGAATGAATGAATGAATGAATGAATGAATGAATAACGAACGGACGGACGAACGGACAGACGGACGGACGGACGAACGAACGAACGAACGAACAGATACAAGCTATGTTAAATAGGGCTAAAGAGGAGCAGCTAAACAATTTTTTTTTGTACCAAGGGCGATTCCGGGTTTGGAAAAGTTTTGACACTATTGGCCATCTGCGCAAAATAGATGTCACCTCTGGGAGAAATGTGATCAGTGATTACGGCATTAGAGGCTACCCTAAGGGCGTTGCTGTGTACGACAGTTCGAGGCAACCTCAAGGTATGGCCAAGTAGAATACTACAGTCGACTCTTACCTTGCGGACACCTCGTTACTATGGACACCCCGATAATACGGACAGCTGCTAAATCCCCGGCAAAAATAAGTTACAGACGTTTGACTGAAATATACTCCCGCCATTACGAACTCTCGCTATTAAGGACACTAACTCGTAGTCCCGAGGGTGTCCACAATAAAGGGAGTTGACTTTAACATGGAAAAAAAAGTTTATGTGTAATTTGCATTGTGAGTATCAAAAATTGAAGATTATATCGACGCTAAAAAAATTTTTAAATTTTGGATGCAATGATGATTTCAATTTTTTCAAATTTTCTCAATAGTTTGTTTAAGAAAAGGCTTAAATTTCCATTCTTAAGGGAAAAAATAATAAAATAAAATAAAACCGCCTCTTGACCATAACCTTTCCAACACAAGAGAATATCAAACTTCTCAAATGCAAACCTATCAAGGCCGATTTGATTGTGTGGAACCAGCCTTACTTTATAGTTTCTGTGGATCTCTTTACTGTCAATAGATTGGCCATTGTGTAGAAGATAATCTGCTCACAGGTTAACGATTACGCATACTTTCGAGTCGCTAAGACTGCCTTGCGTCCTTTTTTCCCCAGTGTTCATGTTTGGTGTATCAACAACAGTAACAAACCAGTCTACCTCAAGATTGAACTTGTACAATTATTAAAATCCCTTTAGTTCTAAAATTTGAATTCTAGGCTATGTGTACTATGTTCCTCAATTTAGTGTTGATTCATAAAGGAGCTAGCATAGACAATTATCCTTACAAAACTATTTTTCCTAATACGAGAATCAAGTCTTTGCGCGAAAAACAACGGAGGATGCAGCCATTTCTGCGTGATGACGTCTTCTGGTTATGAGTGTGTCTGTCCTGTTGGCTTACGACTGAAACAAGATGGGAGGACTTGCGAAAAAGGTAAGAAAACTATTTGTTGGAAACGCTTCTTTAAAATGGAGAAATGAAAACCAGTTATCTTTCTCCGACAAGAAAGGCTGCTAAAATAGCAAGGTGAAGATAAAGGCAAGATATTTTTTTATGAAAAAGAAAATGCAATTAGATTTTAGTAATTTTTTGAGAATATAGCCGTATTTGTTTGTGTTTGTGTGTGCTAACTTGCAATCCATTTCCATCGAATTAAAATAGTCTCGAATTTTGTCCATGATGACTCAAAGTAGAGAGATATAAAAAATAGTAGGATCAATTTAATTGCACTAGCTCAGATTCGATATCCAGAATTGCTGGTAAGATTTGCCAACAAGGAATTAAACATGTCGACCGAGTTTCAGCTACTATAATTGAAAGGGATAAAATACTTCCCTGGAAATGTTATCTACAATAGAAGAAACACGAAAATAGTTCACCTTTTACGCAAAAGTCGGGTTTTAAGTTTGTAAAGACCCTACCCAGAGAGCCACGAAAACCCAAGTGAGCAGCCGGAGGAGCTTTGAAAACTTTAGTCAATTTTCAGTCAATTTTAAGCCCCTTGCCTCTAACCTCTAACCGTTCCTTACCCCATGTCAGTAACGTCGCTAACACTCATTAACCCTAACTAGACAGGATGTGGTCGCTTAGTGTTCAAGAAATGTCGCAATGCTGCCATGGATGAATTCAACCTTGATAACGAACAATACTACAGAAGTGCGTTTCATGACAGTGAAGGTGACCCACGCAAGACTAATTTGGCAGATATAATTAACGGACTCAAATCAAGCTCTACTTTTAATATTGATGTACGGCATTCATGGAAAGTAAACATTTTATTTGTTTAATTTTCATGATTGACTATTTCGTAGTTGGGTAGTTAGGTAGGTAGGTAGATACATTGTTCGAGTACGTTTATGTAAGGTCCGATCTTTCTATCCGTTTTTAAATAGAGCTGATGATGATGATGATGATGATGATGATGATGATGATGATGATGATGATGATGATTAACCTGTTTGATTCTTGGAGTTTTACAGAACGACATTGAGATGGAAAGTTGGGAGGGTGGAGGAGGTTGGGGAAGGGGCTTCTCAACAACCAGGCAAAACTATAACTTTAGCAAAACTTCGGTGGTGGTTATTGGTTACACGTCACCTTCATATCAAAACGGTTTTTAAAACTTAAGAATGACAGAGAATCGTGCTTTGTAAGCTCAATATTTATTTAAAAAGTTACACTGATGATTGGTGGGACAATATCGGAAGGTGACTAGGTGACCGGATTCACGAAAATCTTCGAGACGTTGACAGAAATAACAAAGATGCATCCAAACTAGTTGTTGCGACACCTAATTAGTGTTTATAAAATTAGAAGGGTATAAAACAGTGCCTTACACTGGTCTAGGCAAGGCTGAGTGTGTCTTTTTTTATAAAACTTTTAATTTGCAGAAATAAAGAAGTTCCTTCTATTCCTTGACGCCTACGTCAAGTCCAGGTATGTTATATTGACTCCTGAGCCACGTTCGCAAATATATATGATTTCATTGGATGCCAGCCATTTCAGGGCACAATCCTTAATCCATCTGTTTGGAAATCAACGTCCAATGGCCCTGGCCTTCGACCCTGTTAAAGATCGACTGTATTTGGCTGATGTAGCACATGGTTTTATCGCTAGCGTTTTCATTAATGGTAGTGGGTGGAAGATATTGTTTAAATGCAACGTAAAAGCACCAAGCGGCCTAGCTATTGACAAGGTGGGAAGAAATATCTATTGGACGGATGCGGGAACTAGTCGTATTGAAGTAGCTCGACTTGACGGGACTAAAAGAAAAATGATGATCAAGGATGGACTCGACCAGCCGAGAGGAATTGTACTCGATGAGAGAAATGGGTAAGTTGAGACACGACAAGTAGAACCAAAATAAATTCACATTTTCTGTCAAGTTGTGCTAATTTCTTGTTCGCACTGTCTTTTCAATACTCATACATTCATGGCATTGATGTAATTTGTACACAACTTAATTAACGTATTTATAAATCAGCACTCAACTTGATTAGCCTAAAGTATTTTAAAATTTTTGGTTTTGTTTTGGAGCGCTCTGCACCGTTTGTAGTGTCTCACTGTTTCGGTTTAGAGAACAAGAGAACGAAGAACAAAACAATGCTCCTGGGCATAAAGACAATGGAGTTGCAGGTGAAACGGGTCCAATGGAAATAAATCCTTAAACAAGTGCAGGGCGTGCAGGGCCTATTTTTTGTTCTGGTTTTTATGAGTAAACTAATACACTCTATAAAGTCTTGCTACCGCGCGTCGGTTGGAAGGTTGGCTGTTGTAGTCTGTCAAAACCGGAAAATACGAAGAGGAAACCTTCAGAAGGTGATATAATAGCAGCAATAATTTATATTTTAAATGAAAGAAAAAAGCTGATTTCTTGGTAAAATAAGGAAATAAATAGAATCCAATATTTTTTTACTCTCTTCCTTAGGGTATTTTAGTTACCCTGAGAAAGAAAGGCCGTGCCTTTCGAAATGTTGCGTTCCATATATTTCCGTAACGGTGAAATCAGTCTTCAAGTTGCTCTTTTTGTATTATTTGTTCGAATTCTCCAATTTGTTGCTGATTAGATCCTTTACCACAGGATCCTTTGCTTTTATTTTGTTGAGGTCCCGTTACAAACAGTTAGTGGTCTTTAAATCATATGGCACGGGAAAGAAAAAAAAAACAGCCACGTAGACACAATAATTTTTTTTTCTCAACTCTTGTCATTTAACAACGTCTCAAGTAACTAAGATGGGCGTGAACACTCAAGTAGATTTTTATTGCATCAGTTTCCATGTTTTACCACATATTTAGTTCGTGTGAAGCTCAATATTAGCGCTCGGTGCACCCTATTTGAGCCTTCATGGCTGTAATACCTACGAGCTAGTCACGAGTACAAACCAAATTTCTCCAGGTTTTGTTGATCAAAAGTTAAGTAATGGAGGATTTAAGTTAGCCCTGTGAAGATCGAGTCAATGACGTGTTTGCACGTCACTGGGACATCATCGTCTCATTTGAGCTGTATCGGGCTGAGTTACGACATGATGTAATCTTTCAAACTTTCAAAAATGGTTTTCCATTGAAATGAAGAACGTATACTCGCTGTATGAGGTCGCTGCACATGTAGCATATTTTTGGGACCATATCGCATCTAGAACTTATTTAAAGATTACCTTGTTTGTCATGGAAGAAGTTCAACCCCAGAAATGTTTCACCTAATTGTAGTAATTGTGGAATTTTAGCAAACGCAAAGTACCAGCAAACAAGCTTACCATTATCCCACACACTATTCAACTTATTATTTCTATCGCTCAACGAAGGGCTAGCGCTCTCAGATTAGCAAAATACAAGATATTTGGATTGTTCAAAGATGTCACTTCCCAAAAAAATATATACTCTGATACAAATTCTTTAGGAAAACTTGCTAACACTAATCAGTCGATCACCGACACACGTTTGATATTATCGGCAAACATACGCTTACAAGATAGACCAAATACGATGGAGTGCGTTGAAACACTACTGAAATGATCCAACTGTCCCATGAAGCCACGGAAGAAAAGAAAAAAATATTGCCAGCCAACCGTCGACGTTCTCTTCATATCTAATGCGTGCGTGCGCATTACCTTCGAATGCATACGTTCAGCTGGATTCTACCGATTCTAATCGGTACTATCACAGAAAGAAAACATCCAACAAATTGCCTTGAAAAAGCCTTTACGAAGTTAATTTCTTCCCAAAAAATTTCAAAGGCATTTTATGAATCCTAATTGAATTAAAATAACCACCATTGAAACAAGGTATGCGAGGATGGATCAGACGAATAACGTTATAAAATCGACCGATCATCTCTTGAAAGCACTCCTTCACGGTTATATATTGGCCACGCGTCGTACCTTTTTATAAGTATTTATATTCATATAGATCGGTCAGTCATTGCCAGCATTTCATTACAATCAAGGGAGGATGAGCTAAAAGAACACACCCCGTGCCCCATGATAGTATTTTCAATCTGTAGGTAGTTTGCTTTGCCGCCATGTTGGTGTAAAAAGCAAAAGAAAAGTTGTTCTCATAGTTTGCTCAAAAGTGGAAGTTAACTCCCAAAGATGAAAAATCCGGCTTATTGTTCAGTGTACACCAAGATGCTCCTATGGTCACGCGGTCAATGATCAGAGGATCAAATGTCATGAAGGTCATTGCTAGAAGGAAATTTTTAAGATGTAATCGCGTTTGACAGTGTGTTTTGCTATCGAGCACAATGAGCATTCGAGAAAAGCTTTCTCATTTCGTGAAAACGGGAATGATGAAAAAGAAAAGGACCTGAAAGCAGTGAGAAACTCAGAGACGAGAATGTGAAAGCGAAGGTAAGATGTGTTTTAATACTTCTGAACTTATATAACGATTTGGCTATAAATTTTGAGCTGTGCTAAAATATTAACAAGGTCTTGATGTTCATATATTTTTTTTGTTTAGCGCCCGTGATCATTTAAGAAGCCGAGAAGTCCCGTGCAAAGACGTTTTCAAATTTGAACCCCTCTCTATCTTGGTCATAATAATAATAATAATCATCATCATCATCGTTTATTCAACCTTTTTGCAGTATAAACTGAATTGCAAGGAGGGGCATTAATTACGTATAAATATATCGGACACAAAAATATAACTGTTAATGTTAATACGTATCTCATTTCGCTATTTTAAACAAGATTCTGGGATTTTATGGTGCAAAAATTTCCAAAATCTGTTAGTTCTTGCGGAGGCAGCCACAAAAACAGATTCTCCTGTTCTAAGGGCATACGGTCTTGTGTTCGCAACTCTCGGCACTAAGCTTCGTAGCAGGTCGGAAGAGGAGTAACTTCGCTTGAGAAATGTTATACACGCATCCTCCCTCCTCTGGCACAGCAATATTAAGCCTGACTTCTTAAGCGCGTCCTCATAGCATAGAGAAGAAAAGATAATTTTTAGCGCCCTCTTTTGTATTGACTCAATTTGATCTCTTAAGTATTGCGTGAGGCCAGCCCAAGCGGGACTCGCATACTCTAAAACAGACCTGATGATACTACAATAGACAAGAACAAGTTGCCTATCAGTTAGTCCGCATTTCTTAAGGGCGCGTACTGTATATAGCCGCTTACTCCCTTTCTTTACAATATGATTGACATGCTCGTTCCATGTTAAGTTATCGGACAGGTGAACCCCTAACAGCTTGTAACAGGAAACCTTTTCTATAAGAGAGCTACCAACCAGTAGAGGGGCTGGGGGAAACGGGCAATACTGCAAAAAGCTAATGCACATTTCCTTGCATTTTTTACCGTTAAGAGCCATTCCCCTAGAGGAAGCAAACGAGTAAATATCCGAAACAGTAAAATTCAAATATGAAGGAGAGAGCCTGGGAACAAATTCCATGACGGTGGCGTCATCTACATACTTAACTCTATTTGTACAGTTAGAGGCCATTCTGTTCACAAGAATACAAAACAGAAGAGGAGCCAGTTTAGTTCTTGTGGAGTTCCGCCATTCAGCCGTATGGTTGGGGACAGAGACTCCCCCACCCTCACCCTCACCCCATTTTCATCTACCGGTGAAAATATCTGTGGATAGTTTCTTTGCATTTTGATAGTCTTTTAATGGAATTTTGTCATTATATCTTGGCTGCTATCAACCGAATAGCCTCTTTCCAATTTTCAATGTGTTACTAAAAATATCATGATACTGTCCCTTTAATAAAGTTTCTATTCTATTCTATTACCATGGCATGTTTGAAAATTCATAACTTCACTCTATTTTAGGTTAGAATTCTTACATCACTGGAAAGCTAAATCAATATACTATACAATTTTTGAATCGAAAAGGCGATAGCGAAATCATTTCTACACGAAGAACGTTTTTTTAGATTCATCGACGAACGTGATACCTACCTTTTGTCACATTAGAACAGCAAGCCGCGAAAACCTTAAATATTAATTACGTCATTACAACTGACAAATCAGGTGTTATTCTTAAAATAGCTGCGCAGTATGACCACGCGATATATTAGATTGAAAAAATTATCCTTGGAGGAAACCCATGTATGGGGGATGTGTTCTCTTACCTCATCCTCTCTTGTCTCAATATATATATAGATAGATAGATAATATGTACAAACATTTACAAACAGCAAGTCAGACAAAAGTTTTTGGTATAAAAACTCAATATATTTAAACCGGAATGGATAGAGATTTTGCAATCCGCCTTTTGGATAAGTCTATGTTATGTTCATACCTTAAAGAGACCTTCCGTGAATAGTAATCACATGAAATATGAATTTTCTGAAATTATGTTCGTTTTTTTATTAAAGCATGATGTATTGGACCGATGTGGGTTCTAATGCTAGAATCGAAAAGTCTGCCATGGACGGCTCATCAAGGAGAAGCATTGTGTCAGGAAACCTTGGCTGGCCAAATGGACTCACTATTGACCAAACCGCTAACCTCCTGTACTGGGCTGACGCTAAATTGGACAAGATAGAGGTTTCTGACCTCAATGGCGGGAACAGAAGAGTCGTTTTGTCATCTACTACTGATATCCATCCCTTTGGCCTGATATTGTATCAGCAATCGCTATACTGGACTGACTGGAATACCAATAGCATTTCACGCTTTAATTTGACCAGCCGTAAAGAGGAAATCGTTGTCACTGGTATTCGGAAGCCAACGGGTATGCATTTACACGATGGAACAGTCCCCTCACCAGGTAACTTACAATTGATTTGTCAGATTAACTTCCTTTGTCAAGGATGCTAAACGTTCATGAACCAAATTTGACCCTATTCAGCCTGAGTGGAGGTGGCAGAGGTTCACGGTAACCATTTCTGCCCAATCTTACTATACGCGCAGATCGTGTTGCAATGTTAAAGGGGAAGTATCATGGGTTTTTATATCTTTTGTTAAAAATGATGAAATAAGACCTTCAATCAGCTGCCAAATAATTCTACATTATGACGAGAGGAAAGGAATCAACTCAATTCTTGAAAGGAACAACTCGTGATCTGTTCTAGCGCATAAATTTTGGAAACAAAAATGCGTGCACTTGAAAAACATTAGCCTAACATTTTTCAAGTTTTAATCCATACCGTCCTACTCAGTCTCTGACCAGAGGCAATAATCGACAGTTTTATTGTACTGGGGTTATAAATTATAACAAGCTTGACAATTATTTCGTTGTTTCTGCTGACAGACCAACATTGTGGGGTTTTGAGATGACAATAAATTTGCGTGATACTATCCCTTTAAGCCAGGTCATACAGTGTCGAAGGAAAAAAATAGACAGATGAAAAGCGCTGGCGTGGGCCGCAATAATGTTTCGTGGATTTACTCTTTAAATGTAAGGTAACCCATCTTTTTTACATATCACGTGATTTATTTCTTACTCTCTACATTTTCACACACACACTGACACACGCTCACAAAAGAAACAAAATAAAAAAAATGGAACTGAGTGTGGGAATCTTGAGTTGTTTCCCTTTTTCCGGTCTCGTGTGATCGAAATTCTCTACTCCGCGGCTGAGCACGACTGCCAACCATCCTTCCAAAACTTACCTTGACCTGAAGGGCTGACAGCAGTTGCAAAAAATAGCATATTAACTTCATAGGCATCATTTCAAGGTAACCCTTTTGCATTAGTCATCAGAGCTTCTTTAAATACTGCTGTTAGTTGGTCTTCTGTACGCGGATTTATCTCCAAACTGACAAGCGTGGTGACCCCTTGACACCACTTAGTCATCATCGGGAGCAGACTTTCGAATAAATGAGTGCGAGATGTGTTGTTTGGATTTAGTCAATGCAAAATACCGATGGTACGGTAGCGTGTATCATCAATTTATTTTTGGTCTTAATCCTGCAAAAAACCGATATTTGTCTTCTGGGTAGCCTCTTTTATTTGGCGTTTGTCTATGGGATCTAGAAACTAAATTGAGCTACAAATATTTTTGTGACTTTTTTTATCGATCTTCTGGAACAATGTGCGCGTTTCTTATAGAATTATCCTAGAAATAGAGGGGAACCGTGCACAACCAGCTGGGAACAACGAGAGTAATAAAAAAAAGAGTGCATACCTCGAACATTAGCATTAGGCGCTCCAGTTAACTTTGGGGATTGAACAGTCTTTAACCCTTTGAATCCTACGTGTTTTTTGGCTGAACCCCTTAATTTCTCCATAGATGGAAATAAAATAAAAATATCTGCAGTCTCTGTGGGCTCAGGCTAAATTGTCACGTGATGCATGTGACGTTGTTGTTTGTTCGAGCGAGTGCACGAGCACGAATCTGGTAAAATCATCGCTTTTATAATTATAAGTGTTTTTCGAGCCATCTTCCTCTTCAGAAGCCACCAATCTGGCATCATTAAGCTGGAATGTGGGTAGAGGCAAGCCTCTGAAAAAAAAATAGGTGAGAGCTAGGTGGTTTCATGCTGACTGAGTCGCCAAAAATGCTGTGTAGCAGACATGGAGGCCCACGAGTGAAGTTGTCTCTCTGGCCGTTTTGTGGATGGATTCCAGGACCTACCAAGGCAATTTGGGCGAGTTTGGAGTAGTAAAATATTCAATAGATTCGAAATTTTGCTGGTAGTACTGGGTGGCTCAACACTTTAAAAAAATATGAAATGGAAAGAGCAGGAGTTTTACGCTCGCAGTACGGCTAAATTACCCAGAATTCTTTTCGGGCGTAAACGAGACAACGTGAGATACTTAAGACTGGGTCTGATAAAATGGCTGAAGTAAAGCCTTTGGAAAGCGTTGAGAGGAAACAGATACCAAGGCCTGACCTTAAGGTTTGCTGTTAATGTAGGATTTTCATTTTTGAACAAATTATTAGGATTAAAAATTGACGATAAGTGTAATAATTTGGTGTTGTTATTTGGCCTAAAAATTGGCATTTTGGGCTTTGTTGCCAAACGAACGTTGATATGCAGCGAAAATCGGGAGGGTTGTCGGTTTGCCGGGTGTGATGATGGCAATATATCAGCTGGTGCCATTCACACATTATCATGTCGAAGAAGCAAGAGCGGTGTTTTCGACGTAAATGTGCGTTGTTAGGATCCAAAGGGTTGTGAGTGATGAGGTTAAAGAAATCCCAAGGCCACCGCTGCGATGGCGAAACACTCAATGTGAGTTTACTGAACAACTTAACCAAAAAGACGATTTGGGGTAAGATTTCCTATTATTAATTTAAAGATTTCCTATTATTAATTTAAAGAAGGTCGGAGAACAGCTTTTGAGAGTGAGAGATTTCTGCCTTCTCGGTGCACTCAGTTACACTCAGCTACAGTAGTTATGTTACGTTTAGGATAAAGGTTTCGTCACCTTTAGTTACATAATTGATATTTTACATAAAATTACAAAGCCAATGTTAATTAGAATCCTTTAATAGTATTTATGCATTTGATAAAGGATACTAACGAATTGGAAACTCTTTTGTTCTGCAATCTTAGGCCCAGTTCAGACGCCAAACTTTTCATGAACCGAACTTAATTCAAATTAAGGTCGGCCCAAATCACGAAAATCCCGCCTTTCGATTCAGACGCCGAACTTAATTAGCCGAACTTAATTTACTTGAAAAAACCAATCGAAATGTAAGCGTTTTTTTATTTTATTTTAATTTTTTTTATTTGAAATACGTTATAATAATTTATGCATTAGGTTCGGCTCATGAAAAGTTCGACATCTGAATCAAAGCCGTTCCAAAGCCGAAATTCCCGGCTGAGCCATGCGGGAAGAACGGCTGAGCCGTTCCAAATTGAAACAGCCGTTCTCAACTGATTCAGACGAAGAACTTTTCATGTACTTAATTCGAGGTATTAGGTTCGGCTCATGAAAAGTTCGGCGTCTGAACCGGGCCTTAGTAGGATACTGATATTGGCAAGGTGTGTGGAGGTGACGCAATATCAGTAATTTCGTAATTTGAAGGGCTCAATTATGGTGACGTTGAAAAGTAAATTCCTACAATAGGCGCAAATTAAACTTATCTTGCATTGCTGTTTCAAATTCTAGCCAACGAATTGCTGCTGTTTAATTTTTTTCACTCCGGGTTAAGAGTGACAAACTTTTGAGAAGGTATAAGTTGGTCATAGCTCTCCCAACGTTAATGAGTTTATGCTAAGCGCAAAGAAAAATCAAAGCCTCATATTAGTATGATTACTTCTTAACATAACCAGGTTCTCATCCTTGTACCAAGAACAATGGATTTTGTAGTGATTTGTGTCTGCTAAAACCGCAAGGTCGATACCAGTGCGCATGCCCAACAGGCATTGCTCTCAAGCCAGACGGGAAGACCTGTGACTTTGGTAAGTACTCATACGCAATATCATAAGTAAACCTCATTGTCGCGAACGGAGATTGTAATGCGTGACATTTGTTTACCTGCGTTGCTTCTATTTTGATTATCACGTGCATCGATCATTTTATCTCCGAATTCAATCAGCGAGAGCCTCTCAGAGAGAGGACTGTAAAAAAAAAATCCTTTATGCGAGACGCGAGATTTAACAAGATCAAAACCATTACGCGAGTTTCCTATGTCCGCTTTGTATCATTTCCCAACCAAAGTGGTGACCCGGCCAGGATTCCTGGATAAAGAGGTAATCGGTGGTGGTTGGACACAGTCCACAAAGCATGCTTAGGCGAGTTGTCGGTTCGAGCTTAGTTGCAACAAACATTGGTGCTGTTCGGATCTCAAGGAATGACAAATTTTAACTTCAAAAAGGGAGAAAATCGGTATTTTCGGCAATTTATTCGACAACTTTTCTCCAGTACCCGTTTGCTTACATCGACTGGCTGATCTAACGTTCAAAACGTTGGTTTTCACGGCGGTCCCTATATCGATCGATCCATCACCCAGAATGCCAATGATTGTCTTTTGCGACATCTACTTACAGTGCCAAATTTTTTTAGAGACGGCATAATAATTTGCAAAGTCAGAACTAGCTAACTGTGATTGACCAATAGATATTACAATTTTTTTAAATGACTTCGGTAAAAACGCTTTCTAAAGCTAAATCTGTTGTTAACGCAAGTTATCAACTTAACGTCACAGGTGAGTCAACTCAGTTTATGTCACCTGAATCTGTTAGGTTTAGACCTAGGACGAACCACTGTTTTGGTTAATGTTATTGTTGTTTCATTTTAAAGACACGTTTAACAAGCTGGCTTCAGGCAAGTTTATGTTCTTTGCTGGCGGGAACATTGGGAAAATTTTCAAAGTTCATTTGGCAGTACCAGACAACCCCTGTTTTCCTCTTGATATAAAGATCAACATCTCAAGACCAGTTGCTGTTGATTACGATCCAGTCGACGGAAAGGTTTACTGGACTGATGTATCCTTGAAACAAATAGCCAGAGCATATCCCAATGGTTCAGAACTTGAAGTCATCGCGAAGGACAATGTGGTAAATCCTGATGGGATGGCAGTCGATTGGATTGGAAGGAATCTTTATTGGACTGATGCCAGAACTAAAAAGATTGAGGTATCGCGATTGGACGGGTCATCTAGAAGGAGCCTTTTTACGACAAATGTCCAGTTACCAAGAGCAGTGATTCTTTGCATCGAAGAAAGGTAATCAAGGAATACAAAACAATTTTCCATAACACCAATAACATAACATGTGACATGTATCACACACAAACATTAGGACGCTAACAGAAGGCAAAAATATAAATCAAATGCAAATACTCATTTCAGATATTTTATTTCTGATAAGACTTGTATTCCTATATTTGCGTTAGACGTAGGAGAACGCCATTTCTAATCTGTAGCCGGACGATTTGACTTTTCAGAAATTCCTGTAAGTCCTCCCCGGGGGCATCGTTCGGTTCTCGGCCCGATCTCGGCCGGGAAACTATATATGGACTTCTCACGGCTTCGCTTTCGCTCGTGCAAAGAGTCACGTTGTTCTCTCGTGAGTTTCAAAGAGTCACGTTTGTCTCTTCGTGTTTGACAACCTGTTTCTGTGAATTTCAGTTCCCTAGGATTAGATATTTGGATTTCGCGTTCAACTAGCTGTTGCTGCGAGGTTATGTTATTCAAACTATCCACCTTCGATAAAGAAGAGCCATGTTGTCGTGCTAAATCAGACAAAACAAGCACTTAGGCCCGGTTCATACGTCGAACTTTACATGAACCGAACCTAATCATTTGGTGCGGCGCATGTAAAGATCGACGTATGAATCAGTGAGGATCGACAGATTTGTATTTGGGTCGACCCGCCGTTCTATTCGACTGCGCCAGTCGAATAGAACGGCAAAAGTTCGACTTCGATTCAGACGTCGAACCTTTACATGTGCCGAAACAAATGCATACGTTACGTATAAATTATATAAATTATATCTATCTCAGAGGTCTGCGCGTTCCATCGACTTGGCATGCGCAAAGGACTTCATTCTGAACAAGATGGCGGTAAAAGAGGAATGTGCTTGTTCTTCTTGTTTCGAAACAACTAAATATACTTGTCTGAGATGCAAAGGATTTTTAAAAAAATCTATTTTTGATGTGCACACGCACTTCAAACCAACAGAAACTTTCCAGTACAGGCTATATTAAAGGCGAGGCCACAAGACTTCTCAGAACAAAATCTTCAAAAACAATATTTGAAGAAAACGTTACTCTATTCAAATAGAGATTACACTACAGAGGCTACCTCTATAACCTTATAGATAAAACTCTTTCAGAAGTCAATTTCCGCGAAAGAATGTCGGCACTACAAAACAAACAAAAAAACGCGCAAAAACATTTTGTGTTTTTTACGGAATATTGCCCTTCTGTGCCTAACCTAAAAAGATTCAGATGAGTAAGAGGCACTTGATAGAAAATCAGCCTCTGCTAAGAGAGATCTACAAAGACCCTTCCCTACTTTCGTACAGAAAAGGGAGGTCTTTGAAAGACGTACTCGTAAGAGCAAATTAGCATTGAAGGTCATATTCTTCCTATCTCGACCAATAGGAGCCGTGTTTGGTCTGTCTTCATTATTTTACCAAACAAGCTCTTTTATGTCAGAATTCATGTTTCCCGCCATTTTAAATCTTGTTGAGTAAAAACAACTGCCGCTGACCACGAAAATCTATTTTCTCACTTTAGCTTTAATTAAGTTCGACTTCAGTTAGGTTCGACGTCTGAATCAACTGCCGAACTTAATTATTTAGGTCGACCTTAATAGGTATTAGGTTCGGCTCATGTAAAGTTCGACGTATGAATCGGGCCTTATATCGGAGTATCGATCGCACATTAGCAGACTTCGTGTCATGCAACTCAAGTTCAAAGGATTCCGATCAATTCTTTCAGACCATCTGAACATCGACGCAAGCCGGGGATCAGTTATGAAGCACAATACGGTAACAGCTTTGTCTTGGTATGAGTTTACGCTCTTTACGAGGTTTCAATAATAGATTTTTACGTTAGTATTGAATCGAAATACAAAAATATTTGTAATATACATGCATCAGAAACTGTATGCAAATTAGCCCGCTTCAGTTCGACATTTTTACGGCTTTATAGTCGCGTATGTTTCGCGGCATTTTGGTAAAATACCTTTTGAGTAGAAGACCAAAATAGTATACTGGCCTATAAATTTAATTTTTCTCAAAGATTCAAAGCGGTTTACCGAAAATGTTTTGCATTATTTAAAGTTGGATAGTGTCGCGCAACAGGCGGACCGAAAATACTTTCTATTTAATAATTTTTATGTTCAACAACGTAGCTGTTTAAATTTTAAACTGTTGTACAAACTTCATACAATAGTAGATTCCTTCATGGCTCATATGCGTGCATGATCTCACACATCTGGAACCAGTTGCCATCTGCTGTAAAAAACGCACCTAATGCATCATCCTTTCGGAGACTTTTAACTAAGTTAAATTTTAACGGCTGTCAATGCAGCAATTGCCTCTGACCCGATTTATTTTTATTTATTTATATTTAGATGTTACTTTTTAATTTAATTAGTAGTTATTATCTTTTTTTATACTGTCAAACACTTATATCATGAGCCTGTGGCTCGGGGGACTGGCAGACCACCCCCTGTGTATTTGACACTAAATAAATTACTTACTTACTTACTTACTTACTTACTTACTTAAACTCAGCTACGTTTATTGCAAATATTTCACCTTGTCAGTTACACATTACGTACAGATATAAAGGGACGAAAAGGCTACGTAAAAAAGTGTCACGCAGAAGGCCGTACAATCGCGCAACTTGGGGCTGCAATGGGACAAAGGAAAGTAGTTCCTACTATTTTGTTATATTTCTTTCCATTTGTTCAACAATTCCAAAGAAATTGGACGAAACGTTTTTTCTGATCACACAGTTATTAATTTAAAAAGAAAACTTCAAATATTCTGCTAAAAAAATTCTAGTTTTTGGTAATATACAGAAAAAAAGCCACATAACAAAAATAACAACAACAACTACTCAAATTGAAACGAACATGAAGGGTTGCACGATTTTGCCAAATTTGTTCAATTTAAGGTGTCGAACGCACTCTATAAACTATGATTACTGCTAGTTATACTACTGATTAGATGAAAATAGGCGGAAAGTGACCACAAGGGACCAGATAAGGCGGAGTGCGTGCGAGGGCGAAGCGAGAGAAAAACTCCTTGTTTGCACACCGCTGTCCAGGCCATTGCGCACACACCGATTCAGTGCTTGACAACGGTTGCACGAAAACTGTTTAGCAGTTACTATATGGCGCGACATTAGACAGCAGAACAAAAGTTCTTTTGCGATGGTGATAAAAAAGTCTCATGCTTGAAATCAGTGGGGAATCGATCAATGACTCATTTCAGCTCTGTAACGCGAATGTCCCAAACTTTTTTTCAAAAGTCAGTCAACAGACAAGAGATCACAGGGAGAGAATAGCTCGAAAAGAATGAAAAACGTTGAAAAAATGATCAACATGACCAAAGGACAAATATCCGTGTGAAGAAACCGTACTATTTATTGACAATGACCAATGGCCGGCCTGAAGTAACAAAGTTTGAATGACAAGGATATCAATATAAAAGGGTCTAGAAACTATCACCCTCTTAAACCCACCCAAGCCGAGCTTAACTATAATGCTTTCAACATTATAAAACGAAAAAAGAAAAGTCGCTAAACAAGGGAAACAAGCAGTGAAATTCAAATTAAAAGATTTTTAGTCAGGCGGCATCACAACGGAAATGTTTTTCAGATCAAACTATGCAGCAAAGCATTCGCTTTACTACTGTACAAAGACTAAGGGATTTTGAGCTACTTTAAGGAGGCTCGCAACAGTTTAACTGACCATAGAGTGGATATTTACAATTCAAATTTTTTTATTAAAGGATTGTTTTCATTTTCCTCTACTACACCACATTTTCAAACTATGATCAAATTTTAGCGACAACTGTTACTACAGCAACACAAGCCCTCCATTTTGAATAACGTCAATTACATTGAAATCTAGTCAGACACTTACCAACGAAACGTTCAGAATTTGAACTACTCAACTTGTAAAACCTGATTTTTAATTTTCTTGAAAACCCCATTACAGATTTTTTTTTTTACTATTTTTCCCAAAACTTATCAGGGTTGTGTAGTTCAAATCCTAAACGTTTTGCAGGTAAGTGTGTGACTAACTTTTGAGATAATTAAAACTGAGGGTTTTGCGCAACCGTTGCTGTGGTAACATAGGTTGCTTGGAAAACAAAAAGCTTTGATCGCAGTATGGGAAAATCGAAGTGTGCTTTTTATGCGAAATTTTAGATTGAAAAGATCTACTCCAAGGTCAGAAAAATTTTGCGAGCCTCCTTTAATGGCAAATTCTTCTTTATTGCTTTTGTCTTAAAATGCAGCTTGCTCCAGCGGCAGTACGTAAGAGTTAAGCTGAAGTTACCATGATGAGTAATAATTAAGAGATAATTGGTTTGGAAAGTCAAAAGACGCTAAGACACCAACCAGTCGTACGAAATAGACAAGAAACAGCGAATCAGGTCAAGAAAGGGCAAGTTTTTTTCAATTTCAACCGTGGAGAGGGCCTATATTTCTTGAAAAAAAAAAGAAAAAAAAAAGTAAAAGACATCAACGAGAAAACCCTGAAAAGAACCTTTGAACACACACACACACAAAGAAATTATCGAAAAGTGCCATTCCTTTTAAAAGAAAAACCAGAGGAAGTAGGGTTTCATTTTGAAAATTGTAAACCTCGACAGTAACCATTACGGAGATCACGGGTTAATCAAAAATCCCTTGAAAGTAAAACAAAAAACAAAAAAACTTAACTATTCGGATCGAGCAGACTGTGGTTTCAGTCAATTTACTGTTCAAGTTTAACTGGTAGCACTATGATCGGTATTTTCCTTCATTAAAGCCGCACGAATCTCAGATAAAACTTCAAATAGGAATCAAACTTATGATCACCTTGCTTTTCTGTGTCCAGTTACGCTTTATTTTGTTCATTCGTAGCTTACTGTAATATTTCTAAATTGTGTAGAAAGATGTTTTGGAGCGATTGGGGAGCATCAAGAATTGAACAAGCAAATATGGACGGTACAGCAAGATCGACGCTTGTTAGTTCAGGACTGACTTGGGTAAATTCTCTCGCTCTTGATTCCAAAAATAAGCTGCTTTATTGGTGTGATGGAAAACGTGCTAGAATTGAACGAATAGATCTTCAGGGAAATAACCGCATGCTAGTGCTTGATTTGCCTTCTGGTAAATCACATCCTTTCGGACTGGCTTTATATGAAGATGCACTGTTTTGGACAGACTGGAAAACAAACAGTGTGCACAAGTACAACATAACGTTAACCGTTACTGAAGTGGTGATCCAAGGGATGGGACGTCCAATGGGGATTCACATTTACGACTACAGGTCAACCTCTACTGGTAAGAGTTCTTTAAATATTGAAGAACGGCAGAGGAATGAGTGATAAACAATTTCGCAACTTTATCCAGTCTTGAAATTGTAAATGACATAAACTAAACCAGCATCAAGACATGCCCATCCAGAAAGGTCTCCCGATATTTCAGAGATAGGTGCCACAGTGTTGTTTATCTGATTCATTTTGTGATATCATTGATTAAGTACCTGTCTCCTAGGAAGGCCACATCTGCCAAATTATAATTATAGGTTCTGAAAATCAACAAAAATTCCAACAAACAACAGACCATTTGCAAGTTGTTTGAACCTCATTTTAAAAGCGAGGCTAGGTGCAAAGTCTTTATAAGGAAAATAAGTTTTCATTCATATGTAAAGAAAGCTAATTTTCATATAAAAAACTTTTCACCTAGTCTCGTTTTTAACTCGTGAATGCGCGCACACGCAATGAACGAGTTATCGTGATGTGGGGAAATGTCACTCGGTCCCTGGTTGTAAACTTTCAAATGTGGCGTACTCTCACGGCTTGTTTTAGGTTCTCTCCTCCTTCGATTATAGCAGAGCTCCGGCGCGCGCGCGGTGCACCAATGGTAAGAAATTTTAGAGCACCTATCAAGGCGAGAATTTTGGTTTGGTTATGACGTCACTTCAGTCCGACCGTCCGTATGTCCGTCCGTACGTACGCTCTTTCGTGTAAGCCAATGTGAAATGAGACAATCCAACCCAGTACTGCAACTCGCGTTTTTACGGCAGGAAGTTGCATCACCAACTGCGTTTTAGGAAAAAAAACAATACTTATTTTGAAGACGACAAAATACAAAGTCAATTTATGTGTCCAACAGCGGGAGAAAGAGCAAGAAGACTAGCGGCGGGATAAACAAATCGACTGGCACATCATCAGAATCTTGAAGTGAAATCATTTTACTCCGATCCAGTTTTACGAAACGTTGAAATTTTCCTCTTGAAGTGAAACTTTCCGCTCACGCGGCGATTTTGTCGATTCCAAGAAAAACTCTAGGCTTTAAATAGAAATCATCAAAACAGGGAGAAGAAAAAGTCCTAGCCATCGAAAAAATTAGTTTTATGAGCGAAAGAACTGTTTTTATCGGATTACCAAATTGTTTTAGGAGACATCTACTAAATGTATGGAGATGATAGCAAAGTCTACTACATGGGCTCAAGTCATGTCATCATCAAATAAAGCCATGAAGCAAGTTCTCACGTAGAGAGCGAAGAATCGTTTATTTTTTAATTTTATTTTTTTTTTGTTGTTGTTGGACCCTTAAATACACTGTATTTTGGTACGGGCTGCATCAACCTTGTCAATTGTACAACCTATCTAGGTGTTAAATTAAGACAATAGGCTCTCCTGGTCTGAACACATTTATTTCTAAGGAAAACACTTCTCATAAACCGTTGGGGCATTAAGGAGAATAATGCATCCACCTAAAAATACACTAGAAGTTCATTTTTCTCAGCGTTACCTATAGAGTATCAGTTTGAGGACAATTGTTTCCCCGCTATCTTTAGAAATCTAATGTCATGGCCTATCTTTAAGCTTAACAAATACTGTTCATTTTTTGCATAAAATAGCGTATTATTACAGTCATTCTTAGTTACACAAGATACAAATACGAACAATTCAATGTTGAACAATTTAGTGCTTTCACGACTGATGAATTGTACGTTTAAGTTACGTATTATACATGCAGTTATTTCATCTGTTTAAATCCTTTGTTTCAGGGTTTTATCTGATTAAGGTTTCGTGTTAAGCAAAAAAAATTGCATGTCCTAAAATGTGTGAACCACGAAATAATTTAAAATAAGACTATCAACGTTCGTCCAGTCACATTTTCTTGTGAAATGTCAAGCTAATAAGTTATTCACCTAACAGGATCCACCAGCTGCTCTCGTTTGAACGGTGGATGCAGCAACCTTTGCCTTGCAAATCCACGAGGTCATTTCTGTTTCTGTCCAGAGGGAGTGAAGCTGAAGCCTGGTGATCCTTTTACGTGCCAAGGAGGTAAGTTTGTGAGGGCTTTCCTTACAGCAATTTTTGATCCAAGATCACTCGGATCATGGTGCACCAAACGAACGGGGTTTTAGCACGTAGGGTCAGTTACTATGACATTGACGCGTGCGAATTTCGACCCTACCCACCGGGAAAAGGGGCTAAATTTGAAATTGACATAAAAATTATGGAAGTAATATATAATATTAAATATATGTTTCATATATTTACATTTATTCATTCATCCTTGACGGGTATATTACGAACTCCAATATTGCCCGAGATATTCTTGATTTTGTGATTTGTCTTTGTACTGATAGAAACGATTTGTGACGTCATCAATTTTTGAACAAAAACTTGAATATCTCTGGATCAAGAGAAGATATTTAAAAAAAAGAAAACGCCAAACGTTTTCTCTTTGAAAGGCCTTTTAAATAAGCAGAAGTTATTTTTTACTTCATAGGCACATTAAGAGTAAACTAATGAGTTATCAACAATGAACTGGCTCCACGCCATATTTTGTTTCATTTGTTGTAATCAACACTTAGTTCGCAGTTTGAGGGGGGCCGATCTCTTAGAAGCTCTCTATAGTTCCTTTTAGGTCCTCTCGCCACTTTTCTTTTCTTGTTATTGTATATAGTATATTTACATTTCACTTGTGTGGAAAAAAGTATGTATGCATGTATGTAGTATGTAATTGCATGTAATGTTTCACACTATTATGCTAATTGTTTATGCTCAACAAATGTCACTATTATGCTCCATAAAACTATGCTTTTTTCGTGATTTTCTTCGCTCGAATGTTGAGGCAACTCATCCGAGGAGGCAGCTGACAACGTTGTAGAACTCGAACTGCTAGAGGTCATGTTTTGGCTAATTTGTAACCAGGTAACGGTACCTTGTGTGGGAATTATATGGTTTTGACAAAGTTTTTATAAAACACAAAGTCCAGTAGAAGAAGCTTTGCACTATTATTCGAGCATAATGCTCGATTCGTTTGCCTCACTATTATGCTCAAAATTATGCCGGCATAATATGGAGAACTCCAGCGATGGGTTACACATATTTTGAATTTTATCTGGATTTGTAAGATTTATAATTACTTCACTACAGCCAACCTCATTGAATGCCATGTTCACCTTCCAGCTTGGGTTTGCTTGAGCACTGGATCTCTTTGCTTTAATTTCCTTGTCCCATGCTTTTCACCTCCTCATCTCCTGGGGAGGGGGGGATTACTCGAGTGTATTAGTGACGGGAATGTGCAAAGACCTTTTTAAAGTTTGAAATTAGTACTTTTTTGGGTTGAAAACTTTGAGGTGACTTTTTGGGGTAAGATATTTTTGGGATAACAAACAAAACCCAGGGTTGTCACTTTCTTTTCACACAGGGTGTACCCTATTATGACCCTTTTGGGGTCTAACAATTTCATAATATTTGCAAATACCTGTCACTGCTATGCCGGCTGCGCCTCTTGATTTTAAATCCCGATAAAACACTGCTGCTCGTGTTTTAAAAATTACATAATGATCATGATTAAGATGATGATGATGATGATCATGATGATGATGATGATGATGATGATCATGATCATGATGATCATGATGATCATCATTTAGTTTAACTATCACCCTCATAATAAATCTTTGAAAGTATTTTTAGTGCCAACTAATTATGTTAAATAATATTTGTATGTGTCTCGGTATTTTAAAAATAGTAAACCGCTGCCCTTCGCTGTCTGCTCCCTTCCGTGGAAGTTTAATGCCTTGCACCAATTTACCTGGAGAAACCTGCCAGTTCTCATGTGATAAGGGTTACGTACTGAGTGGCGAGAGCAAACTGACGTGCAACAGAGATGGTTCATGGACTGGAACATTAACGCATTGTATTGGTGAGTTCGCCAGTTAAATGAATCTTAATGCAACGTAAGCTAGAGACTTCAATGTAGGAAATGGAACTAAGGCATCACAGCGAACAATGATAGAGCAGAGGATACGCAGGAAGCAGTAACGTTATTTAGCAGCCTATAATCTTGTCAGATAATGCAGTTTGTTACTGTTAGAAAGTTTCGTTGTTTGAGGAAATCTACGTCAGCGTCATTTATATTTTCAGAAAAAACCGCCTGTAAAAAATTGGTTTCCATTATTTCAAAGTCAATGAACATCATCAAAGTTTTTTCACATAAAGGTCTAAAAAAGTCCCGAAGTTTTAGGGCGTTTGCTCAAATACTTAAAATGTTATTCAGATTCAAAATCGACGCGGGTAGAATCCGCTCCCCCTCTGGTCTAGCAGGGGTTGAAGATCTGGAACAAGTTGTTGAAAGTAACAGCTGTTGAGAAAAAAGAGTTATTATTAGACCCCCCCCCCCACCTCCCCTCCCCCACCCGCCCAAAGACACACGCACACACTCCCTAGAACATCCAGGGGCTAACCCCGTGCAAATTGGAGTGCAGTTATGTAGACTTTCTTTGCGGAAATTTTGACATGATCTGTGTGTGCGTTTGTTACTTCTTATTTTGTGTGTAAAGGAAAAGTGGGAAATCGAAGTGTCAAATAATGGTTGAAGAAAAATCCATGCGTTTCAGGTTTATATATTAAGTAAATCAGAATGCTTCTTTTCAGCGCGCACCAGTTCAGCTACATAATAAATATTATTAACTCACGTATGGTTAATCAGAGTAACAATGGCCCACTTATCAATAATTTACCTCTTACAGCTGTCAAGTGTCCAGCCTTACCAGCACCCACCAATGGTGTCCGACAAGGCTGCACAGGGACAATAACGGAAACTTACAACACGGTCTGTCTGTTTTCGTGTTATCCCGGATTTAACAAGTTTGGCTCTTCAGAAAGAACATGTCTTGCAAACGGACACTGGAGTGGCCAAGAGACAACTTGTCAAAGTAAATAGATCATAAATTTCTGAAACCAATAGAAACTAGTAATTAAACAAGCAGACGTACTCTTGATGTAAAGGTGGGGTAATTGAATAGTAATGCATGTCCTTAATATCCTCTCCTCATGAGGAGCGTTTCACCCATGATCAAATAGGAGATAGGAAAAAATATTTCCCTTCACCCATAACAAATTAAAACTTCCAAATGGTGGGAGTTGGAGAAGCGGGCTACTTTAGGGATGGCAGCTTGAGAACTGACTTTTATGGCGACCGTGTATTTAGAAGCAAGGGGTTGAACGGAGTTACCGAGAGACAACTCCAGCTAGCGGCCAGAGCGGAAAGAGAACCCGGAACCTCTTGATTGTAAGACCTGAGCTATAAGTACTCTGCAAGACCTTCTCCTTAGACTTATCTTGACAGGATGTCCTTAAGTTTAGACTTAAACCATC